>NC_048894.1:80072470-80208405 GCF_011077185.1 Oxyura jamaicensis
ATATGGTGCTGTATTTCCAAAACTAAAAAAAAAAGACATCTTCCTCACAACTTGGTCTGGGTAGAAGAAGCCTGGCAGCAGGAGGAAGATGTTACTTCTGATTACATGTAGAGGTGTCAGGATCAACCTGTATTTTTCTTAGCCTAGTCTTAATTCTCTGAATTAGGGTCCAAATGTGAAAGGATTATTTTATTTTATTTTATTTTATTTTATTTTATTTTATTTTATTTCAGCTCACCTCTTGCTTATTTCCTCCCTGGTGTCTTCTCCACTAAGGAAAAACAGGAGGGAAATTTACCCCTCCCAGGAGGCAACTTATTCATTACATGCCTCAGCATGGGGAGAAAAAAATGAAGTTAAAATTTAATTTTAATGTCACTAAATTAAGCCACTAAATTACCTTCTTAAAATGAGCCTGGTAATCCAAGAGGGAAAATCTCTCTCTCTAGGCTTAATTGTGAAAACAATTAGATCTAGATAGAGCCAGATTTTGCCAAATGACACAGTCCAGAGCACAGTGAAAGAAACCAAACCCTTGAAAACAGAAAGGAGAAAAGATCATTGCAAAAGATGTCTTTTTGAAGTTTCCCTGGCATTTCTCTAGATGGAGCTGCATGGAAGGACTAAATAGTTGGTGTCTGCTAGGTGTCAGGGAGCATCCACTGCCCCAGGACTGTCATCTCCACTGGGAGAGGCACGTGTCCCTGGTGGGCAGGGTGCTCCCTGCAGCAGTGCTCCCAAATAAATCACCTTCACTAGTTGGGCAAGAGAGCACCAGAACAGAAAATTAGTTGTGAGGCTTTTTTTTTTTTTTTTTTTTTTTTTTTTTCTTTCTTTCCTAAAAGCCTTCAATTATTCACACTTCCTGTACGTTTGCCGGGAGTTACCCGGCAGAGGAGGTCCCTGGGCCAGTCTGGGAGCTGGGAGTGTTGTTCCAGCTGGGCAGCCGGTCCCTGCAACAACTGAGCAATTGTTCAGTGGCCGGGGGCCCAGGGAGCCCCTGTGCCCCCCAGGCAGGGGTCGGGGGAGCATGGCAGGGAGCCCCTACAGCCCCCTCTAATGCCTGTGCTTCATTCACACCATGTACCCATCCTCCCTGTGCTTCCTTCTCCTCCTTTTTCTTTTTCCCCGTTTGAGCTGTGTCACCTTTTTCCCTATTTATTTTCTGAAAGTTGACTGACCTTTATTTTTAATAAAATGAAACAAAGTAGAATAAAAGCACCACTTGCACCTTTTCACACTGTCCAACGGGCCAGCAGCACAAAATATTTTGGTTGTTGTCCTGACTTCCACACATCTCAAATGTCATTTTGTGTTTTGGCATGATGATGTTTTTTCCAGGAAACTGTGACTTTCCAGAGTGAGAGCCCCCTCCTAATTCCCTCCCCAACCCTCAGATAATGTCTTTATGAACCATAGCTGAGCAACCATATGTGTTAATGGGCATGTGTATGTTTGTGTGAAAGGCAGAGCTCAGAGGGAACAGGGAGAGAATTAAATGCCATACGTGCCTACAGCAACAAGAGACTTCTCTCTTAATACACAGGCAAGATCTCTGGAGAATATATGTCACGTACATTTCAAGAAAATAGGAGAAGTTTGTTTACTTGCAAAGCACATCATAAGTAGTGCATGTAAGACTCCTTACATTTATTCTGTATGTTCACCAATTAGGAAATTCTTCTTCTTGAGCTGAAGGAAGTGGTCTGCAGGGAATAAAAGGCATCTCTTTCAAGCTATGCAAAGTCTAGTGTGTTCTGCAAAGAAAGGTAGTTCTTCCAAAAACCACTTCATACTTTCTCATTGCTGTCTGCTGGAATGAGTATTGCATAGGCCAACTGGCAACTATTCACGTGCATTCTTAATTCAGTGGGGAGTGAAAGAAGGAAAACATTTTTATAAGACTGTTTAAAAATTATATGTGAGGGAAACAATTAAAAAATGTGCAGGCATTTTCTTGATAGTGCAAAAATGCCATATCCAATGTCCAATTGAAATGGGCCAATTTTCTCCAACTAGATTTATGTAGAAAACCTGCCAGGCAGACCGAAAGCTAAATAGTGAAGTGTTTCATTTTAATATAATTTTAATTTAACAATAATGCCAAAAAATAGCCAGACAGGTTTATAGTGCACAAGTTGTACTATCCCACAACTTTTCTTCTGGCTGCCCCAAAATGATGATCAGGTTCTTGTACACCTCCTGAAAAGGAAAAAAAAAAAAAAAAGGTCAGTGTGTATCTGGTTGTAATTGGTTTGGATTTAAAATCTTCCAAATCTTCTTAGCATCCACTTTTTCAGCCTTGCCCCCAAAAATGCCATACCTGTGGGCACACTTGGGCCATGACTCCCTCTAAGTTTAAGGAGCTTTTTATTGCTTCAAATTACATACCTTGAATATTTTCATTATAGGTCTGTCCATGCTTAATTTTGACTAGAAATTGCAGCAAGTTGGTGGTTTGCTCACATGAACATTAGCTATCCCACATATGGGACAGGGAATACATGCAGGGACTATTTTCTTCTCAGCTGCAACAGCTGTGCCAGCCATTCACGAATCAGAGCCCCAGGGCTAACTAATGACACTTTCATGTGCAGCTTGAATTGTAAATATCTAGGTGTTGCTTAGCTTCTCTGAAGGATTCACATACCTCCATGTGGAAAAAAAGCAATATCCTAGCAAGTATCCAGTAGCAGGTAACTCCATGTAACCTAGAAGTATTCAAAAAGAAAGACTGTATTTGTGGTTGCTTTCATGTAAAACTTCAGCACTGATAGAAGAGAGGGGATACAAAGAAAAGGCTTTAAAAAAATGCAGATATGCATATTTTTAAGCCAAAACACCAAGAATAATGGACTGAAGTGTGGGTAAGAATTAGGAATTGAACAAAATTCGTACATCCGTTGCACATATTTTCCGAGCCTTTCTCAAAGAATGTAGGCGAGTTTGGGATGATCTGGTTCCACTCACACTTGCACATCTTATGTGGTTGTAGATGACACTCCTTCCTTTTCTTTAAAACGGAAATAGCTCAGTACCACACCCAAACTTAAGTGGGATTTTGTTTATTCGCATCGATAAAGCAGCTCAATTCTTGGCTAGTCTGCAGAATTGTTTCACAGAGCTCTCCAGCAAAATAATTGCTTCTGTACATATTCCCACATAACAGAGACCAAGGTTACTGTTTGCTTGTGTCCCTGGCACAGCTTATCCAAGTCGGTAAAGAAAATCAAACATTGACTAAGATCAACTGATTTTGAGGCAAGAGGGATCTACACTATAACAAAGGTCTTCAGAACTGATAAGGTGGTATTTTCAATGTAATCAGTAAACAAAATCCACACCGAATCACAGTCTTTGTTACTAAGTATTTGTCGGCTGAGAAAAGAGAAATAGAAAATGAAATAAACTGAAAGGTACATCACAAAATTCCTGTCTACAGGATTGCACGAAAATATCCATATTTAAAGAAACAAAATACTTTTTGAAATCTATTTCTCGACACCTTTTCATCTCTTTCAGGGCATAAATTTTGTAACCATTGCAAGAGTATTTTCTGTTAAAATATTTTGGAATTTGACTGTTTGCTAACTTAGAAATATTAAATCAACCGTTGCCCTTTTAGTACAGAAAGAGACATATGGCAAACAAAGATTAATTTCATTCTGACTTTCTGCATATTTAATTTGTATAAATGGATGATTTCTTCTGAAAATTTCAAATATAATCATGCTTGTAGTCAACTTTAAGGATCTATTTAAAAATGGAGAAAAAAAAAACCATGTATATTTTTTGGGGAAAAAAATAAGTAAAATTTCTAAGGAATTCCGGGAATTCAAGCTATTCAAAAACCATCAGTATAGTACTATGGACCACATGTATCTCTTCATAGTATAAGTATCTACATTTGTTGTTTTTCTACATTTATCCTGTATCCTACCATTTACAGCATCTTTGTGACATATGAAATTCAAACAATTTTTTTCTCTTTATCTATTTTAAATTTAATAAACTAAAAATATTGTATTTATAGTTATGAATGAAGAGAACTTCAGATAAGAACCCTGTGATATATAAAGAGCATAAGTCAAACAGCACAAGATTTTGCAGACAGAAAATCTAGAAACCAATACCTCTAAAAGAAGGCTTCACTCATTCCAATCTGTTTTGGTCAATTCCTTCAGTTGTTAAATGTGCTTCTTCTGAAGTTTTGGCATTCTTGCTGCTTCTGTGTGTTTTCTGTGTCTGTGGTCTATTACAACCAGTATAAATCTGATTTTTCTTTCTGGTACTTTAAACATGTTGCTTTTGTTAGCCTGTGTCTGTTGGAAAATGTTTGGCGGAAAGAAAGATGAGAAAGGTAAAAGAGGAAAAGCATACATCATTGTAAAATTGGTTACTGAAAAAGCAAGAACTGAAATTTTGGTTTTCAAGTGAATTCTGCCTTTTTATGTTTTAGCTGAGAGAACAGAAAGGAGTTAGGAGAAATTATTTTGAACTGCATATGAGCATTAGGGTGGGTTCTGATAGAGGCCAGGTGACAAACTGTAGTTTGTGGAGTTGTGTCAGCTGTAGCACAAAGACCAAAAGAGACACTCCATACTGTTCTACTACTGTGATCCCCAGCTCCTGCAAGGATAATGCATCGGCTAGTTTCCAGAGCTTTGCCCTTTCTTTGTCTCCTCTGCCTGCCCATGGTGAATGACGCTCTGATGCTCCCACTGCTGCTCTTCAACTGGGGATGTGACTTAAAAGACAAAACTCTCCAAACTCTATAGCCTTCCCTTTGACCTGTCTCTTCCCTAAAGAACATTCGGAGGGGCCACAAAACACTGCAGATATTAATTTGATGATGACCTTGAGGTGACCTGGTTTTGCTGCCCCTGGCTGAACTTTGTCAGCCACGCAGTGTGCATGGCACAGAGAAGGCACCACTGCCAGCCTCCTGTACAAGGCCCGTGTGGGTGGAGAGAAGCATCCCACCAGCAGAAATTAAGCATGTTTTCCTTTTTGATTGTTCCCATTCTTTTCTGTGATTCACAGCCTAGAGAAACAACTCAAGAATGAGGAGAATTTCTGCAGGTCGGGTGCAAAGGCAAGGCAGGATGTCAGAAGTGAATGAAAGATAAGAAGTTACATTTGTTTAGAGTTTGGGAAAGTAGGACTGGCAGTCTGAGGAACAATGGGGCAGAGGTATTCAGGGCAGTAAATGTGCAAATCATTGATCAATTTTGTACCACCCAGTCACAAAGGCTGCTGTTATGACTTGTCATTATGGTGAGCTGTGCCTTGCTCTGAAGGAGAGGTCCCTCAGATGTTCAAGCACTTGTTCAAGTACCAGAGGGATCTGGAACCAG
This sequence comes from Oxyura jamaicensis, assembly GCF_011077185.1. Lineage (NCBI taxonomy): Eukaryota > Metazoa > Chordata > Aves > Anseriformes > Anatidae > Oxyura > Oxyura jamaicensis. The sequence goes on from NC_048894.1 coordinate 80,077,828, forward strand.
CTGAAAGAGCCATCCAAATACTCTGTGGCTTTCTGTCTCCAATGACCTGACTAAGAATGTGATGCTTACATTAATTGTACCCAGACAAGGTGGGTCTTTTAGTGGACAGAAATACTTTGACTCTGGCTCTCAGTTCCCCCTTTGGTTTATAGTCAGAGGTCCTCTCACTGTCCTTCAAATCTCAACGTTCTTCCTTTGTTCAGAGCTCAGCTATGCAACTGGGCACTGGGCCATTTTATATGCTGTGCAGAAATGCTCATTCTGTGGGAGCACCTGCAAGAGCAAATTACGATATCTTCATTAAATAGCACTTTAAACAGAATGATAAATTACAAGAAGGCTATCAAAGGCCAAAAATCCTCTCAGACCTCAGGTATGCAGACAGAGCATGGAAATGATGTACCTTCCTTGAGAACCCCAAAGAGTACATGAAATACCTGTGTTAAATATTGATGCAATAGAGTGTCACATGGCTCTTTGCACTTTTGTCAACCTTTCATATCAGAAAGCAGCTGGTTTTCTTCCTCCATAGGTTTTGGAGAAGGAAGTGGTACAGCTGATCAATTTTATACATTTTTTAAAGACATTAACATCTAAAACTTCCCAAGGAAAACTTGGTAACTTTTTTTTTTTTTTTTTCCTAAAGAATGACACCCTTCTCTGCAATAATCTATACAGAATATTAATATTTTTATAGAATTTTAGTTTTGAAAAATATGGAGAAATACCCATGAAAAATGCCAACAGTGTCATTCTTTTTTTCTTTCAGTCAGATCTGGGTTGCAGAATCTCCTTGACACATTTTTTAAATATCTTCATGATGATTAGATTATCATTTTATTTGAAGGGATTTGTTTTACACAAATTTTATACATTGTTTTATACATTTTGTTAAGGTGAGTCTATCTATATTTGGATGACAAGATGAATATGTATCACAAATGTAATTTCAGGTGAAGATTCTATTCTGTAAGAAGAGATATAAGAGAAGCCACTGCAAGGAAAAATACACAATAAAGCAAAGCATAATGAAATGGGGAAAAGGGATCTGGAAAACACACACTAGATCAAACAAAAAATGCCCTGTGTTTCATCCTAAATGTTTCTCAAGTGGAGCATGTATGAATGACAGGATAAAAATCTACAGGGAATACTTATGGTACCTTCTATCCAGCAGGTTTCTAGAGTGTTTGACAGAGCATCTCCTCACATGGGCAGTTTCTTCTGCTATAATGCCATGCATTTATGGGCAGTAAACTGTGTTGCCATTATAGACTTAATGAGAGGTGTCATTAGCCTTCATCTGGGGCCAGAAGCCTCTTCAACTCTTTCATCTCTAAGCTTCCCCAAGAGTCTTTCTCCAAAGCCATGAGAGACACCATCTGTGAGGATACAATTACATGCATGCACCAGGCAATGGTATCAGAAGTGTGTGTTATTTCAAACTTTATAGCATCCCAGGAGCTACTCACTGCCCAGGAGCTAGCCCCAAACCAGGGCCTGTCCTGCCACTGGAGGTGACTGTAGCTGGAGTCAGGAGGACCCAGGTTGCTTGGGCAGCAGAGGGCCAGGTGGAGCTTTGGGATAAGTCTGGTGTTCATACAAAGAGAGTCTGAAAATAAGAGACAGTGATCAACAAAAAAGCGCCTTCCCCTCTTCACCTCAGGCAGCAACCTGAGTTGCTTTTCTGAGGAGGGTTATGGATTCTAGCAGGTCTTTGCAGCCAGGTCTCCTTGCTAGCCATCAGTGCCCAACATAAAGTTGTGGAGAACCAGCAGCATCTCTGCAGCTGATTTACAGGGACACAGGAAGATATGTGACAGGCAGGGTTGAGAAGAGTTCACCTCCCTGCTTTCTTTCCCTCGCTCTCTCTTTTTTTCTTTTTACATCAGAACACATGCGGGGAAATATCTGATTGCACTAATAGCTTTATTACTTTTAGCATGTACTCACTTAGCCAAACAGGTGAAACTGATTTGTGCCAGGTTTTTATGAGCCCAAGGGCCAAGCAAGCAAAACGGGAGTTTTGTGTGACAGGGCCCAGCTTCTTCTGGTTCTCATCCCAGTTTGAAATTTGTGAGAAAATTCAATTTGAGCAAAGCACCCTTTTCAACTCTGAGACAAGCTCGCGGCCACCTGAATCAAAACCAGATGTACTTATCAGGCCTAAAGATAACAAATAGCGGCTTGAGATCCTGTCAGCAGAGGACCACCAGAGCAAGGGCTACAAAACTCGCTTGCCTCATGAAATTCTAGCACGATGCATATTAATGCTCACCAGATCTGGAGTCAAATCTCCTCGGCTCCTTTTTTTCCCCCCCCTTTAATAAATTCTGAAGAACATCGCTGCATTGTAAACTGGTTATTTGAGACTGTTTAAGTAAAACCAAAACCCCCCACATCCCTCTAATTCCTCCCCCCTCGCCCCCTCCCCTTCCCTCTTCCCCCAGGCTGACAAAAGCAGGTCTTTTCAAGTATGCCCATAGCAGGAGATGGTTTGTTTTGGCAAGGGCGCAGGTGCCTTCCCCAGCGCGGAGATCTGGAGTGTCAGCAGTGACCCTGAGGTCTTGGGTGGCCAGCTTCACGCTTACACTTCCCCGTGTCAGCCGATACACCTACCACCCACACGCTGAAAGCTTCCAGCTAGCTCAGAAATGCTTAAAAAGGGAGCTGACCTTTCTCTCCTCGCCTCCCTTCTCCACCTCCCTCCCTCCCCAGCCCTCTCCTCCTGTCCCCTTGGAGCAGCCTGGGAACATTATGAATGTCAGGCCCCACTTCTTATAAACAGCAAGGTAGGGGATCGCTTGAACGCTGGGGTTGTGTAACCTTAGCTTCCTAGAGATGATTAAAATATGACCGTGTAAACAAATGATGCCTTAAACCCCTGGAATATTCTGCCCTGCTCTTATCTAAAGAGAAAGAGAAGATGGGAGGATTACATGGATGTTTTTCAGGGTAATTTTATTTGGTGCTCCTAAGCCAAGGGTGTCTGTGTCAGCACTAGAAGGACCAGTCTTCTGTTACCTTTTAATTATTCTTTTCTATTTGCATCTTCCAAACAAGATCATTTTCCCACATGGTCTTCTAATAAGCTTCCATAGTTTCTACTATGCCTGACAGGGCTTGAAAAGTACATTGCAAGATTTCTTCTTTGTTTTTAATCTGAAGCTGCCAAATTGCTACCTTTTTTTTCTTGTTTTGCCTTTGAGGACAACAGAGGAAAAGAAACCTGCTCTGCAGTCTTGCAGGATAGCAACAATGGTCAACTATGAGGGGGAAAACCAGGGAAATCCAGTCATTCTCCTGGGTTTTACTTTTATTTTCAGATCTGGTGAGACTGATTTCCAGTTAATATATGAAACTAATTTCCAGCTAATAATCTGAAAACCAAAAAGATCTCAGAAAGTATGGAAATGCCCATACTGGATGTCCTCTGTGGCCAGCAGAAACCCAACGTCAAGGTGCTACAGAGAGATTGTGCTAGCTTGGGGGACATGGAACGTGATAGGGGTGGGAGGCAGCACAGCTAAAATGCACCAACATCATGAAATATGAAGAATGAGCTAAAGCAGTCCTTGGGCTACTCTACACTGTCATGTAAGCGTGGCCTGGAAAAGTTCTAGCTGCCTGCAATGAAGGATTTCCAGCCCATGCTGAGATGAATGCCTATTAATTGAGAAGTATATTGACTTAAGCTGTTAATTAAACAGAACAAAGGAGAATCTCCCTTCAGCTTTCCAACATTTAATAATACAATCCCATGTCAATTATGAAAATACCATTTCGTTATTGCTTATAGCCTGCATGACCCTGAACTGAAATTAATGTCTAAGGCACTGTAAATTTTTGTTTTAAACACACACAAAAGCCTTTGCCTGGAAAAGGCTCTCAAGACATAATTAACTAATTCAGCCTATTTAATGGTGGTAGCCACTGTACATCGCAGGCCCAGACTATGCTCTGAGGCACCCTTGTGTAAAGCTGTGCACTGTCCTAACAGCCAACCAAGGGAAAAAGAGGAAGATTATGATCCGATAAGGAGATGAGAAATGGCATTTGAGGGAGGAAAACTACCAATGGCCTAATGTGTGAAGAAGGTTAAGGTTCTTTGTATGTCCATTCAAGGCAAATTATGCAAGCAGTATGAGATTAAGTTTGATTCAGTGGTTTCTTTACCAGTCACTTGGCTTTCCAGTTAACGCTACCAATGTGGTTACTGGAGCAGAGGGTACAAAGTTCCCATGATTATAAGCAGGCCAAATAAGCCACTTCCTCTGCTAAGTGCTAATCAACATTTTCCTTTTGCCTTCCTAAGCAGTTACAGAGGGAATATTGCCTCCTCCGTGGAGGCCAAATGAGTTAGGCAACCAAAACAGCCTTGCTAGATTTGCACATCTCTCGCTGCGGCCATGGAGGGCTGGACGTAACACCCAGGGCAACTTTCTGAAATGTGCCAGCAACCCTCAGACTCCCACCCAGCTTCTGCTTTCTTTCTCCTAACACCCTAATCATGTCATGCCCTCCTTCCGACTGCCTCTTGGTAGGAGAGTCAAGTTTCCACAGGCTTTTGGGTCATCTGTCATGCCGAGGCTTTTCCTTTGTGTTTACGCTTCCCCAGTCAATTTTTGCTCCCTGATGCCCCACATAGACCTCAAATCAAAGGTGGCCACTTCTGCTTTTCCTGAAGATTTCAAAGCCTCTTGTTCACTTCCCCTCTCCCTCAAGTTCCCTTTTTCCTTACCTGCATCTCAGAATTATTCAAATATTTTTGAAGGCAGTGGAATCATTAATTCAACTGCTCTTGAACTGCAAAGCTTCAAAAATGCAGCTGGATTTGCATTCCCTAGCTCGAGCCCGTGTCCATCATAAAGTCCTGTTTCCTCTGTGCCATGTAATACCATACTCCTCAAGAAAAAGTAGCAGTAACTTCCCAGGAGTTCTTATTGCAGCCTTCTCACAGCTGCTTGTGCTGGCAGAATCTGTCCACAGGATGGCAATGTATGTATGGAGCCACACGGACGTGCTGCTGTCCTGCTCAGAGGAGCAGGATGAGGGCCGAAGTTAACCAGGCACAGGAAGTGGAGAAGGAGAGGCCACAGTTTTCTGTGCTCGATTGTGTTTTATAGCTGTTGTTTAGGTCAAATACACTGGTTGCTGGAAAGTACCTCTCTCCAAGAAGAGACTAGTATTTAGCTAATTATCCCAAACCGAAGCTGTATGTAATTACAGCTTCTGTTTTCAAAGGCATTTGCCAGTTCGGGCCACTTGCCATTTTGTGAATAATTCTTTGTCACAAGGTTGCTGGCAGGCTTATGTCAGTGGTTGCTGTGCATTAAATTTGAGCTATATGACTGGCTGTCTCTTTTATAGCAGGATATAACCCTTCTGTCTTTTGGTGACTATAACTCTTAAAAAGAACCTGCTGGGGAAGAAGAATGACACTGTGATTAACACTTCAATATGGACAGCAGGAGACCAGAGGTTCAAGACCTTGGACTATTGCAGCCTTCCTATGCAATCTTTGGCAAACCTTGTAAAGATAGATCCAAAAACTACCTAAGTGTCTGAACGTTAGGTGCTGAAAAGCTTAGCTTTTGGCAGAAGTGGAGTCCAGAACAGTATATTAAGACTCAGTGCTCCCAATCCAGCATGTGGGAAGAGCCTGGCACTTCCAAAACCAGTTACTTACCCCTTCCTCCTGCCCCCTGAGCACCAGGAAATACCTGCACCTGGCAATAGGATCTGGGATGGAGCAGGGCCAGCCTTCAACCCTACTCCTTCCTCCTTGGGTGCTGGGAAGTACCTTGATCTGCTTCAGCTCTGCACTTTCTCCTGAGGTAGGCACCATCAGCCTTTCTTTGCAAGCAGGGCAGTTATATTCTTAGTGTGGTGAAATTTCCTCTCAGACTCTGGCTTTTCCCCTTAATCTCTCTGTGTTTCTCCTTGCCACTCAGCAATAGCACGTATGGCACTATACAATTATATAAATTTTTGTTTTGTTTTGTTTGGTACTGAGTTGCATTAGTAAGGAGCTCATATGAGAGCTTTGGCTATTGATTGCTTTTGGAAATGCAGCTTGTGTAAGATGATGCAGACTTCTCACATTGTCTGTTGTGAGCTTTAGAGTGGCCACAGATTCAGAGCTTAGGACACTTCAAGTGTGGGGACTTTCATGGGGAGTCCAGCTCCGGGAATTGAATAAAAGTACACCCAAGTGCTATTTCTCAGCATCCCCCTATCACAGGAAACCATTTCTATTCCTCCTGTCGTACGCCCCTGCACTCAGCAGGCAGGCAGAGTTTGCTGCATCCTGGCTTTTCTCATCACTTAGCATGCTGAGTCTTTGGCCCTCCTGGGGAGCTGGTGCCCTTCAAACAGTTGGTGGGGATGGGGAAGGCTGAGCGGTGTCTGTCATAAGCAGGTTGGAGGGTCCTCTTTTTCCCTGTAGGCAGGGAGCAGCCCCCTATGCTTTGGCTGCTGGGGACTTCAAAGAGAGACGTGAGCAGTTTTCTTGAAATCACTAAAATGAAGCACTGGGCAGAAGCAGCTGCTGTAGGGCTATTTGTGTCTCCACTCCAGGTGGGCGAAGGTTAATTCAGATTTAATATTTGACACTTCCGCTTTAGGTGGCTAGTGTGGACATGTACTTGTTGCTTGTAAGTACAACTGCTTCAGAAGAAAGGCTGGTTGTTTGGGGGTTTTCCCATCTGGGCTGCTTTTTAAGACTGTCTACTTTTGTTCATCACCTTCCACTGCTGAAATTATTCCCTTTTTTTCTGAAACAACCTTTCTGCTTTCACGTGCCACTACACTGGGCACAAACTTTCACCTCTGTCACTTGCTGTGTTGTCACTTGCTGAGTTGTGAGCCTCTGATAAAGACTGTGATCCCTGAAGGCCCTACGGAGAACAGCATATAATGTCCTATTGGGCTAGGAAAGCTCAGAAGAAAGAACAGCGGAAGCTGTTGACATGTAGTCAAAGACTCCACTGGCTTCAAGCTGGCTTTGGAAATGAAGGATTGATGTAATTTATTTTATTGCTTATATGTCCTGCAGGGTAAATAAAACATACCTTTGAATTCATTCAGAACCTGGAGTCTTTCCCAAAGGGGAAGGGTTGTGTGTATGTAGGTAGACTGAGAACTATTTCTCAGCTAACCAGAAAACATAGAAAATTTACTAAAATATCAGTACAATAAATACAAAATGATTACTTTTAATTACCATGTTTTCATCCAGAAAGTCTAAATGGGAGCTCTGTGTGCCCTGGAACATCAGATTCCTTCCCCCCTTTTTGGTCTTTCTGGGCATTGAGATCAATTGATTATAAAATTTACACAAATAGAGCTTACATTTTCTGCTGTGCTGTTTGATATGGATGGTAACTTAACAGTGTCTCCAGAGCTTACAATACGTATTTCTTGTCCTAAGACTTTTGTCAAGGGTATAATCTTTAGGGGTGGTAGGAATCCTTGATGGAAATTAACAGTTCAGTAACAGGTGCATTTTGACACCTTTGTATTACTAAACACCTGAAACCCTGAAACCGGCTCTTGTAGAACACATCAGTCCTACGTGATGCATATTTGACCACCGTTATCTGTAATATTAGTGTAGTATGTGCATCTCCATCATATTTGTGAGACTTGAATATAATTCTAAGTTCTCCCTTTGACATCTCTGCTCTCAGACAGTAGAGTAAATTCCTGTGGTCCTCTTGGACAAAATTTTATTAGAGTTAAAGAATTCTAAGTCTGCACATTCTGGAAGACTGATTCCTCTAAGAAGAGAGCCCATTTCAGGAAAGAAAGACCTGTTTACATTTCTTCCTCTGTTTGCTCTTTCTGCTTTCCCTGCAGAAAGGGCTGAGCTGGCACTGGCTCTGCCCATCCTCTTCTGAGGATAGGTGCTCTGTGTATGTGTTTATATAATTCCAAGTGTTTTCCCTTTTTCTTTTTTGTTCTTCATCTATGGCTCTCTCAGCTGCCACCCTGGTGATCCTGCTCCAGGGGAAATGCCAAAGAGCTGCCTCAGGACTGAGGAGGAGAGTTTTAAAATGCTGTTATGTATCTCCTACAGCAACGGACATGCAATGCTAGTAGGAGTTACATGACACGCTATGTGTGGGCTAAGATAAAACTTCTGATGTTGATTGATTCAGGCTGGGAAAGGGCTGAGACTTTGAAATAAGCCCTCTGCCCCCAGCTGTTCTATGGCGGTGGCAAGGCTTTGCCACCAATGCAAAACCATAACCATAGGTAAGGCTGTCAGACTGACTCATCATAAGGAAAGAATTAAAGGTGCTGTCCTCCAGAAAAAAACTTATTCCTGCAAGCCTGAAAATCAGAGAAAGGAGGGATTATGGTGAAAGTTCCCTGTGCTTAAGTTGAGAAAATGAATGAAACAATAAATCCATATACATTATAAAGAACAGACTCCCATTTTGATTTTTTTTTTCTTGTTTTCTTTTACTTCTCCCATATAGACCCACTAACCCACTATGACTATTATGATGTAACCACAGCAATAGGTTTAGCAAAATCTTTCTGCCTTTTGATTGAGCACTTTAGTGCCAGATTCTGAGATCTGGTTTTATGCTTCAGGGAAAGAGAGAGTTGAGTGGGACAAAAGTTTGAACCATCTCAAAATTGAACTCTGCTCACATGTTATAAAGCTAAAATGTTGTAAGGCCTCTTCCTAATAGTCAACTTGTCTGTCTGAGGATTGAATAATGTTGGTGTTAAAAGGTCTGATAGGTCTGTTCTTCCAAATGGAATCTCGGTATTCAAGCAGACAACAGTTCATTCTGAGTGTTTAATACAGTGACACAATGACAAATAACTTGGTGAAAGAGCCCTGAGAGAAATTGTGGAATTACCTAATTATGGATAAATAAGAGTAGAGGTCATCAGCATCCCAGCTTCTACTAAATTTAGGTTGAATGCTTAAGAAAGGAAATAGCTTTCAAGAAAATGTAGAATGCTCTCCAAGACGTTAAGTGGTGGAAAAAAATAAAGAATTAAGATCTTTGCATTCTGTAGTGTTCTGGAGGATAATGGGAAACTTTTCTGATTGCACAATAACAAACTATAACAGGCTATCCCTACCATACCTTCGGAGTATAGTAAGGTCCAAAATCCAAGTGTAGTAAATACAAATGTACTCTCATATATTCATACATCCTGACCAATTAAGTTAAGCTCAGTTTGTTTGATTATGTTATGCAGATCTGTGAAAACATTTCATAGATTACTTTATAGACAATAAATGTAACACTTTAGAATTACGTTTAGAAGTTCCCATCTCTTTTTTTTTTTCCACTTCTACTAGCATCCCTTCACCCTTATATCAACCTTTCCTCGACATCTTCTCCTCCCTTATTATGCAGTCATTCAAATAAATGGCCTAGCATTTGCTGCAACTGAGAGGATGGGAACTTTGTGGGAGAAGAAGAAGATGGAGTAAAATAAGAAGGGAGAAAAGAAGCTGGGATAAATTGTTGGAGAAAAAGAAACTCTAAAATACATTACTAACTTACTGAAAGCATTCTCTCTCAGTAAGTCTGCTTTGAGAGACTCCATTCTATTCTGGAAATCCTATTTTCCCTAGGATCTTTGTGTGTGCAATGTTAGAAAAGGTTGGACTGATGGATACAAAGGATGCTCTCTTTGTAGTGTAAAACAAATAAAAAACACATTCCTCTCCTCTGATCCTGTCATACAATGTGAGCAAAAGTCATGAGCTCAGCAGTAAGGCCAGGTAAATTTAAAGCAAAATAAAATATATTGACAGCCACTCAGAGTAAATTCCTCAGTCCTGTTGGTTCATTGTTATACCCAGATTATTTTGTTGAAATTGCTAATCCCTTTTATGATCAATGCTGACTTCTTTAATGGTTAAATTGTTAAGCATCAGCCAGTGTCCTGCATCATAATGAAAGGATAGTCATTTGTGCCAGACAAGAAGACTTCTTAGACCAGCAGACATCTTTAGATGCTACTTGTTGTTTAATGCAGGGACTTTTGGTGTGGGAGCAGTGTGTAACTTGAGTGGAATAAACAGGTTTCCATAATCCTCTGTTCCTCATCAACAAGCAGCACAGGGAGCAGTGTAGAGCCTACAGCAAATGGGCAGTTTGGAGATGTGTCAGTCAGAAAAAAAATATGAGTTCAGATTGGGATTTCAAGAAATTAGACAGATTTGGTTAGGCAGGGATCAGGCTGCCCCAGCGACACCTACCAGCCAGGGGAGGATGTACTAATCCATACAGGTTTGGGTTTCGAGTTGGCAAGATTTGCGCTTGAGAAGCACAGCTCAACTTTGATTCAAAGCCTAGCGAGAGTGGCAGTGGGAGTGAACCCTTGGATATTAAAGAGCCTTGGATCAGGCTTCAGGCATGTACTGTAAATAAAGTTAGTCTTCTTAGTCCTAACAAGAGAATAACATGCCCAGACAATAAGCATGCCTCCGATATGCTTAGGAACTGAAGGGTTTGGATTTTGAGGCCTGGGTTTTCTTGGGGGCAGGGGAGAGGGGTTGGGTTTTGTGTGTTTCTTTCTCAAACTTTACATTACTGCACAAGGAAAAGCCAGGTGGGTAGACTCTCCAAACAAGACGTCGGGGAAAAAGAAAGACTATGTCTCTTGCTGCAGTCAAGGTACAGAACTGATATTTTGATCTTCAGTGGTCAGTATAATTATGTGAGCTAGTGAGAATGTGTGTGTATGTGTGTTAGGGGGAACCAAACCTGGAAAAAAGAAGTTGGAGAGAGAAGTAAAAAAGAAAAGGAGAATTAACTGCCAGTCAGACTTAAGTTGCTTTTAGCCACAAGCTTGTTGTTGATCTATTAAATAGTAATTTAAATAACAACATGCAAGTATTCCACAGTCTGCTTTTCAATGCCCCCCCCCCCCCCTTTTTTTTTTTTTTTTAAGCAGTGAGACAGTGCTGAGGTGATTATGGAAATAAATTATTATGGGCTAAAAAGAAAAAGAGAAGAATTACATTGCATTTTTGAATTCTGTAATACTTACGGTAAGCCTGTGGTTTCAATACCAGTAAATAGCTCTTATTATGTTACAGAATAACTATTCTTTCTTTGGAGATTGAAAGCAGAAATTAAAAAATGTGGTTCATATATGAAAACATTTTTAGATGTCTCATAAGGTCATGTTATTGCTGTGCAACAGCTGAATCCAAAAAAGTTCAACAGGGACCCTATTTCAGGGTATGATGAGTGGTGTGACAGAGCAAGCTAGATGACTGTATATCACACCCAATGAAATATGAACCAAGTGATTTCAGATCCATTGCTCCGTGCAGCCTACATCATGGTCGTGACAGCAGACCTTTGCTCATTGTAAGGCTTGGGGTATGAAGAATGACCAGTCCCTTAAGCTGTTACACATTGGTGCTTAGGTATATTAAGACTTATCATAGTCATCTTTTTTGCCCTGGCATCATGGGCTTTTTATCATGCAGACCAAGTTTTAGTCTCCTTGCTGTGCTGACCAGTCTCTCACTTGAACAGTCCTGTTCTTTCAAACGGTAGTGCCCAAAGGGATTATCATCTCATAAGGTGTCCTGAAATATCTTCTGTTGGATATAGCGATGACAAGTGGCTCTGGAAAGATCTAACTTGAGTGTTAACGGAGAGAACCGGCATCTCACAATGGTGAGGTGTTGAGATCATTGTGAAGAAGGTGGCAACATGTTTACTGAACATTAGATCATTTTGAGGGCCTACTGAATTACTGCTCGGTGCCTTAGAGATTGCTCAAGTGTTTGCAGGAGGGAGGTATGTCTGGCTTTCAACCAGACTGCCTGCAAGTAATTATCCTTACCCTTGTGCAATGCTACTGCAATTGGAAGTAACTGCCACTGTACTCATAAAACCCCCAAGGGCTGAAAGTGACACTTGCTCAAGAAGAGCTTGAGTTTGATACACTTCCAGGCATGATGCCAGCTCTTTCCTGGAAAGGTATAGGAGGGATGTGCTGAGGACCCGGTGTATGTGCGGAGGCAATAAAGTGATTCAGTTACTGCAGGGCACAACTGAAGTGGTGCTGAACTATTTCAGGATGGAAACAATGCATGGGATTCAGTTCCAAGTTAAGACACAAATTAAAGTTTCTGCATGCAATTGTGTAAATGTGAGCTAATATCTATGCTCCTGTCATAATTAATGGAGAGCTCATTAATACAGTCAGTAAAGCATAGCAAAAGAACTGGCTCACCCTGAGGCAGACACCTTTTTTAGTCTTCCGAAGAGCTCTTGTGGCTCTGTTGATTGTAATTTTCATGCTGAAACACTTTTAAAAAAGGTGTTAACCAACTCTGCATCAGTACTACTATAGTTCACTTGAAGTGCTTTGCATTTAAAAGGATTATACTATATTCTTCAAATAATGAAAAATGGAGAAATAATGTGTTCCTCAGCTGTAGTAACTTGTGCAGTGAGACATCAGTGCACAGTTGCACTGATGAGTAACTGAGATATTTGCCACTGGAAAGAGCCTCGTGCTAAACTGCACGTCTGTGGTAGAGCCTGCAGAAGAAGAAGTTGTGCGTTGGAAGTGGTAGCAGAAACTTCTTACTTGTGATGAACTACATGACTTGCAGTTGATTGGAGTACTGGGAGCTTGATTTATGTCCTTAGAAAATAAGTTTATTTGGTCTTGATAGAACGATGTGTCAGATATGGTTGCATATCCCTGGTACTGTTTTCACAGTCATGGAAAATAAGTGGAGACTGATGCATTCCCTTCTAAAATTCACATTGTTCATATTACCATTTTTCTTTAGTGGATTTGTTTATTCCCTGGAGTTATAAAAGGCTTCCTATCTGTAATATAAACAGTCACTTCCCTTTACCTTGACGAGTCCCCTGAAAATGTTGCAAAGAGCTGAAGAATGTTTGGTGTCTGCAAAGGATCAGTCACTGAAGGACTAGAGACTGATTGGTCTTTTTAATTGCCATTAAGTATACCAGAGTGTGAAAATCAACTTTTTATTTATTTATTTATTTTTAAGCCTTAGCAAAGGTTGCAGTCTTGCAAGAATTCTTCTTTGAAAATTTGAATAAAAGGTATTATTTTTATGTCAGTGAGGATTTTGCAGGAATGGGTCTATAGTGCATTACTATTCTGCAATTAGTCTGTTCGTTATGCTTATTTCTAAATCCTTTTAGAAACACTCTGAGAATTTGCTTGAGGTTTTTCCCTAGATAAGGAAATATCTAAATCTATAGCTAGCAAAGATGATCTCCTGTAGAGTCCAGAGGGTTTGACAGAGTGAAGTATGACGCCTTTCCTCTTACTTTGATCTTCAAATATGCAGGGAGGAAAAACACAAAAGTACAATATAGATTGGGAGCCAGCAGACTAGAGAGTTTAATAAGATGTGAAAAATCAAATAAATAAAATTCAGTAAGATCACTATGAACTGTTTCTTTCTGATGTGTCATTTGCAACTGTAAGGATGAACCCTGCGTTAAAACTGAAAGGCCATGGAACAGCCCAGACTAAAATAAAGAACGTATTGAGTCTGTTCCTTGATGAATAAAGCAGAATGACTCAATTCAAATTCAATTTAATGTTCTTCTGTTTTTTTCTTTTTCTTTACTTCCCCCCCTCCCCCTCCCCCCTTCCCCTCCGCCTGAAAGTATTTTCCTAGGGTGGTCCATCTCTTCAGTAGTAATGTAAAGTGCTATGCATGTAATTGTCTCTTCCTATGCTTAGTATGTTATCTTGGTACATTTCAAGCTGAGGCTCCATTAGTCTATTTTCCTGTCTGTGTTTTAGTCTGAGACTTATGAGGTTAATGCTTCTTCAATTTCCTTTTCTGCCACTCTAGGGGTGAAATTCTGGATCCACCAAGGTCAATGCTGAAGTTAGTGTTGACTAAAGTGGGACTCAAATTCTCCTTAGAAGAGAGGATGGGGAAAGGGGAGTGGGAGCAGAAATGTTTTTAACCAGTCTCTTCCAGGAATTTTTTTTCCTCTTTGTATGAGTAAATTTAGAGCAATCTAGATGTATAAAATGTTTTTTTTTACCCAAACAATTCTGAATAGTTTTGAAAGAGAGGAGTTGTAAGATATTAATCATCTAATAATGGGTAAGTTAATGGCTAATAATGACTAAGATAGCCAGCCACTTAAATGTAAGAAAATAGTTAGATTTTTTTTGCTGAATCAAAACAATGATGTGTTTTTGTACTGCCCTGCACATTTGGTTTTATCCAAATAAGTCTTTGGAAAAAGTTTATAATTTTGTGTTGACAGGCTTTCATTTGTTTTTTAAAAACATTAGGTACAATTTGGTCTTCATTTCTAGTACACATCCTTGAGAGGTGGACACTGGCAGATGGGAAAAGGAAAGTGTTTTCCATGGAAAAGTAGTGGAGCTGAGATATTAACAATCTAAGGACATGCAGAAGTGCAGTGCTGTTTTCCCATGATGGCTTTCATGTGTCACATTATTCTTTCATGGTATTGCAGTGAGGAGATGCACAGAAAATGTTTCACTTGAATAGGATGGCTGGGAGCAAGTTCTGTGAAAAATGATTATTTCTTGCACTTTTCTAATAACAAAGTATCTGGATTGGTCTGTCACCTTTTTAACCACTTTTCCCAAAACCAAAGAACATAAATTGTGTATTTGGCAACTTCCAACAACAATCAACTGATTAGTTTGACAGGCCTAGAAAAAGAATAAATCCCTTGACATCTATTATTCATCTGGTATTGTTAGACTGAACAAGCCTGAACATGAAGGTGTACGATGGCCAAATTATTTTGAAAAGTGTAATGTAAAATAACAAGAAGTAACAGCAGCCATCATCCAAATTGTACAGCAGGTTGGCATTATGGCACTGTTAAGCAAAATTGTCGTTAGCAAAGGCTTGCATTGAGGTGTAAGGTGCATTACTATCATTAAAACAAAGTATGGGGAGTAGTGAGGGGAAAACTAAAATCCCTAACTGGAAGTATATGCTGTTAGTTTAGAGACATATTTTTAAAAGTTATTTGTATAGCACATGGAAATTTAAATTACTGGACTAAGTATAGGTTTGGGAGTTTTCCTCATTTTAACATAGTTTAAAATATTTCAGTTTAGTGTCAGTTATTTACTTAAAACCACTCCAGGTCTTAAGGTCCTCCAGATTCTTACACAAAGTCTTTGTGATGACTCTTTTGCCCATTTAGAACAAAACAAAACAAAACAAAAACAAAAACAAACAACAACAAAAAAAGAGCCCTGGGAGAGAACAGACGCTAATCACAGTAATGAACGAACACAGAGAGATGAAACTGCCTACCAGCTTGAGAACAGCTCGGCTGTTGAACAAGAACTCCAAAAGAGCTGACGTATTGCAAAAGGTTTTTATGTTGTTGTTGAACTCTCTTGGAGAGACTTAAAAGCTACCCTCCATCCCTTCATTGCTTTAAAATAATAGATTATTTTTTTCAGCCTTTTTTGCCTTGTCTTCTTCAGTGCTTTGAATTCTAGGGCCCAAACATTTTGTGTCCCCAAGGTATGGTGCATCATAGCTTTTTATACCGTGAGTCCATTCCAATTGACTTGAAGTGAACCAGGGCTTTGTCTTTATATATTTTTTTCCCTGTAACAGCTGAGATTCTTCTTATGGAGCCCAAAGGACATCTTATGTTTATACAGAGCTTTCATCAACTTATGCGATTATTTCCCACACTAATCAATGTTAGCTCTCCATAATCTGCTTCTGAGGAAAAGAAGCTCATGTGTTGTTTTTTGTGTGTGTAGTGTTTTTTTTTTTTTTTTTCCTTGTTTGTTTTTGAAGATGTACAGATAAGTCTTTATTCATATTCTTGGGTTTAGTGACTGTCTTGCTGAATGGATCTAATTTCTGATCTTTATCATTTTACTATCCACATCATCAGGGGGAAAAAATCCTGCCAATCTTTTCTGTTAATGTTTCATCCAAAACAAAATACTTAATAAATACAGACATAATTTGTTCCAAAGGTATGAATTACATTATTTTTCATATTGTTTTTCAGGTTTTAATACTTTTGTGGCAAAAGAACCACTATGTTTATCCAAACAGTACTTGTGTTTAATCTAGGGGTATACCAAACAAGAATACATATCAACAATTCTGAGTGTTAAGGGAGAGTGTAGCTATGTCAAGAGCTTTTGGGCATAAATGCAGGATAATATTCCCTGTGTCTTGTTATATATGATCAGGCATCTCCTTTTTCTCAGAAGAGAAGTAAATTTAGTAAAATCCGTAGGTGTTAACTCTGATTTGACTGAGACAAGGAAAGCATCAAATGATTTCATTAAAACAGACCAAGAACAGATGTTTCAGTTTCCAATCTGTATGATAAACCAACAACACAGTATATATTTCTATCTTCAGTGAAATCTCATGCCAAAATTGCATGTTACAACAAGAATTAAAATGATAGTTAATGTTAGCCTTGTGTTAGAGTCATATGCTTGGCTTCAATGCACATGCAGGTAAATATATTGTGACATTACTGATCGATATGTGAATGAAGGAGACCTGTGATTTATATTCTTGTATCTTGAAATTCTACCTTACACTAAGCAATAAGTTTATAAAAAAATCAAGATAATGCTCTGAGTGTTTGAGTGAATGCATGTGCATGTACATGCATGTGCAGCTCAATGAGTATAAATGCTGCAAAGACAGGTGTACCTCTAACTTTCACCTATGTTTCATCTAACTCAGGTTAATCTAATTGTCAAAAAGAGAGGAAAAGGACTTAATACTTTGTAAAAGTATAAACTTCTTTCATATGCTCAAAATCTCAGTTGTTCTGCTGGTCAGAAATGTGTGTGTTTAAAGATGCAAAAGACTAAGGTCCTGCTTTCCCTCCTTACCACCTGCCTATTTAAATCATATTTATAGATCCCTTCATATAATGCATTTCACTTTAAAACTCTGTAAGCTAATATAATGCAATTCCTAGTTCGTTACATTGAGTTGCTACTGCAGATCAGTCCCATGATGGGAGACATGGGCTAAAGCATGACAAAGGACTGCCATAGTCCCTTTGCATTGTTCTCCTATTGCAGAGAAAGACATTTAAAGTATAAAGAAGCCTTGGTAAATGCATGAGTCAAAATCAGTGTTCTAGACTGGGAAAGATTCAAACATGTTTGCATTTCCAGTAGTACCCACTTCTAATCCATTTATTAACAGTTCAGTTGTCACTAGAGAGAGGGAAATGTACTGTGAGCAATACTTTAATTTTTTCAGTGTCCCAGTCCAACATTTTCCATGCATTCAAGAAATGCCAGGGGATAAAATGATGGGCATTTGATATTAAAATATATGTTCTATTAAAAAGTTTGCTGTGAATCAACTACATAGAGTCCACAACATTTTTTTTCTATTATAAACTGCTATTCAGACAGCCAGTCTGTGCACTTTTAATCCTGCTGTCATTAGTGACTGGATTTCACTCTGGCAGCTTTTTGGATGGAAACTGAAAATTTCTGACAATCTCCATAAAGGCATGAATTTGGCAAAGGGTCTTTTTTTTGGCAATTAAAACTTTTCACTCTGCAATTGCCATCAGGGGCCAACTAGGGCAGACCTAGTTCATTTTTCTGTCTGATATTTTAGAGCATTCAGAGAAAAAGATCAGCTATTCTGGTAAATGTACCTCATTTGCTTAGAAAACACATATTTCATTGGAAGAGCCCTTTGTTGGAAATAAAAGTGGATCTGGAGGTAGATAAATTCATAACTAGTGTAAACTCTGGTGGCTCCAGTGGGTGCCCTATGGTGACTTAGCTACCTGCAGTGCAGCAGTGATTCCCAGAATAGGAGGTGTATTCCTGGCAGTTAATAGTGAGCTCCTGACTTTGAGAAAATCCATTGTTCACATATTTGGGTAAACCAACTAATGTGCCAGTCTATAATATAGTTACATAGATCAAAGTCATTGGTTGCCAAGACATAGATGCTGTCCTTAGACAGACAAATGTTTTAGACTTGACACCTTCCCTTCCACCCTCCGCCCCAAACACCTGTAGTGTTCCGAGAGCCAGAGGAGCTTCTGATACTGTTTTGCACAGTGCCTGCTGCTGTGATATCAAGGTATCTGACAGGCTTGTTTGGGTGATTCAGGGACTAGGTCATTCTAATAAGAAATGCAAAATGTGGGGCAGTGTTGCCTCAGCTGTGCTGCAGACTCAGTTCACTCTGTTCTGTGCAAGTCCCCCCTGGCCAACATTTAACACTGTGCCTGGCACAGCAGAAATTGCTCACACACATTTGCTCCATAGGAACAGCTGGACTCCTCTTTTGTGCTACTAATAAAAATTCTGCATGCTTAAATTGATCTTGCTCTCAAAAATGATTTAAATGCTCTGTAATAAAGTGCTATTTGAAACTCATGGGGTTTTTAAATCTGCATTTATAGAGAGAGCGTGTGTAATAATACACAGAATACCCAAAGGGAAATTTAGAGTGACATAGTTACAAGTACTTCTAGGGACTTTCATGATTTATGATGTCAGTAAGACTCAGCTGTAATTATCCACATCTTCATAGCTTTCTCCTTTTTTTTTTTTTTTTTTTTATTTACTTTGTCATATATGACTTTTGTTACAAATAAAAATTAACAAGGGTTGGCTACAGTCTAAGGTTTGAACATTAAAGTAATAATAAAAAATAATAAATGTTACATATAAAGATTAACATTCTGTCTCAAAACTTAAGGTTGTTTCTCACACCTTGAAGTGGAGGGAGGGAGAAGTGAGGTTTTGAAGTGGGACCATCCCTTTCAGTTGCAGTATTACTTCGTTCTGGCTTCATCCCTAGCCATTCTTCATGTCATGTTTATACATGTAGTCCATATCCTGTTGCAAACCCTTTAATGTGTCATTCAGCAGCTATATTTGGGGACAACCATCTGGCTGAAAAATTGCTGTAGAGATTGTACATGAACCCTGAGAGCTGTACAACATGAGAACAATTATGGGGAGATACCTTAAAATGTGAAAATCCTCCGTTATGCGTTAGGAGTGTTAGTTCTGTCATGTAGGTGTAAATGACAGCAAGTGGGGACTGGGGGTCATTTTAGAAAGGAATCTCCTATGGAGGGCAGATGTACACCTACTGATGGAGAGCTTCAGGCACACAGCACCAGTGTGCAAATCTGTCTTCTGCCATGCCATTATAAATGCAGCCTTCTGCCCTGAGGTACAGTTGCTTGGAAGAAACACAGCTTCTTTTCTTCTTTTTTTTTTTTTTTTGTTTGTTTGTTTCTTTTTGTTTCTTTTTAATTTTATTTTACTTTATTTTTTAATCTTGCTTTGCTCCTTCTTGAACCATGCTTTTAAGGCACAATTCTGTTGGGCCTCAACATATGAAGCTCTTAAGTGGCTGTAAGTCTTTAAATAGTTTTATTTTATCTCAGCTGTACTGAAATATGTGCTTCTGTTTTTTGTTAAAATAGAGTCTGGAACAGGCAGTAACCTGAAGATTTTGGAGCAAGAGCAAAACCAAAAACACACAAGGTCCAATCAAATTTCTAAACCACATTCTGCATTTCAAAACAAGATAGAGAAAACTTTAGTTGGAGGGTAATGAGGTAGAACAGCTCAAAAGATAAGAAACTATTTGTTCATCCATAACTAGGTTATTCCTTGTACGAGAGGGTATTACCTCTTGGAGCTTGAGTGCTGTCTTAAGTTACCTGAGAATTCTGTGGCCAAGAATGAGAAGAAAAAAATGGCCAAAATAATTGCTATCCACAACTGTTTCTGTCATATGTTTCTCTCCTGTTCCCCTACACATCTTCCTTCTATTTAAGTGCATTCTTTGTAGGCACTTCAAAGACAGATATTGTCATTAGTGGAATGCTTCCTTACCCCCAGTGATAACTTCCCTGTTTACTCCCTTTGTTTCACTTTTATGACAGTTTAATAAAAAATGCAATAGATGAAACAGCCATATTTAAAGTGATGCTGGTTATTTTGGAACTTTTGTTATAGTCTTGGGTATAACAAATACTCTTATATTCAAGTTTTCTTTTAAAATAATTTGGTAGGACCTTAAATTTATAAATTCTTCTCCTGAACATTATTAGATGAAACACGGATGAAGTTCAGTTCACTACAACAGTGCTGTCCCAAGACATATATTGGTCACTCTGGTGGGATACAGTATTGGAGACAAGGAGAATGTGATTAATTTGAGGTTTGGAGGTTTTTGTGTGCTGGCCAACTGGAGAAAAAGAAATAAATGATCTTGGACTGACCTAAAAATGCCTGTACATTTTTGGAATTGTCGGCAGAACAGAAAGTAAAAACTTCAGTTGTTATGTATGTTCTAAGCTGTGGGCTGTAGTTACTCATCAGGGAATTAAGAGGTGCAAAGTTCATACCATGTCTTTACCCAATTCAGAGCAGAGATTCTTCCTTGAGAAATATAGTGAATATTATAGTTATAGTGAATTCCAAAGTGGCTTTCTTGTCTTGTCCTGATGAAGCTGTGCCAGATTATATGAGGATTTGCATGAATCATAAAAAGAGACTGAAAAGACGTATATGCTGGCTATGACTCTCATGTTGGACTGAGGGGTAGATACTGTTTTCATCCAAATCCTAATGTGTACTGTAGCAGGATCTATTTATCTATCTCTACCTAGAAATTATGTGTAGCCTGCCCTGTTTTTGTGGCCTGCACTGGAGTACCCTCGAATCCAGTTATGTTAGTTAAAATATTTGAAAACTAGTAAAATAACATGTTAGCACTTCCAAAACCAGTTATTTTCTGCCTTATTTTTATCTGTCTTCCAAGTACAACTAAGATTAAGTGTTTTATTTAGTAAGGAGGTTTTGAATATAAGCTTTTTTTCCTTTTTTTTTTTTTTTTTTTCCTTTTTTTTTCCCTCTGTTCCATACAAAAACCTGCTTATCCATCCTGGGAACACTAAAAATTTGCTGTCTTACCATGTGTTTTCCGAAACAAAAATAATTTAAGCAAGAAAGGTCCACATTGCTTCCTACTGGCTTCAGAGTGGCCAGAGCTGTGAGATGATGGAAGTACTGCCATAATTTCATCCATGTAACAAACTCTATCCTCACTTTCAACCTGTTCAAACTTGCTGGATTTGAACATTATAGAACTTGGCCCCTTAAACCTGTCTGCTCCCCCTCCCCTTTCTTTCCTTCAGTTTCAAGAAACAAGAGTTGAACTCATCTGGAAAACTCTGCTTTCCTCAAACCTGGAGCAGACAAGATGTTATTCCCAGGAACTTTCATCTATACATAATTTCCATCGGTACAAAGAAAACCCCACGTGCCCATGCATGTAGAGCACTGGATGCTTCTGTATTCTCTCAAAAGATGCTGAAAGGTAGCATGCAATAAAGCTACACAGCACTTCCATTAAGCAGCATACGGTGGGAGGTATTTTTTCTCCTCAACGGGATACTATGGGGCAAACATGCAGGCTGTGTAAATGGGTAATATGTAGACTTATATCAGGACAGAAGTTGGGTTCAGATCTTTTAACAGCATTCCCTCTCTTCACCATGCCAACTATTGGGCATTGAAGATACAATATTTAAAGAAAATTGGTTTTCTCTCAAAATGTCCCTAGGGTTTCTACAGGATTGTCCACTCTATTGCTCTGCAGTTCCTATATCTCTGAGGTAGTAACTAGGGTTACTACTTAGTAAGGTAGTAGGATAGGATTGGGTAGAATTAGCAAGAATTGTAATGGAGAGGGCAATGGTAAAGAAATCTGATGGAATTGCTCCTATCTGTGTTGGAAGAATGGGTGTAGACAAGAAAAAGAAGGTAACAGATGCTTTAAACTTGATGTTAAAAGACATTCTTTCAGGTGCTTTGAATGCTGTACGTCATTCAGACTTCTCCCGAGTCTGTTTAAAGTTACTGTGTGCTGCCCAAAAATCCTCTAGAAACATTACCTTATATGAAATGCAAAGCCACTAAATTCCTTCCTAATGACAGTCATTCAAAATGGATAGTTTAGAAGAGTTATAGCTAGCCTTATGGCAGGGAGTTTTTATAGTGAAACAAAACCTGAGCAGTACCTTTCTTAAGTATACTTTTCAATCAGTGTAGCAAAACCTGCCTCACTCTAATGGGAAAGAGACTTACACAGGAGAAAGGGAATGATTTTCTTCTCTCCCTTTGCCTAAAGCTACCTATATTGACCATCCTGCGCTGAAGTAGAAGAGGTCTGACAACAGGACATGTTGACTTTAGTGAGAGTGGCATCTGTAACCAAATTCTTTGTTTAAATGGCTAGCTCTACCAAACTTTGAGTTTAACTGATGATTCAGATGTGAATGATTGCACAAAGACTTGATTTGCATTAAATATTTGGGCTATGACTGCTTTAAATTATTGTTAGCATGTTTGAAAAATGTTTCTTGTCTTTTCACTGTTTTCTCACTTGTTTCTTCCTTATGCTCCTGTTTAAATGTGTCCACACACAGGACTAAAAGTGTTTAGTTACTCAGCCAGGAATCAGAAACAATATTATGGGACCTAAGTGATGAATTACACAGCAGAAATGGTGCATGGAGAAAGTAGCTCCCTGGTGAACAACTTACAAGCAAGAAATTGTTGACTAGGACTACCTGAACACTTGCAAGTAATTAATCCAGTCACAAACATCTGGATTAAGTTTTTTATGTTGATGTAAATTTTACAACTATTTAAGGCGCTGTCCCTTTATACATTGCTTCGTATTTATTAGGTTTTCCTCGGTATCCCACAGTTAATGGGAAATATGAATGCTGAACTTGCAGTAGGCTTGCAGTGAGGTGGCTTCTCCTCAGCATGAAATGCTCTTAACCAGGGATCAGAGCAGGTGTCAGCATGTTCCCTTTCTATAAGCCTGCATGGAGGAGCAGTCCATTTCTATGGAGCTCATTTCAGCAGAGAAAACAACCTCTGGTTAATTTAGTTTGCATAGATATGCACGCTCCAAAGTGCAGCAGGGTCCAGAAAACCATACTGCCAGGCCTTCCAAAATTTTGTCAGATGTCTCTGACTGGTTCATTTGCATAAAACGAAAGCTGAGGTATTTTCAAAGCCAAACATAACACACACTGCTAACAAGAATACCTATAACACACAGTCTTTAACAGTTCAAAGTTTATTAGTGAACTTTTACTGAACAGCCTCTGGCACATAGGTTTGTTTTCCATTGGCAAGGGAGCGTAAAAGTTGCTGCCAGGCACAACTTTCACAAACCTGCATATTTTCAGGATGTTTAGCAAATAATCTCTGCATCTGGCCAGGTCTTTCTTGGGCAGCTTTGAAGCCTGAGCCTGAAGCAGTCACAAGACTGGAAAGGTGAAGGCTACAAAAGTAGGGTACATCCCCTGCATGTCTTCGAAGATGTGGAGGTCAGCTATTTCACTCTAAAATGAGTATAAGGTGCTTCCTGTGTGTAAGGTTTGACACTGTCTCTCTCATTGCATTTCACATGGTTTCTCTTAGTACTTCAAACACAGAAATGGATTATGACAGAGTTAAATTGTTTAGTCTCTCTCACTGTTGAGCAGAAACAGTCGTAAACTATCAGCTAGCCCTATACCACACATGGCCTCTGATAATCTCATGTATTTGCGTGATGTATAGTCAGAGCACATCTATAGTTTTCAAAAGGTCCTGAAATGCCTATAAACTGTAGGACAAGGATATGAGCTAAGAGGAAGGGGGATCTGGTCAGCACCTTGTCAATATGTATCTCTGTCTAGAATTGGAGGTCCATGCTTAGCAAGACCTCTAAATCCACACGTGAGTGTTGAGTAAGAGACCTTATTCTCAAAAGCTGTGCTCACATACTTAGTGTTCAGTGTGGGCTGATGAAATTCCAACTCCTGATTGAAGTGTTGAGATGTGCATGTCAGGCTTCATCCTACCTCTCCTAAGAATATCCACTTAGCCACAGTACCACTTACCAAAATGCTGTAGGATCTCCATGGGAGACACAGGAGAAAGACAATTTGTGTGGGATGAACCAGGCTGCCTCACCTGGTTCATCCCACAGTTGTGGAAAAGATGGAAGGGGCATGTCTAACTGAGGGGGTCATCACTTTTCTCCCCACACACTTCCTTCAGAAAACTGCAGAAAACCCAGTCATTTGTCCTCCAGAAAGGAAAGATACAGAGATAAAGATAAAACTCACCATAGCTCTACTCTAAAAAACAAATTACTCTGATATTTCCCTCCCATCTTCTCTTATATCTACTACCTTTGAAAGATAGAGAAGTTTTTAAATGGTCATTCCTGCTCTTTCTCATGAAGAGTAATTCCCAGATCTCTACCACTTGAAAGTCTGGAGTAAGACACATTACTTCTTTGATCTTTATCCTCCATTCACAGTACACTGATTCACTTTAATATTTCAGATATCTTACAGGGGAATGCTCAATAGTTGCTGTTCAGAGTTGAAAGAAATGGTAAGCTATTTTTTTCCATCTCTGGGTGCTGCAAGGGCCAGCATTTTGAAGAAGCAGTGTGTGCATGACTGTAACAACAGCTAGTGAACGCAATACCAGAGCAGTTCTCTGTCCCTGACCTCCAGCCAAACTACAAGGCAGAGCTAGAATCTTTTATTAGGCCAGCTGTTTTTATTTTATGAGCTTAAAATAAGGCATTACCTCTCCCTACCAGCCTTGTCTCGCTTCACCTTTGATCCTTTACTGCTATGTCTAAAAGAAGTTACTAAAACCTTATTTCTTTCTTCCTCCATCGCAATCTTTCAAGTCAGAAGAGTGATATGAAACAGGAGGAAGTATTGCCAGATAGACATATTGGCAGTATGTCCAAGCTATCTCTAGCCAGATGCATCGTTCATCCTCATCTGCAGCAGCCTTCACTTTTCCATTCAGAAGTCAAATCAAAACATATTGCAGATGATGATAAAATGTTGGGACGATTTTGTAATAGGGGCCATTACTCAGTGGACAATAGGTTTAGAGACCACTGAGCTCACTGATCTAATGAAACAGCAAGACATTATCTTCACCAAATTATGTACTGGTCTTCCAATAAATGCAGCCCAGTGATGCCTGGTAAGGTAATTGCATGCAGCAAAGAATACACCAGCATAAAGCACTGATTCTGCTTGTCATTGTAACATGATTTATTGGCCCATGGGACTCAGAATTACTCTATTTCTCTTTCCCAAAACAGACATCTATGAAAAGGAGGATGGCCTTGTGGTTAAGGAGTTGGATGCTGAAGATACAGTCTTAGTTTCCAGTCCTCTCTCAGGCTTCCTGTGTGGCCTCAAACAAACCATTAATGCTTTTGTGTTTTTCTTCCCTGTCAGTAAGATGATAATTATACTAGCAGGAAAGATCTGAACTGGATTGAACCCAATTCTTTTTTTTTCTCTCTTTCTTCTTCTTCTTCTTCTTTTTTTTTTTTTTTTTTTTTTTTTCCTTCTCAAATCTGTAGTTTCTTTACAGCTTGATATTGTTTGGTTTTGTACTAATAGCTGGCTGAAAAAGATGTCTAATCATTTCAGGGTTTACTGCAGAATTATGGCACTCCTTTGGGGTGTTTTTATCAAGTTTATAAGGAACACCCTCTAATTCAGTGGTTAATGCCATGTGCCAAACCACTCCTCAGAAGAGCTGAACATCCAGTTTAGCTTCTGGAGGTGTGCACTTCTTTCTCCAGTGACTGCAGAGGGAGGTTAGGATGACGACCTCAATGTGAGGAGGAAGACAGGCAACTGGCTCGTGGGCACGATGGATCTGCCAGGGATGGAGGCAAGCCCCCTCTTCCAATGCTGCTGTAGACTTCTCAATATTTCAAGGGAGCACGTTGTGTTCAACATTTTTTTTCTATGACACTTTGCAACCAGCTCTCTACATAGGAGCACTCTGCATGAAAAGAAAAACAGCGTGAAAAGCCTGTTAAATAATCTGCCGAAAGACTCCTGTCTGCTCTGTTTTTTCTACTCACCAAAAAGTCTGTGGGATTTTCAGAGTTTTGAATAGAAAGTAGACCCCCCTTCCTAATAATAATTATCTTTACATTTTTTCATTGTGACATAAACAATAGCTTATTCTCTGTGTGGTATGTGAACCTTGTCCAAACCCCTAATTTTTCATGCTCTACAAGAGGAAAATTGCAAACCATATCTGCATCTGAACTTTTTCTAGCCCCTAATTTGAGAAGTTGAACGAAGTGCCGCATCTGAAGACCCATGAACTCTTGACAAACTCAGCAAACTCTGGGTCTGAGTCCAAGCTTTGCATCTTGGCTTTATCTCTCTGGTATCAGTCAAATCAACCATAGGAACAGCTTCAAACATAATCCCTCTCTTCCCATGCCCCTTCTTCATTCCTGCAATGTCAAGACAGTGTTGAGGATATTTTGACATGCTGCCAGCTCTAAAACTCTAAAGGATAGTTAACCCAGCCTTGTGCTTGTGACCTAACGGCATACAGCTCTAGTGGCAGAGGAGATGTACAAGTAGTAAAGATGGCATTATATCCCCCCTGTCTCTTCCAAGCCTTTCCAGTCATACCTCAGAGAGTAACCACTTTAAAAAGCTTTTATATAATATGGAGAAGATTGTAAATAATGCCAGAATTTCTTAGACACAACCACTGTCTCCTTGCTCCTGATATGCGCACACTATTGCTGAAATGCCTGTTAACAGCACTAAGATGCTGAAATTACAACCTATTCTGTGGAATGAGTTGAAAGCCTTTCCTGGAGATCACAGAAAAGATGGTTTATTATTTTTTTCAAAGACCTTTTCTATTTTTCTTTCTTTCTCTTTTTTTTTTGCCTCTTTTTTATCCACATAGCAGGGTGCCATCAGCTGGGTCTCCCTGTTGGCAGCAGCATGATAGATGGCAGCACATCTCGTGTTTGCAGCAAAGGCTGCTTTGGCTTACGTCTGTCCGGCTAGCAAAACAGAGGAAGCTGCCAAAAAAAACAGTCCGAGGTATGAAAGTTAACAGTTAGCAATAACTGCGGTGTGAAACATTCCCATGAAATCCAGACATCAAGGATGCTGCTTGGAATAGCTTGAATGTCCTGCATTCTTTGGCAGTGAAAGCAGAGTAATACACCAGCAGCGTGGGAGACAGCAGCCAAGGAGGAACACACGAGCCCCAAAGAACTGGCCATCAATTTTCTTCCTGTGGCTGGCTGGAGGAAACTGAAATGTATATTACAGTGGCTTCTGACGCCAGCCACTGCTATGCGCTCTGCACTTCAGACTCAGAATACGTTACCCTAAAAACTAAACAAAAAAATCCCCAAGCTATTAATAGATTTGTATAAACAAATCCCTTGTAGTTTTTAATCATTTACATATGGGATCGAGAAACCAACCATAAAATGTCAGTATGGCTATTACACGGGTCACTGGAACAGGTTTATGTTAGCTAATATGCTGAAATAGTAGATTAAGAAGAGGATAGTTTATGGCCTTTAGTTCATTTGTTGACAGGAAGAATCAGGAGCAGATTTGTTTTATGCCTGATCCCATCACAGAACAACTGGGGACAGAGCAGCGATTAAAATCCAGGCAACTGGGATGGGATAATGACTAGACTGCATACATATTTCTGTGGGTGAACTAGATGCTCGTGAGGGGAAAGAGCTAATGAGATCACAGAAGTCTGCAGAGCAGAGCTGAGTGCTCCTGTGCAGCCCTCTGAAGTGACTCAGCAAAGTACAATTGCTTGACATCCCATTGCAGAGCTGGTAAATACCACAAGTCCTCATGAGATGCAGCGCTCATGATGGGAAGAGCTTACTGAGACCTGTAGGAAACAAGCTAATTTTTAGAAGTGTGTTACCCTATATTGCGACATTCCAGCAGGTCCCTGGAAATAGCTAGGGCTTCCCAAAGTGCAGCCACTCTAACACATCTGAAAACCTTGTTAAATCATCCCGTGCTGTGTTTGATTGCTGTGCTTTGTAATGCCTTGCTCAAAGATGCCTCTTTTCTCTTGCCTGCTATTCCTTCTGCATTTTTTCCAGATCTGTGTGCAATTCTTTTGTCAGAAACAAAGTATCTTAGAAAACCAAAACCATATATATATCCATCAGGCCTTCTTAATGTTTAATCGGAACATCATGAAAACCAAATCAGTTAAGAAGACCTTGGTGACTTGTGACATAAATGCTTACTTGAATCCTAAAAGCATAGCAAAAGCCTGTCAATAATTATGGTCTCATTCATCTTGCCTGGAACCGGGCCAAAAACTGAAGCTGGAATTCTCTGTGTTAGTCGTAGTGGAGCAGACTGCAGCCCTCAAATTCTGGCTCGATCCAAGGCAGAGTGGAAGGGCAGAGCTCTCTTACGGGGGTTACTGCACTGAAACAGCTTCCCTCTTCCCCCACATACATTTGTGTTTTCTGATGTATTCTGCATGCTGTGTCAGCTGTGCTGATGTCCTGTGAGCTGTGTGGAAAGCTGCTTCAGAGGTGGCACCTGCAATAGGCTTACCTGGTTCATCGTCAGGGAGGTGGCAGGGAGCAACCTTCTCCATCTCACTTGAGAACAGCAGATGTCTCTCCTTGTTGGGGGAGATCTGACCAGGACTGAAGTAGGTCTGAGTGGTCAGTTTTTCCCTTAAAGTCTTCTGCTCAAGCTGCCAATGTGCAAAAGGAAAGGGGAATCCTGGAGAGCATGAATGCTGCTGAGGAACAAACCCTGTAGTGGGACAGGTACGATACCTGCCTTGGATCTGTGTCTAACCACAAGCAAATCTTTTCTTCTGTCCACCACAACTTTTACACACATTATTTGGATTTATTTTCAAGCAGTATAAAGCTTTTCAGCTCCAGTTGGGGCAGCACATCTCTTATCACATGATCTGCCAGCACCAATAAAAGTAGAATGTGATTTATAAAAAACGAATCCTACATTTGAATGCAAATAATTTTACAAATGGTTGTTAACATACAACATCCTGATCCCCATCTCTCATGGAGGATGTGCTCTTTTCATTTTGTTTATCCCCTTGTCATTCAAACTTTCCAATAAGTGGCAGGAGAGTAAAGTTTAAATCTAGTTTTCATGGATTCATTTGAAAAAAATAAGCAAATGAATTAGCTATAAGTGTTTTATTTTTTTAAGGATGTGATAACTTTTCACCTCCATCCCCAAGAAAACTTTATTCTCTCTTTAACCACAGCTGTATTTTGCATATCAGCCTCAGACTAATCTTTTTTTCCCCCATGTTGCATCCTAATAGGCCATCTAGCTCAGTATGCCATACTTACACAGGCATTACTCTAATACAGTCTCAGATCAACTTATACAGCTTTTCAAGCTCAACATGCAGAGAAAAGTCTGCTTTTGCACCCTTGTTTCTTTAATTAAGAGATAGTGACACTTCTTCCTCCCACTTTCATTGGATATCCTTACCCCTCATTCTGTTCATGCTTTGGTACCTTTTCTCTACAGAACAGCAAACATTTTTAATGACAGGCTGGGGATGGCAGAACATTTCTTAGAAATTTGAGACCACACATTTGATTAAAGACATAGCAGGAAGAAAAGGGGAAAAGATGCCTTGGTTATATTTAGTGTTCTTCTGCCTGCCATTATTTTGTGTGTCTCAAGACATACCTGAAATGACACAGAATGAGGCCCCTCTCCTCGTTTCAGAAATAAAGTTAGCTTCTCTGGAAGGTGTTGAGCTGTTTCTCCAAATGATTATTTTCATGATTCTTGTCATTTTTAGAACAAATTTTCAGTGTCCACCTTGAAAACTTGTTCCACAATGCCATGTATGTCGAACAAAGAACCAAAAGGTAACCCAAGTGTCATACTTATTTTCCTCCTGCCATTATAAAGGCAGAGATTGAGTACACAATTATTTAGACCACTTTGTTTGCAAACACTAACAGATCTCCAGCTATGTCAAGGCTGTCCTTTCTTGCACAGTGTTGTGTGATTATGGGACACTTTGGTGGGGATCTATTTTCAGTAGATCAGGATTGGTGATCTCTCCCAAATGATTTTGGTGATTACTCAGTGAGGATTATGCTGAGGATTAGAGACTCTATGCAACTACACAGC
Source organism: Oxyura jamaicensis (assembly GCF_011077185.1). Taxonomy (NCBI): domain Eukaryota; kingdom Metazoa; phylum Chordata; class Aves; order Anseriformes; family Anatidae; genus Oxyura; species Oxyura jamaicensis. The sequence continues at coordinate 80,107,905 of NC_048894.1, forward strand.
TCCAAAGTGTCCCCAAGACCTCCAGCAGCAGGGAGCCAAACAAGATTCTCAATGGCATCTCAAATGGCAGACTTCTGGGCAGCTGAGCTGAGCACAGGATATTTCACTTAACCAAAACCAGCAAAAATGGGAAACTATGCACAGGGTTTGAGAGTAATTTTTCAAGACGGAAAAGGCTTATTCAGATCATCTGAATAAAAAAACTATACAGAGGAAGCAAGCAGAATTAGGAAGTGTCAAGGAAAACTTCATTATCTGTGTGACTATTTCAAGAGATCAGTAGCATTAAAGCCTGTGATTTATTCTCAGCATTTTGTGCTACTTTTTCCAAGGAAGACTAGTTCAAGGACAGCAGTCAAGGTCATATATTCTTACTGATTCTCTTATTGAGTTTATACTAGCTCTTAATACCATGCTGCAAACATTTCTACAGTGATTACAGAAATCTCTCAAAAAAGAGATTGTTTTATATTATCTCTTTCTTTCAGGTTTCCTTTCTCTTAAAGCAACCTAACTAAAATGATAGTTTTAACTTGGGATCTCTATTACTTAGAGACAATACTTTTGTCTTTGCAGAAGGAATTAGGAGGTTTTTTTCTTTTTTCTTTTTTTTAAAGTTTCATATGGAAGGACAGAAAACCACAGGTAGAGGTGTTGTTGATGATTGATGCTCATTCTTCTACATTAAACCTTTAATAGATTAAAGTTTGTCAAGTGAGATATTTCTAATAGATAAGTGAGCTGTGTTGTTAAGTGTCCTCACCCTGAATGCTGGAAAGAATAAAGTTTCTTCCATGGTGCAAGGAAAAGCTCTTCTTTATAGTGTGCTTGTCTCTTAGAAATGTAAGTTTAAATTCTTTCTGGATGCCATAATTCAAGGCTGAAACTGGACCATCATGCCTTGGTCCAAAAGAAACTAGGGGGGAAAATAATTAGATTTTATGTCTCTAGCAATCGTTTCTCAAGGTACTCTTGTGGATCTGCTATATATTTGGACTGTTTTACTAGCAGCTTTCTATTTAACCAGGTGAGCAACTTTACCTATGGAAAAGGAAAAGATAACAAAAGCCTATGAGGGGTATTTCTTGAGATTACAAACTTTAGAGTAATAATATAATTAGATTAAGAAATAACGCGGATATTGTTGGAGCCGTCTCTCTTTGATCCCCTTTTTATTGAAGAGCCCTGCCGTTTGGAGGTACTTGGCATCCTCTTAGCTGGTTCTACTTCCCTGTGCTTCTTTCCTCCTACGAATTTCCCTCTAGGATTAGACAGCAGTACAAATATTATTACACTCTGCAGGGTTTGCCTTCTGACCTACTCTACAGAGACATATGTGATGGAGTCAGAGCTGCTGAATAGAAAATGTCTTTCTTAACACGCTGGTGCTGGAGGGATGCCAAGGTCCAGTAGTTCATAAAGGAGACTGGGCTGGTTGCACTCATGGGGGAAGTCAGACCAAAGAGCCTCGGGTATTTAAAGAAAAGAGTCAATAAGACACTAAAATGTGGAGGAGGAGGGGAAGAGAAAGAGGTGGGAAAGAAGGGGGCGAGTGGGATTTAAGGATATGAGCTGGGGACTGAGTCCCTCAGCAGTAGGACATGAGCTTCTGCAGGAGCTGCTCCTTGCAGCCCAGCCATGTTTATTTTCCTGTTAGAGGACAAAGATTTGCAAAGCACTTGCGTGCGTATGTGCGAGTGTGTTAAACGTGTTTCCCTGGGAAAGGCTCCTTTGGAATGAGTTGGACCAGCCAGAAGTGTGGGTGGATGGGACAATTTTCTCAGCCCGGTGTTTGGTGGAAGCAGCTTTCCCCCAAGCTTTGCCACTTAGCTCTGGCTGTTTGGGCATAAACCTTGCCCACACAATTTTTCAATCATTGCTAAGGGACTGAGGACCTTTTCGGGGGGCTTTGCCGAAATATTCCATTATGGTGAAATCCTCCCCATCCGAGTAATGCTAGTGAAAAGGAGGGGCTTGCAGGCTTGCCTGAAACCAGGCAGAGTGTCATCGGGGACTGTGCCAGCCTCCCACACAGCTCTGCTGATGTTACTCCATCCTGATCTGTTGCTCCAGCGCTGCAGGGAGCAGTCAGAGACTCTCCCTAGCCATGACCTCCAAATTCGCAGACACCATGGCCTATTTGGGCTCCATGTGCCTCCCTCTGCTTGTGCAGATAATGTGGATGAAGCCCCTCGAGGGAGCAAGTCTAGACCACCACTGTCATGCTTCCCTTTTGACCTTGGCCAAGGTTTGAGCTCCAGTTGCCAGCAGTGGAAGCCTCGGCCAAGGTGCTGGACTTCTGGTGTGCACGCCATGCTGCACTGCAGGCTGAAGACACTGAAAAGGGCTCAGCCAAGAGAAAAATCAAAAAGAATCTTCCCTCCTGAGTGCAGTCGAGTCCAAATTCAGATGTTTCTGAGCTCTGTGAAAGGCTTGATGCTGCTGCTTGGGTTTTGTTTAGCTTGTCTTGGTAACTGCTGCAGCTCTCCACTCCCTGATTCCATCAAGGGGCTGATGTAAAAATATTAATGTACCATGGGAGCAACTCATCTTTTGTTTATTCAAAGTCAAAAGCATTCTAAAATAAGCCTATCCAGGGGCTAGGCTGGTCCTTAGCATTTTGTTAAAATTACAGATTATGTCTTCAGAAATGGCCAGAAAAAAATCTATTTCACACATCATTGACATCAGGAAGTTGAAGAAATTTTCTCAAGGGTTTGTTTGATGTGTAAGTTAATTTGTACATCAAAAGGAGTTAGTTCACAGGATAAACTCTGAAATACCTCTTTTTGTCCTCCCAAGATTTTTTTATTATTATTATTTTTTTTCTCCCGGTACTGCATTAATGAATTTTCATAGCTCCTCCTCAGTGGGTATTGTATTTTCTGGAGAGAAGTGCAGTGCTTTATAGAAGTTTCTTTCTGTTTTGCTCTAAGGTATACAACTCCTAGCTGTCATTCTAAGAGGTAAATCAGGCATTGGGTCATGGAAAGGAGGGAAATGCTCTTGAATTTATACCAAAATGTTAATTGCCATCTTCCCCACATGGAATACTGGATGGTGAACGCTAGCGGTGTGTGGCTCATTCTCACTGTAAATGCAACATATGCAAAAACCACAAGAAAAGAACATGCTCTGGATAAACAGAAGCGGATGATCACATATAGCTAATTTGTATCCTTATTATTTGGGAGTTATGCAGTCGGTTTCAATTTGAAGGACATCTTACAGACCTCCGTACCTCTTTCCATAGGGACTAACCTTTGTTTTTAATTATCGGTCTTTAAGAGCTTGTGCCATAATTTTGGTGTTAGCTTTTATCTGTTGAAAGAAAAAAACGGCACAACCTATAAATCATTTTTCTAAAGCAGCCAACAATAGTCTTTTGTGGTCTGAACTACCATAGTTCACTGCACTTACTGAAAAAAAAAAAAAAAATAATAATAATAATAATGCAAAGCTTGCAGCAAGCATGATATGGGGCAGGAACAATGTGAGTAGAAATCGCTCAGTGAGGTCCCTGCATTGCATAGAGTGCATATAAATGACTTAATGTAGCCTAATGGGTGCAGAGCATAAAAATGCATCTCTGCGAAGCAGGGCTTCTGCTTCCTGTATCAACACATTTTGTGGAGCCAGCAAGGGGACTGACATCCAGAAATTCTACTTTAATTGTATTTTTTTGCTTAGCTTGCCTGCTTGTTGAAAAGCTGCATTTTATTTATCATTAATATTATTTGAGAGGCAAGGTTCCAACTTTATCAGTTTATAACTCTGACAAATGGGGTTCCTCATTTTCCTTCTGAGATTTCACATGACCGGCTAACTTTCCTGGCATGCTGCGGCTCGTACTGGAGGCTCTCCTCCGTGGATCGGTTGGATGAGTTCTCGCTGAAACTAAACAGGGACGATTCCCGTCTGCCTGGGGAAGCATACCAAAGCCCTGAGCTGCGCCTGTCTGTATCTAGCACTGTGTCTGTGCTTTCGGCAGTGGCCGATGCCTGCAGGACGCCAAGGCCGCTGCTTGCCTCTTGCTGGCTGGGAAGCGAGGCAGAGCATCTGGGAGCCCCCTTTCACCTCTTGCTGTGAGGGTTCAATACCCTTGGCCAAGAAGTCTCGTGTTGGTTGGCCCTGGGTGATCTTAGCAATGAAGCCGCGCTCTCTTAACATGTCTGCTTTTCTTCTGTGGCTGTGAGGGATGTGGAAAGAGGGAGGAGAAGGTGGCAGTGGAGCCATGTTGGCAGATTCCTGGGGTCCTGCCTTCTCGAGTCATGGAAAACACAGGGGGGCTTTCAGCAAGTGCTGTCTGCCTGAATAGGGATGGAAAGGCAGCACCTAGGCTGGTATTTTTAGGATTCTGTATCTGCTTTTTTCTCTTCTAAAGACTCTTATGGCCCTGTCATTTGCAACTCTGATGTACATACATGGTGGGAGAAAAGAGACAAAAACTAAAGGCTTTAAAGGATGAGCAAATTGTGACACTGAAAGAGTGTTACATTTGTGCATCAAGAAAAAGTTTATATCTACTGCTTTTCCACCACTCTTACTGTAGAAACCATGAGAAATCTCAATATCTTGAGCTAAACTCTAAGTTTTAGCTGTTGTGGCAACATTTAGATTGCCTTCCAGCCCAGTTGTTCATAGTTTGCTTGTTCTTGAAAAGTTTTCCTCTGGAGCTATGGAAGCAATGGCTGAGGGTTTTATAGGATCTCAGGGCATTTACAGCGAAGAAAGGTCTGGCTGAATTTGCCTCACACATAATTCCCTTTCCCAGCACTTGATGGAAAGATGGCAAATGACCTGTGCTCTTTGTTTGAAATTTTAAAGTGGATCTAACTTGCTTGGACTTTTAAATTTAAAGGATTTCACTTTTTAGGGGGTGTCATCTTGAGATCCCTGTGGGCAGGGAAGTGGCTAGTGCTGCTCCTGCCTGCCTGCTATAAATGAATGATATTTCAGGCAGAGAGCAAAATGCTGTAACTCTCAGCACTGAAGGACTACTCAAGTTAACTTCATCTGCACAGCTCTTACTTGTTCTTCCTGCCCTTCAGGTTTTCATTTTTTAAACACTCAACCTCTACCTCCTCCCAGTGGCTATCTTTCAGCAAGAAAAAAAACTTGGATGTTTTTGTCCCTGTAGTGTACGTTCACATATGCCTTTACAATGTACATTGTTGCTGAAATAGTGCTCAGGAAGGGACAGAAAATCAGCCAGCAGTTTCTTTCACTGGGGATAGCCAAGGGGTTTTCTCCTCAGGTGAGAGCACTGCCCAGCTTTAGTAGTTTTATTTTGGTCATGTTTTGGTCACATTTGAGACACAAACCTTTACAATGTGCAAGGAGAAGTGGCACCAGGTTTTGTGTGCACAGACACACCGAGAGGTACAAGAAGCTCTGACTCTCCCTAGGAGCACTGGTGCACACATGGCCATAGGCACAGGAGAGGTGTGGAGGAAGACTAGGAGAATATACATGAGAATATTGTTTCCAGGCTCGCCTGTAATTTCTGTTAGGCTGATCAAATTTGCAGTCTCTCCAACCGGGACTCAATATCCAATGGCGAGGAGGGGGTCCTCCTTTGAAGAATTGACATCAGATGCGGAGAACTTTTCACTTTATGGCCCTGGGCAGCAAACACCAACTTAAACTGACAGGACCCCAGGACTGCTAATTAGAAACTGGCAAAACTAGGACATCTGGACACCTTATCACAGGTTTATCAAGATTACTGGCATGATCCATACAAACCCTTAATGGGAATCAGCTGTCAAACAAGCTGAGTTCTTAGAGGCTGTAATAACTGCAGTTTTGTAACCACTGTTTTTTTCACTCATTTTTTGACTCCCTAGCCAAGGAGACTCTGGGCCAAATTCGGAAAGCAAGCACAGCTCTAAAGCGGTCAGGGAAAACCCCTGCACTGATACGGGCTCTGACTGTCCTCCAGCTGCGAGGCTGTGCCCCTCTCCATCACCAGGCACCTTTAAATCTGCTCCACAGTAGTTTCAATTATGAGAACTCTGCCACATCCCTTTGTCTTTATATGGTCAGCTAAAAGGGCTATAAAAGACCACGGGGGGAAGAAATGACCTAGTAAAAAAGGTAAAACTGAGTGTGTGGTCCCATATTTTCCACAAGGGAGATTGGAAGGAGCATGAACTTCCTCAGATTACACAAACTGAGGATTATGATCATTGTTTAGTCAGTATCTTTTATTGAACTGAAAGAATGAAAACCACCATCAGAGAGTAAAGATAGCCTCAGGTCTTGAACTCTGTGAAGCTCCAGGTGCTATAAGTCTACACACCCACACCTGGGGCAGAGCTGAAATCAGAAAGCCTCTTATATATGTATTTTAAAACCTATTTTTTCTTTTTGAATCTTATTGAAGCCATAAACAAGGAAAGCAATAAATTAAATGTGAAGAAAATGGAACTGATGCCTGATATAAGTCTGTAGACAGCAAGAAGCACATCTCACTGCCTTGCTCGTGTTGACTCTGAGATGTGCTAGGTACTTAAAAAGAAGGGAAAAGTCCACAGTCGGGCAAAACAGCCAAGAGAAATTATATCTGGAACATAACCTGTGTTGCCAACTACCTTGTTTTGTGCTTTGATCTCATTTGAGCCCCCATAATGAGAGAATGAACATAATACATATATATAATGAAGTCAGTTTTAGCAGAGACTTGCCAAATCTTTTTTTTACATGGAAGTGGAGTTTCACTGTCTCAAGCAAGCCTAGCATGAGCCTGAGCAAATCCAAGCTCTCTGTTCATAAAACTTCAGACATAGTTCAGGTTTTACAGTGATCTGATTTTTGCTTCTGGATGCAAACTTTTCTTTGATTGTATTTTTCCAAGTGAATGATCCAGTGTTGGACTTAGGGAATGTTTCTTGAGACTGAAAAATGAGAATTTATTGTACTGCTAAATGCTTGTGTATTTTGGCAGGTGAAGAGGAACCTGATGATCAGAAGGCTGGAGAGGACAGAGTTAAAAACATGAACACTTCAGAAACATTAGCTGAGACCATTTGCTCAGTACTTCCATGGGCATAAAAGATGATTTGACAGCATGGCCATTCTTTGGAAAGATGGGACATTTTAACCTGCTGTCTAAATGTAATGAACAGGCATGCCATGGGACCCAGAGCGGCTGCATTTTAGCAGCACTCTTGATTCAGCAATCTTTACTGGAGAATGACTGGCACTTTAAATATAGGCCATGGAAAAAGGCTTTTGAAAGCCTGACTAGTTGAAGCTATGGCTCATTTATACATGCTGCATATGTTGTTTTTTTTTTGTTGTTGTTGTTTGTGTTTTTGTTTGGTTGGTTGGTTGCTTGCTTTTTTTATTGTGGATATAATTTCATTTTTTTTCTGTGTTTTTCCATACGTGGGAAAAAGCACACCAGTCTTCTTCTTGGATTCACATTTAGTTTTTAAAGGTATGCCATAAAACAACAGAAAAGATAACACAGTGTCTCCACATGGGCAAACCACAAAGTTATTGTACCTTAAGTCATTAGGGCAAAAACTTGGTGAAACAATACAGCTATCACTCGAGAGATAGCTGTTTGCTTTTCCAAAAGCTATAAAAACCATCTAAACATCTCCCCTAAGGCATATCACCTGCCCAAAGAGCTTTTAGGCAGATACAAGTGTTTTTATTTAATTACCCTATAAGCTGGATCCTAATTCAATTTCAAAAGCAATATTATAAAAAGAAAATAACTTCCCCCCTCCCCTAAATATTTATGTGTTCCAGTGGGAAATGCTTTTATGGCTTGTTTTATTCCAAACTGTTGTTGCTGCTAAGTGATAAATGAAAATGAATGCTATTTTTGCATATGTGCTTCTTAGCGAACAAATCAGCTACACTGTGCTGATTAGAAACACATCTATACTATAACAGTTGACTGCAGGGCCTTATAACCTTCCAAAAGTCTCCAGTGCCTTGTAACAGCCAGACTGCCTGCAGTTAATAGGCAACCTTCATCAGTTGCTTTCCTGTCTAAATTAATCTTGCAACCAGTTGAAAGATGAATGTTCTTAAAGGGGTGATCTTCCTTCTTGAATGCAAAGATTTCTCAAATATAGAAAGCTGATGAATGCTGTTTTGAGGAGAAAATATAAAAATGATTGTGGTGTTCAGAAAGCTATGTCAAATTTCTTGGCTTTAGCAAGAAAATAAAGTATTGTTCTATCAACTGGTGACCTGTGCTGCAAAGTTCTCTTAAATTCCATGTGTAGAAATTCAGTGTGTGAAATTGGCGGGTTTGAAGCTTTGTCTCTTTTTCAGGCGTTCTGGTAAACATTTAGTGCTCAATACTAGTCCATGCTAGCTTGACCTCAGTGTAGACATAAAACAAGCAGTAACAGCAATGACTGAAAACCTGTCTGAAAGAAATACAGTTCCCTTGTGTATTTTAACCCCTTGTGTACTTTTCCCTTCCATATGATTAGCCTGTAGAGCTATTTTTGACTTGAGTATAAAATAAGACAGCCACGTTGCAGTGTATCCAACAGCTTGCATTTGCTGATAGCAGAATGAGAACCACAGTCAGGTGATGTTTCATCAACATTTCTATGGCAGCTACAAACGGCCTTGGTTTTACAGAACAAATGATTCAATAAATAGTGATCTTTATGCAACGCCAATTTCAGCTTCTAGAAATTTGTTGCATATCTCCTTTTTTCTTTTTCTGTTTTTCAAACCAGACTTTACATAGGTTATCAAGGAATTGAGTGGCAGTCCTTTTTTGCTCACATCGACATGTGTTAAGACACTGCATATGTGTGTGCTTTTCCATCACCATAATGTTTAAATACCGGGAGTAGTTAATGCATTCTTCTCTCTGCTTTCTTGCCTTGCTACAAACAGTTGTTTAGTAATATAAGCTCTGCATTTCTAAACTGAAACTCACAGCTGTACCTTTCTCCAGCATTGCCAAAAATGGATCCCATCATTTAGTAACTCAAATTATTGACAGAAGCTGCATGATAAACCACAGAAAAGTCAGAAGACTTGGAGGCAGATTTTTGTGCATGCAGTTTTATAATGAAACTGTTTCAAAATTGCTCTAAAAATGGAAAATAATTCTGCAGCATAAGGCAGCAGATGTTAATGGAACACCAACTGGATTTCTGCTGCCAAGATTACCTGTCTTGCTTTTTGTAATAATCTGTGTCACAATGACAGATACACATACTCAAGGGTCTGTTAATATTTATGCAACTTGCTGTGTCTTCCTTCAGGTTCTGGGTGTTGTAGACCAGAGGAAACATGGATTTGATGTAAGCTATTGCAATCATCAAATATACTTCTGTAATACAGGCACTTGCTTTGTCTAGTTGAATGACTCCACTCAGATTCTTCAAGGTAATAGAGTGTTTCATTACTACCATTTCCAGCTGATAGTATCTGATAGCCATAGGTGTTGGTAAACAATGATTAACAATTTAATTAGCCATAGGGCATGAGCACCAGAACACATTGCTGTTAACAGGTTAACCTCTACCTAACAGTTTATCAGGTAATCAATCCCCTTTCAAGCCAATGCCTGAGAAGGTTGATCCTAAATCTGTAATCCCTCCCCCCCAAAAAAGGGGGTAGAAAAATGAGGTGTTTGTAAGTCATGACATTTTTTTTTTTTTTTTTCAGTGTATCTTTTTTAAGGATGACCCAGGCAAAATATTCAGAGAGGCTCCACATTTCCTGAAACCATGCCCCTTCAGCAGCTCTGAGTGTGGGAACCCAATGGGGAAGGCATCCAAGTCACCAGCCACCTGAGGAGACTGGGCTGGGAAGGACCTCCTGAGCAGTCATCTTTGACTCAGTCCCTCGTTAAGGCAGGCAATTATGTTACATAATCCCTCTCGTAAACTGATCGCTCTTCACATTTCAACTACTACTGATGTTTTACCAGAAATTTGCTGCCCTTTCTGCTAGAAAACCTGTCACAGTTTCCAGTGGGAATGTATTCAGGGCCAGCCTATTGCTATTTGTTCTTCTGACAACATCTCTCTTTAGCTTAAATAGCTCGTCAGCCCTTCTGGTGTCTACTGCCTAGATATATTTATAAAAAGTGAACACGTTTCCACCTTCTTTTGCCTAGACTAAACAAGACAGGCTCTTTTGGGCTCACCCAGAAAGACAGGCTTTTCTTTCCCTGAGCCTGAAGTCTCACACAACTGTCCCAGTCTGAATAAATTCAGTTTTGGATTCACTGTGTATGTTTTTGTTAAGAGCTTCTGAAATATTAAATGAGAATGTATCTATTTATTTATTTATTTTTGCATCACAGTTTTGGAAGGAGCTTAGGTAAATGTGTTCCCAACACTGCTTTCCATGGTTGTTGGAGTCCCGTTGATAATTCCAATTATAATTACAAATAGAGTATATACAGTAAGTATTAAGCAACAGTCCTGAAAACAGAGGCATGAGCTCAGTCCCTGTTTCCTCTGATGAGTCTGGCACAAAGCAGCCATGCCAAGCCATGCCAAGCCATGCGTTGCTGCAGCTAAAGAGCTAAGGCAGCCCCAGGGTCTCAGCATCATGGTCTGGTACACAGTCAGCTGCAGCAAAGGTCAAGCATGACTCTCGGAGAAGCCTGCTGCTTCATATTTCTCCTCCTTTTCTTTTTGCTCACAGGACCCTTTCTTTTGTCTCCTCCCCCACCTCCACCTAAATCCCTGCTTTTACCTTATCAGCCTCCTGTCACCAATACTAGCAGTGCTAATTCCAAAATAAACAAACAAGCAAAACAAGTAAATCAGGAAGATTTTCTTCAACTTGGGCTCTGAGGCAGTACAGAGACTTTTCCCTTTGTTTTCCTGTTCTTAGTACTGTGAAGTCTCCCCAGTGAGACATGTCTGCCTTGCTGGGAATTGATGCTCCATGATGGAAATCAGGGGACTTCTGAGGTTATTCTGGCAGATCTGTAGTATCTTTGTTATGCTCCCACTCTTTGGACACACAGACTGAGAAAATATTGAGCTATTGCATAGCTGCAACATGAATGGCACAAGACTTTAGAGTGTATGGATACAGTGCATCACAAATCACAACCAGAAGAGCATTCAGGTCTGAAAGGAGGAGATAAGAGACTCTGTCCACAGAGCTGGAGGAGGAACCTGGCTTTTTTCCTCACTGTATCCTCTTTCTTCATAATTTTCCTCTTTTTTTCAGCAGTTTTGCTTGCCTGTTACTCTCCTGCCCTCTCCTTACATTGCAAAGAAGACTGCAGACATTTTTGGTATGTGCATCTCATTCCCTGATTACCAGGTGGCTCTCCCAGTGGCAGTTCTGTTCCACTGGTTTATGCCTGTGAATGCTAGTTCAGTCATGGATGTTTTATCGAGGAGACGCATACATGAAACAAAAGGAAGAGTAGGAAAAATGGATGGGAGAGAAAGAAAAAATTGAGCAAACCAATCTATTTTTATAGATCCATTTCATGAAATATTCCTGCTACTGTTGTTCCAGAAAGGCCTCCCAGCCTAGAAATAGTAGCTGGTGGTCATGTTTAGTGTCCCGCATTTGTGACTGAAAGGAGCTGTGACTCATATATGTGCACAGTGCTCTGCCTATAAGTCGCTCAACCTTAAAATGGCTGAGGTTTACTGTGAGAAAGCACATCTGACTTGTATTTTCTAGAGTCTGAAGAAATATCTTAAAATAACAGCATAAGGGAAAAGTACTAACCATAAAGAATTTTGCATTCTTTGGAATGATATCATAGCAGACATACACAGTAGACTAATTATGATTTCATCTTTAATTTTACTCCAAAGTTGGTTGCATTTTTTTGAAGTGTCATTCCTTTTTATTTTCTCAAGCCAATGGCCACATTCCAATCACTTACTTACAATCATCTATATTAATTTGTGTTCTTCAAACAGCTGGATAATCTGTCGTAATTAGAATGATCTCCGCTGGCTGGCTTTTATCATCTTGTCAGAGGAAATTACCCGGGCAGACTTCTCTTTCCCTCCCGCAGACAGTGGAGGGTGCTGTTGGATTTGATGTTGCAAAAAGGTGAAGCGGGATCAGATCGGCGTGCTACGCTGTTCTCATAAAGAACTGCCCAAAGTTCATTTCCTAGCTTCCTAGATAGACTTTGGAGATACAGGCTTTTGGGTTCTGCTTTACTGGGATGACCGGGAGTGCCAGTAAAGGGCCAGGACCCATGCATAGCTCCGGACAGTGAGGCTTCAGCTCAGTTATTTCTCCAGGCAGGTGAACGAGGAATTATATCTAGTAATACAGGTTTGGATTTTGACTGCCTGGCTGTGTGTTCCATAATAGCTTTATTGCCTCTTGTCCAGAGATTATATTTTGCCTTAAATTTCTCAAGGAGAGGAGGGGGAGGAGAGGAGGAATCGGGAATCTGGTTCTCTGCCAGAGGAGGTCTGAGTCTGTCCACGAAGCACTCACTGCTTTTCCAAAGTATGTTCTGAATTAGGCAGAGTGCAGTACGTCTTCTTCAACATGCTGGCAAGAAGGCTTGAAGCCATGATAAATGCATGGATGACAAACCTTGCTCCCAAACTTGGAGATTGTATTAGGACACCCAAAGTCAGGGCCATTGCTCTTCAGCTGAGTTTGCATTAGCCAAACGTGATCTAAGAGCAGGAGCTCAGCAAGCCAGTCAGCCTGTCTGCTCTTGGTCCTTGAACAGGATACAGGATGTGGTTATTGAATTTCAAATGCTGTATTTCATTGTCGTCAGGATACTGTGACTTTATTAGTGAATATATCACCAATAATATGGCATGTGGTAAAAGGATGTGTCGTTCCCAAGCCCAAGCAAATAGTAGAAAATTAACAAATGCATTTCAAAGAAGCCCTTTGTGAATTGCAAGTATGTCTTGCTGCTACTGCCATTTAGGCATTTATTTTCCCTTTATACTACTTTTCCTGTAAAAATTTTAGGTAGAAATTCTACTCGAGCTTCCCAGCTAAAATAAAACTATCTGTTTTATGGATGAGTAACTGGAGAAGTCAAAGAAGTTAAATGATTTTCCCAGAATCAGCAACTGAGAATGAAACCAACCTGTGTGAATTAAGCTCAGAAGCTGAACTTCCCTGAACAACTGGAAGGGGTAGAGGATGCATCCCATGACCCCTTTCTTTCCACCATGTAGCAATTCTGGTTTCTGCATCCTGAAGTGTGTGTGCCATACAGGAGCTCTGGAGGATGTGCACTGCACTGTGCACTGCACAGGTCCACCAGCTTTTCTAACTGGCCAATATATCCTGATCATAATGTTCCCACATTGCTTTAAAGATGAGAAGCACTATGTCTACCAGTGACAGAAGTTACGGCACAACGTGATTTTCATCCCACAGGATGTAAAGCAGTCCACTGAGGTATTCATTTGTACTCTATTACTTCCTCTGCTGCAGCCTCATGGAGAAAAAAATCTCCCTAAAAAGTAATAAAAGTGTAAATGCAACCCCCTCACCGCTATGCCCTGAATGAATGAAACGAGAGCTTGCAAATAATATACTCCTGGTCCCTTTCTGAATATGGATGAGTGGCAACTAAGCATGAAATGCCTCTGGGCCACTCGTACAGTCCTCTGGACAAAGATCTTTTCTGATCTAGATTGCTGAGGACTGATTTTCTAGTGGGAAATGTTCCTACCTATCCCGTGTTCAGTTTACCTGGATTTAATCTTCTTAGTTTGAATTAGTAGATGAGAGTGTGTTTATGTCTGTATCCATAGATGGAAATAGAGATAGACTCCTTACTTGAGTGCACAATGTTTATTTTATCCTAAAAGTTTGTTTTCCTTTTTCTCTCCCCCCCCCCCCCCCCCCCCCCCCCCCACTGCTGCTGGATTTTTTTTGACCTCTGGCTTTCATTACGCAAAAAGTCAAAACTGGAACATTGTAAATCTCCCCTCTCCTCCCCGCTCCCTGCTCTGAAGCCTGGCCGCCGCTCGATGCCTGACGGCTTCTCCTACCAAAGCGCAATATTTCCAGGGGCTTTGGGGAATTGGAGGTGAGAACAGGGAATGGGGCGGGAGGGGGGACCCACTCACCCAAGGCTTGTTAACCTGAGCGCGCACACTCTTTCTCAAATTTGTTTTCTCAGCTGGTGGCACAGTCGCTGCCCCAGCGCCATCGGTCCAGCAGAGAGCAGTTTCATTTGAGATCTGAAGGCAGATTTTAAAGAAGTGGTTGGGACAGGAGGAGGGGGAGCTTAATAACAGCTTAGAGCTTGACTCCCCATGTTTTCTTAGTATATTGAAATATGAACTGTGTAAACACTCTGCATTCCACCTGCTCAAGCATCTGCCAAACGGCTCACAAAAGCCCTTTGCTCTTTTTTACATCCTCCCGCTTTGCTTGCCCTCCTCCCCACGAGGTCTCCAGCACCACCTCTCTGTCCTGCCCCCCACCCAGTCTCCACAAACAAGCACATGCCCCGTTTTTTTTCCTGCTGGAGACACGCATTTCCAAAGTCTCTTTGCACCTCGCGTGCAGTACCTTTCTCAGCCTCCTCCTTCCCCGAGCTGTGGACTCGCTTCGGTCTCAGAGCACCACTCGCTGCTGGTGCTTGTGAGTTTATTGTTGTTCTTTCAAAAATATTTACTGTTATTACCTATAAATATGGCAGTAACCATCCGAGAGACTAAATGCTTTCCACATCAAAACTTGGAGGAAAAAAAAAAGGGGGGGGGGGGGGGGGGGGGCTGCACCCACATGCTCTGCCTTTTACCTGCCTGCCCCTGAACGGGGAGCAATTTCCATCCAGATGGCAAGCCATCAAGGGTTTTACACTTTTACACTTAGTAAAAACGCTGAACAAAGAAGTGCCTTTTCCACCCTGCTCTGAAAGAGAGCAGGCTGTGCTGGCTTTGCCGAGAGAGCAGATTTCCCCTTGGCATGACCTGCCGCCAGCCTCCAGGAGCAGAGACAAGCGACCGCGTTTCTGCTGCGCTGCACCAGTCCCCAAAGGCCGTCACTCCTTGTCTCGGATGTGACCGTCCCGTCATTGCCCTCAGGGTGTGTAGCACTCGGTGGTGTTCCTGGAAGTGGGCAGGTAGCGTGTGTTGGGAAGTGTGGTATTTTTGATCCCGGAGGTTGAAAACAGCACACTTTTGACTGCGTGAGCTGCGGCAGCCAGGAAGCGCTGCCGCGATTGCATCAGACTGCAAGAGGCTGACCTGAAAAAGAATGGGGAGCTGGGATTTAGGTCTAAGACAAAACTGGTTTTGTTTGACTGTGGAGGGAAGCTACCCAGGAACTGAGAGATGGTGAGATTCAGGCAGTTTCCCCACTGTCATACAGCCTTCATACTGCCAGCAAAAGTAGCCATCTGGGTTCCCTAAGCTTCTTTCATATTAGCTAAATAAAAATAAATAAATAAATAAAAAGGAGATGACTTCTTCCTCCTAATTAAGGTGTTCTTGCAGTCCTTTGTCCTCAAAATGCTTCACACTGCTAAGCATAGACCACTGTGCTTGTATCTCAGCTGCAGTAGTCCCTTTTGGTCTGGGGGTTATGAGGCAAACAGTTCTGAATGGTTTGAAATGTGCCAGCAAAACATCACCAAAATAAGGGGAGGATTTAGCATCTCCTAAATGGGAGACAGGCCCTAGACTTCGTCTGGGGCAGCTGGTGGGAGAAATGAGCAATGTTGTTTCTGAGGTTTTTCACAGGTACCTGGACCTCTGCTGGACTTTTTGTGGCTTCAGCATCTCTCTGGGGCAATGCAACAAGAGAGAGAATGTAAAGAATCTTTAAAAGGAGCACTTGACTACATAGGTCTTACAAGGTCTTTAATTGGATTGCTTTTTCCTTTGAATTTGTTGGTTTTGTTTTCTTCTTCTCCTGCCTGTTGCTACAGGACAATCAGCCGTTTTAGGCAGATGAGTTGGTTCAGTGTCTCATCTATGCAGCACTCCCCTGGGACTGGGGCTGGGGATTTTTTCGTTTTGCTCTTCCTTGCCTTGCAATGTGCAGTTGCGTGTATTTCTGCCTGAAACAGGAATCATGCAAAATATCCTCACAGTCCTTTCCAAGCCCTTGGCATTAGAAACACCCTTCCCCTCTGCCTCTCCCAGCCAAGTGATGTGTGCAGCAGAGCTCAGAACAGGGAAGGGAAGGGAGAGGAAGAGGAAATCATTCACCCCGCCCTTCCAACCAGAAGCGGGAGCCTAAAGCAGTCGCTCAGATGGAAGAAGGTCACATTAAAAAGAGGAAATAAATAAATAATAATAATAATAAAAAAAAAAGGACAAAAGGTGTTCCCTCCTCCCGCTCCATTAGGATCATCATGGTTGGGTGTAACCTGCACACAGACACCAGCGATCCTTGCCAGAAGCACACTGGATGGTGTTGATAAGATGATACCACCGTGAGAGGAGGAGTAGTCCCTGACAGGCTTGTGGTTTTCTCTGGGAAGGTGCCCTGACATCCTTCCCACCAAATCCAATTTGCTTAAAGCTGTCCACTGGTTGTCAAAACTCCTCTCATCAGAAAGTAAACTGGACCCAAGTATTTCTAATCCAGTTAGGGCAAATGCTGTCCTGTCTCCAGCTATTTTTTGGAAGGTTGGTGTGAAGGACTGAGCAACAGGGAGGTGTATATCTGTTCCCCAGAAAGAGGAAGGGTCATTAAGCTGGAACATCTAGTATGCTTTTGGAAGAATTACATTACATCAGAAGGAGCCAGAAATAAGATACCATTTGTTAACTTTACTAATCCATTAAAAATACATTGGGCAACTGAGCTATTATTTGTAACTCTCTGCAATCTCTCCTACAGCGAGGAAACAATGTCTGACTGCGTTTAGGTGTGGTGTGTTCTCAGAGCGCATAAAGCTTTCAGCAGCTTTGTATGAGGCTGATTTTGATTTTAGGTAACAGCACATATTGAATCAGCTGGGGAAAGAAAGTCCCCAACCAGAAATCTACTAGTAGTAAATTACCTGAAATTTCAAATGACCCATGGATATATTTATCATATTATCCCTATATTTATGAATTTGTGTGTGGGAGGGGAGGAGGTGCTGGAAGCTGCAAATTGTCAATCCGCATCCAGTACTTCGAACTGAGCCAAGTCATTCTCGCCTTTTCTTTTAAGCTGGACATAACTAGAAAATAATTGAGTGGTTGAAATGAAAGATTTTACCTTGGGTAGTACTTTATTGTACTCAGTACTTCTGTGTTGGTAAGAACAAGTTAACTGCCTTGTTCTCCATCACTACAATGAACTAAAGGGAGGATTGAAATGAACTGAGAAAATTATTCTTCTATTTTAATCTTATTAATCTTTTTTCCTCTGTTCCAGTTAAAACAGAAACAAGAGCTGCAGAGGCAGATTGACCCTGTAACAGCAAAAGCATGATTCAGTGAATCCTTAAATCTGAGACTGAGCTTCTTGTTCTGTAGCTCTAAAAATTAAGATGGCTTTCAGCAGGACAGGTTCGTACTTTGAAGATGAACATGTACTTCTGAATGGAAAAACGTAATTTTGTCTAGGATGCTTTTAAAACACCAGGTTGTCTGACAGCAGAAATCATATTGTAGGCATCTGATGCTATCAGTCAAGGACAGCAAATATCCTGAAAGGATTAAACTTGACTGAAAGGACAAAAAGGGACAAACTGCCTGAAAGGCAACTGGTACAAATAGTAGTGACAAACCCATGGCTTGACAAAACGCCACCTTGCTGAGAGTTTAGGTTCTAAATTTAGGGCTCTAAATAAGTGATCTGATGTGTGAAGGGTCTACACTGCCAGCCACAGTCAGGAGGAAGATCTGGTGTCTTCATGCCATTCCAAATCAGGGCATTTAAGTCTAACGCACACTCTGAAAAGCCAGACTTTATTTCTTGGCTTCAGTTTCCCCAGCAGTCAGATAAGGCTGAAGTGAGGGTTGAGCCTTGCAGCCTGACCTCTATCAAAGGCGGGCCCCAGCCCTCAGCTGGGATCTGCTCCGGAGGGACTCCTTGCCCAATGTGAGACCGACAGGATCCACGCGAACCAGCCCAGCCCTGGGCACCTGGCCCAGGGAAACGTGCTTTTAGATGCTTACATGAAAAACAATCGCCCCCTTGCCTTTAGGGCAAGGCCTGCCTGCCTTCGGCTGAAATATTGCTTCTGCCTTGTGAGACGCTGCTTTCACAGCTGACGCGTCTCTGGGTGAGAACTGGCTCAGAGGCACGTGGCGGGTTTTGTGGCAGGATTTTGAGCAGACAGTGTTTCTGGCCGCGTTAAGCAACTAACAAGTGAATATGCTGTGTAGGTAAGCGCGTGTTGGCCCAGCGAACCTGGGGCTGCTATCACCGCTCTGCCTCAGGACATGGCTGATAGGAGCCAGAGGGCAGAAAGGAGGCGAACAGAAGAGAAGGTGGGCCTCCAGTGCTGTGGCCACCTCATCGCTGACTAACTAATCTTTTTTTTTTCTTTATTTATTTGGAAAACTGTCCTAATCTATGACGAGATTACAACAGCAAAGCACTTATCTGCCAGCACGCCTCGCCAGCTGTTCTTTAATAAGCTGTGGAGGGAAGAGGGGCTGCTCTTTAGAAATGGCTGCGGTTTCCTCCTTTGCCAGCAAAGGCTCTGCTCGGGTGTGCTGGGACGAGACAGGCGAGGTGCCAGAGGCAGCTGGTGCACCTAGTGCTGCAGGAGCAGTGATGTTGAAGGAGGGATTGCGGCCAGTCCTGAGGCCCTCACGCCACGTACCGCCTGCTCTCGTCGTTAGCACGGTACCCGCAATGCTGCCAAACAGCCTTCATTTTTAAAACACAGAGCAGTGGTACAAGGTCTTCCTGCCAGATCTGATCTGGGCAGGTGCCTCCCAGCCAAACATCCCTCTGTGGCAATGACACCCAGTTCTGGAAATTCTTATTCCAACAAAGCTCCCCAGGTCCTGATTCTTCCCTTACAAGATCCTCTGCAAGTGCCCAGCCCACCACTTTTCACCCTGCCTCCCAAAGTAGCTCTTCAAAGCCCTTCCCTAGTCTTGTGCATAGAGACTTGGAGCTTTCTTTTTGAGAAAAAGAAGCCACGGATTTTACTCTTCTGGCACATATGAAGAATTTATAGGGAAATGCGTCCATGTTTTTGCCTTGCTCTTCTTTTCTTGGCATTTTGTTCCGTGCTTCAAGTCAGATGCTATGAGGGATGACTTCCACACTGCTGATCCATGTTTGAAACGCCAGCATGTCTCCACTTCTCTCAAAAAAGCTCACAAGCAGAGGAAGCCCTGCCCTCGCTCACCACCTGTGTGGTGAGCAGTTTTGGCAAGAGTGAGAAGCAACATATCCTCAGAGCTCAGACTTCAGCAGGAACAAGAAGTCTCTACCTCTCCCAGGAGCAAGATAGCTCCAACTCTCTGCAAGGGACAGAGCCACTTGATACCCTGAGAACTGTATTCTTATTCTTTGGATGGATTGGTACAGATGTGAGGATTTTGTAATCACAGTATTTGCCTATTCTTCCCAATCTAAATTGCTTTCAAATTCATTGCACATTTCCTAACCAGCGTAGCAGAGGGGTAGGAATTTCACAGACAGGAAGTTCAGGAAAACTGGCATCTGGATAGGGAAGAGTGTTCCCCTGCTCCCAACCCAGACACCCAAAGGAAAAGCATTTTCTACTTAACCATTATCTGTTTTCTTTGGTTGCATCCAGCTAGTGATTCACAACATGCATTACTATGAGCTGGCCACAGTAAATGCTATTTATTTCTGATCTGGCAGTCATAGGGAATATGAGCAAGTTTTGGAGGTGATAGGCAGAGGAACAAGGGCCGTCCTGTGGGAGGCCAAACTTCATTCATTCTATCATTCAAGGGACAACTTGGTATTTTCTTAATTTTGAATATGACTAATGTTCTGGTTTTCTCTTTGGTTATGTAGTTGAGTCTCATGGAAAAGAAAAGCGATTGCAAAATGGGACTGGAAAACTTGGTCCATCTGGTGTGTGTTTGAGCACTGTCAGGCAGGTGAGATAATCAAAAGCTGTGAGAATATAATAACCAGGCAAAACAGAAGAACTTAAGTGGAGGTGTTATCATTCCAAGGGAAAATAAAAAATAAAAAAATAAAATTAAAAAAAAAAATAATCCTGTGTGATTCTGACTTTTTTCTCCCTTTCCAAGACTTCAGTCATCTGCTCTAAAGGACTGGCTCTTTTTCAGTGGCTGGAAATGGCTTAAGCAGTTCAAAGAAAGTAGGAGATACTAGGGACTTGGGGATAAGAGTCTTGCAAGTAAATTTCAAGGAAAATATTACAGCTTTAACAGCTAACAGGAGGCAGAAATCCACTGTCTAGGAGAGTGCACTGGGGTGTTGCCAAGAGCAAGCTGCTGATAATGGTTGCAAATATATTTGCTGATGAAATGTTAAGTTGCTTGATAGAGCTTTTTGGTTTTCAAAATGACACTTTTCCATGAAAATTTACATCATAAGAATTTGAGGTGGGGCAAAATTGGAACCATGTGTTGGCTAAATCTGGCAATTGGTTTAAAAGGAGTGCAGAACCAAAGTGTCCATGCTTACAAATTGCAGCATTAAAAGCTAACAAGATGTCTCCTAATCCAACTTGAACAAAAAGAAGTTCCTGACCATGAGGGTCTCCCTACAGACTCAGGATCAAGGTTTGCTAAACAAAATATAGTCCATTATCCCTGTATCTGTCAGGAACAAAAAATACAGCACAAGATATTTTCAGTTCACCAAAATCCCTGGCAAAATCCAGCTGACAACAAAAGGAACAGCCTTTAGACTCAATAAAATCTTTGTTTCTTGGGATCAAATCATGGAATTTCTCCTCTTTCTTGCAGCCTCTTTCATCTGTTGTGCCTTCTGCCTTTCCTGTCAACTCATCTGCACAGGGAAGAGAGAAAGGAAGATAAATGTAGCCTAAGGAGAATAATTTAAAAAAAAAAAAAAAAAAAAAAGTGTATGTCCATTTTATATTCATCATAAACAACACCCAAAATCAATATACATTCTATGAGGATGGATTCTGGTCACACAGACCCTGTTGGCAAAACTCCTGTTGATTTTAGTGGGTGTGGATTTTGTCCTCTGCTTTAGATTCTCTCTGAAGAGTGTAGCAAGTCTGCATGCAGACCTAAGGGACTTGGAAGTTGTTAAGTAAGGTGTGTGATCTAATAGTGAAAATAGCAGCTCTGGGAGTTTTCCTGACCACAGTTTTACTCATTCCCACCCAGTAACTTCTTTGGTCCTAAACCTGCAAGAGGCTGCACACGTGGTTAATGTTAAGGGCGTGTGTAGTCCCATACCATGAAGTCAGTGTGAATATTCATTTGTTCAAAAAAAAAAGCGTGTAGATGTTGGAATGGTTGGGACCTTGGACAGTTTCAGTATTATGAATGGTGCTCATTGCAATTATCTATCTAGCAGAACACCCTTTAGTATGACTCTTTAGAGAAAAGATTTTAAGTCATAGGCAAAGTAAAGGATAGGAAATTGGTACTTCAGAGAACTAGCTGAACAAGAGGCTGATCTCCTAAACTCTGCTTTAAGTGAACACTGTAACATATTAAGTTATCCTATATTAAATGTGACTTCATCTTTAACAGCTTCCAAACATTATAATTGTAAATGACAGCAACTTAAGAAAGCAGCATGCTACTGACTATCTGAAATAAAACTTTTCTATTATAAAAGAGTTTATGTATAAAAGCTTAAATTCAAGAAAAAGTAAGCCCTCAAACTCTACCTTACAGCAGAATTAGTGTAACTTAAAGTCATGTGTGAAATAAAGCAAGTACTTAAATGGTTTCCTGAATGAGGATCTAAAGGAATAATTTTTGCTGAATAAGCACTGAAGGGCCATAGGTCTCTAAACAACTAACTATAACTATTACCAGTAAATATTTTCATTGTACCTTGTGCATCACTGCCAGCTATGATGGGCTGAAGCCAGATTCTTGCAGAGAGGAAAATGAATACACAGCAGTACAGAAAAGTGATCTCTGTTGTCTTGCCCTTTTGTCTGTAGAAAAAAAAAAAAAAAAAAAAAAAAAAGAACCACCACCAAAAAAACATTTTGGCATTCGAATGTACAAATCCATGAACTGTGTGTTAAAAGATTATATTTTAAGTTTGTATACAAATTAATCATTTAAAAAATTACAGCTCAGCAGTTGTTTATATCACATGACCAGACTATCAATCATAATAATAATAATAAAACAGGAGATTTTTAAGCTAGTACACTTCTGAGTATTCAACCGAAATGGAGAAAAATGGGGAAAACACATAATATATCTTCGGGGCAGTAATGTCCTGTTATTGTTAAAAAACTGCTGGGACCTCATTAGTGACTATGAAAACATCATCTGTGAATACTGTGAGGCAATAAATCTACAGTGTCCAAGGAAGAGAGTGCAGGGGGGAGGGGCAAGGGAAGAGAGCAAGCATAACGTGTGTGTTTGCCATTTTTCTTACCCAGCTGTGAGTTAGTAATTTCCATATCTGCTTGCCAAACAATTTCCAGAAACTATTACTGATTATGTGAATTCAATAGTCTGCTAATGAACGATAAGATAATGGGTCTGTGTTCAAGACTGCAGGAGACAAATACTTGTTTACATGTCAGAAATTCCTTTTCCATTTGGGTCATTGTACACAAATACGCATGGCTCATGAGGCCATGGCTCATAGTGGTATAGCTCCCAGCCAGGGCTGCTGATGCTGCAGGTATGGACCTTCAGTCTCCAAACCAAATGCTAGTTGTTGAAGTACTCCACTGATGATCGATTTTCCATAGCTTTAAATAAAGCAGGCAGTGTTTTAAAAATGAACAAAGAGTTTTGTGAAAAGAAGGAAGGAAAAAAGGGAGGCAAATACCTTAATGATAAATCCTGAGACATATTTGTGTAAATACCTAGTATTTTGCAAGACTCTGCATGAGACATTCAACCTTGTGATAAAACTTACCTATTGTAGATGTTTTAGTAATGCTTTATAATGCTTTTCACCTCAGATGATTTTATCATCTGCCTGCCTCAGGGAGCCATAGTTCAATCAGGCATAAATCCATTGGTATCACATACATGCTGATGGCTGCAGTGAAATTTGGCTCTGTACTTGCAGAGCTCGTGTCACCTGTCACTGAAATGTGGCTACTTCTAGAGAGGAAAAGCAGTACTGCCAGCAAGACTCTTTTTAGCAGAGGAAGCAAAGGGTAATATAGCCAACCAAAATGGCTTGAGAGAGTAGGTAGGAGGAACAAAAGTAAGTACTTGAGTCAGAATTTCTTCAGGGCACCAGGTCTCATGTATGCCTGAGAAATTTAGGGCACTTCATGGCCACAAGTTTAACACCAACTGAACAAGTGGAAACTACTTGCTGCCACAAAAATTACAGGCTGGTTTACTGTTTTTTTTTTTTTTTTTTTTTTTTTTTTTTTTTTTTTTCAGGACCTCTGCCCCGAAAGTCACTTTTCCTTTCAGTCTTAATCAATTTCTTCCATTTGATTTCACAGGACTGGATCCTTGGTAGGTCATGGTCTGCAACTGGAGAGCTCTTTTGTACATTGAACCTTCAAAGGCATTGAAAAAGCAAACAGAACTTGATTTACCTCCCAGGAGGTAAATACCTTATCTCTGTACGTGAAAATTAAGTCACTGGGAAGTATCACCAAAAAAAAAGACCTAACATTGCCAATACCAATTTTGGAAATCATCAAAATTGGCAGCTGTCTAGCATAGTGGCCTGCCAGGGTCAGTAAAACAGCTGTTTTCCATATTTTGTTTATGCTATAGCTTTGGACAATGAGACTTATGGCAGTGAGAGAACCAGAGTTTAGGTGGTATTGGACTCTAAGGAACAGCGAAGACCTCTGTCTCTAACTACAGACTCTGTAGTTTTACAGGATTGTTTTGGACTTATCCCATACTATAGCAATCAGAATATGACCTTACAGAAGAAAATTGAAATGCTGCAGTTATTTCCAGAGATCTTGAGCACCTTTATCTCCAAGGGATGTCTAGGGCTTCTGGAAGATGGAAATCAGGCACAGCTGAAAATCAGGTGTTCACATTGTAGGGGTTGAGTCTTTCTTGTGTATCAGCTTTTCTTGCTCTTCTCTGAGAGCTGCTTTTTCCACTTTCACCACCTGAGACCACCTCACCACCTGAGTCTCTCCTCTTTTCTCTGCAGTGGAAACAACCCATAGAAGCACCAGAGGGAAGTGTTTTATGCAGAAGCTAGCAGCAATGTTGATTCTTGCTGCAAACAGAGCCAACAACAGCAAAAGTCAAAACAAAGATCTGGCCATTCCCAGTAAAAGGTCATCTCCCGTATCACATCCCATTAGTCAAAAGGTAGAAAGGACCAGTCATGATTTAGAGTAATCTGAAATAAAGCACTAGTGCTTGGTTTGGAAGGAATTCCAGGTTTTGTAATGGATCTAGCAGAACTATATGTTAATGTGGTCTGCATTAATTTATGTTTTGTAAATGTAGAAAAGCTGATGGGAAAGCAATAGGCCCCTGCTGAGCTATATCTCTTGGAAGAAAAATGACATGAAATAGGATTGGACCTTATAAAATCTCAAAGGTAGCAGGGAAAAGAACATGACGTTATTCATTCACAAGAGCTGGTATCTTCTTCGTTCTCCTGGGCAGTGTGTGCACAACCACAAATGGTCAATTCAGGCATATTCATGTATGTAAGCACAGTGATTGGCAACCTATGTCATACATGCATAGAGAATAGGCAAAAGATTTTCACAGGCAGATAAGGAAATAGCTATTAATCTGAGCAAAAGTTAGAACTGCTTGCTCAGACACACGTGAGCAGTCTTGCCACTGTAACAGGGATTCATTCTTGGGACTGAATCTTGCTGTAGTTCAGATCAGATCAGAAGTGATGTTTTCATTGGCTTCTTGGTCTACACAGTCAGAAAGAAATGGTAAATGAGGAAAAATATATGCCAGTTCTGTGTACATATCAACATTTAACTTCTGATTGCCTAATTGTATATTAATCCTGGACTGGATTAGTATTTGAGGTGAAAGAAGAATTTGCATTTCTAAAATATTCAGAAGAAGGACAAAACACACACACACACACACACATATATAATTACTGTTTCTGATATTCCTCTTTCTTACTGACTGCATATACATTGCATTACACTACAATGTGAGCTGCTTGGCCTGTCAGGGTATAGGAGTACTTTCTGCAGGATTTTCAGCTCCACTGGGGGAAATTCAAACATTCAGCTCCAAAAAAAGTCCCCGGAATGTGCATGCACATCACTTAAGAAGCTTCAAAAATCACAGCTTTCATGTGTGATGTTCTGCAGTATAAGCATTAGATGAATGTATGCCAGTACTGGCCTGAGATTCAAAATTTCCCCTCTCCTGGCCTCACTAACTTAGTTTACTAGATTGAAATTTCCTAATTTTATTCTCTTTATTATCTTTATTTTTTCTTCCTCTCTCTTGAGAGGGTTTGTTTTCTTCTCAATGCTGTGACACTTTTCCTGCTGTAACGTTTGCCTTCTGTTGTTTTCATTTAATCTCCTCCTCGTTCAAGAAGGATGATTGACCCGAATGCTCCATATTCACATCTCTCGAGCTATGAACTGCACTCAGTTAAGTCATCAACAATTTAGTAACTAATAGAAACAGTTATCTCTCTTTCAGAGGAAATGTATCCTAAATGTTGAAAGACGTTGCCAGAAATATGTAAAAAAAAAAAAAAAAAAAAAAAAAAAGCTCATAGTGGAGCTAGAAAAATCAGTCCAAAGCTGAAGTGTATTAACTGGACTCATCAGCAACTCATGGCTCTTGGAGCCCAGGAGCACTCCTGATGTCTGCCAGAGCTTTTAGTCCACTCCCTGGTTATGCATGGATGCATATATCCCGCCAGACCTCCAACTCTGCCATTTTGGCCCCAGGTTCAAAGGCCTTCAGACATTTCTGGAAGGGCAGTTATTCCTGTTTTAGACCATTGACAATGCTAATGGTAAGAGCAGATTTTGATCTCACATTTTCTGAGTCTGATTTTTTATTTTTTTTTTCTGAAGTTAGTGCAAAAGGAGCAGAGGCAAGTCTAGGGTCCAGATTGAAGGCCACTGAGTGATGCCTGGAGTTCTACTCATTGCCAAAGGTGATGAGAATGATTCACAAAAAGTGTTAATTTCTGTGGAGATTACCACTGTGGAAATCAAAGAGGTGACCCATAAGAAATACATGGTTTTAGTATAGACAGGTGAAAATGGTCTCCAAATCCCATGAAAGAGCAAACTGAGCTAATAATAATGCTTCATGGTCCTAGCTGCATGCCCTGAATTGGTAGATAGATAACTGTTGTATCATTATTGCATATTCCTGTTGTGTTACTGGAGGCAAGGTGGTTATCAGTGACTGAGGTTTCATACTAGGATCTGCTGTGTCCTGCCTTGTGTGAAGTGCCAGGCAGGCTTCCCCTCTCATCTTTCCAGGGATGAAAATCAAGAGAGAGAAAGAGAGCTAAGAGAACTGGCTGCAAAACAAAAAACATGCATAATCAGTTTTTGGCTGTGTTTTATTCAATATTAATACACTAATTTAGACACAGAAGAACATAAAACTCAGCCATTTGTATCCATTATTGACCCCAAAGTCTTTCTTTTTGAAAGAATTCTTCATGGATTATGAAAGGAATGCATGGAACATGGATTGCTGTCGAACTCCAAACAGCATTGCTGAGGAAGGGCAAATATTGCAAATCATATGCATAAGCATCCACATCAATAAAATTCAGGAAAATAAGATAAATAGAACTCCTTTTCTGTTTGCTTTTAAATAAACATTTGTGAATATATTTGTCAGTAGAAATTTGATAGGAGGAAGCGCACATAATTTGTCCACATTTAGCCACATCAGATGCTTTTAGATAGCCATTTTGAAAGCTCTGGGTTTGCTAGCTTTAAGAGTTGATTAACTGAGGGACAAGCACTTATATGAAAATGAAACAACCAAAAAAGTCATAATAACAGGAATTTCCAAGCAGAGTTCTTCAAAAATAAGCAGGAACTTGCATTAAAATAGAGTAGGAGCACATCAATCAATTTCTCAAAAGTATTATGAGCTCTAATTTTACTATTATTTCTCTTATGTCTCCAAAGTTTAATGATGCCAGTGTTGTCGATATTGTCAGTCTCTAACCCTCAGTAAACTAAAATACTTACATGATTTCATTACTTATTTTTCCTTCTTTTTTTTTTTTTTTTTTTTTTTTTTTTCCTTTTTCTTCTTCATTTCCCCAATTCCACAACTGTGGAAGGTACCTCATGGTGAGACTACTATGTGCTAATGCTCTAATGTATGATGTTAAATGTCATTGCCTTTAATGGGACCCAATCTCATGCTTAT
This sequence comes from Oxyura jamaicensis, assembly GCF_011077185.1. Taxonomy (NCBI): domain Eukaryota; kingdom Metazoa; phylum Chordata; class Aves; order Anseriformes; family Anatidae; genus Oxyura; species Oxyura jamaicensis. Next base: position 80,135,270 of record NC_048894.1, read on the forward strand.
TTGAACTTAACTGATCTGTTGATCTTGGAGCCTTAGTTTTTGCAACATTTGCTATAAATTGCACAAAAATTTTCCACTTTCAATTGCAATTCACATTACCCACCAAAGATGAGTCACTGGAAGCACAAGAATGCGTCACTACTTTAGGCCAACTCTATCACTATCACATAGCGTACATGACATATTCTATTTTCTTCCTCTTTTAATTAAAAAATATATCAAGAGAAGAAAAATCACCACTTTTTTCTCCCACTCATTTCCTGTCTTCCATACTTCTGACTCAAAAATCCAGTGAAGCACCTGTGTGTTGAAGCACTAATGTTAACTTCATCTTAAACATTTCCATTCAAAAAGCCCAGTTTTAGTTAGTTATTATTTTCATAAACTTTAGCCTTTTTGGCTGAACTTATTCCATTGCTGTTCTCTTTCCAAAAGTGACTATTTTTGGAAAGTTTGAGCAAGAATCAAGGAAAAAACAAAACTTAACAAAAATACGCTTTTCCCACCATTTCCCCCAAATATTTGGAACAGATATAATGGCCAAACCTTTTCAGATAAAAATCTGGTATTTGGCTGGGGACAGTCTGTAAAACAGAAAGGTGTATTCCAACATTGTTCTGAATACAGTCGGAGGCATCTGGAATCATCATTTCTCTTTCTTCAGACAAAGAAACTGAGGCACAGGACCAGTAACCAAAACTAGCTTCCTATTTCTTTCCTTGGTGTTCTCTCCATTTATTTCTAAGCTAGTTAACAATAACCTCCTATGCTCTAAGTAGCAGTGTCATGTGTTCCTTGTACAGTTAATGTGCAAAGATGAGAGACAAGGTGGTGGTAACAGCTGGATGTGCAGTCTAGGTGTAGAGCAGGTAACTGTGACAAGCACAAAGGCACCCAATTACTGAACAGCTAGTTCATGACCAAGTGAGTGCTGAATGCACTAGAACAAATAATGTTTTCTTCTGTTCTTTTAGGTCATGGCAAATAAATATTTCATGGCTGCCTCATTCACTTAACAGCATCAGATCTGACCACTGAATCATAGTGTATTGGCATGGAATTGACAATCCTCTCTAGGGTCTCAATACAGCATTGGTTTTTGGTTGGTTGGTTGGTTGGTTGCTTTTTTTTTTTTTTTTTTTTTAAGAGAGTTTTAAAATGATTCTGGGGAGTCAGATGCCTACAAAGCAAGCAGGGTTTTCAGCCCTTCTCCATCAGCCTCCTTTGACTATTCCACCCACATAATATAAGTATCATTAATTGTAAACACATGAGCAGTTCCACTGAAGCCTGAGCTTAAGTCCAACCTCAAGTCCATGAGGAAAATGCACACATTAAAAAAAAAAAAAAAAAAATTGGACACTGAGACAAAATTGGGAAGTGTGAATGCTTGACTTGTATTTCCAATCCCTTTTAATGAAGGGGTTCATAGCTCAGGTGCTCTTGCCACTACAGAAGACAATTTTTTTGTGCAAGCTGATGTCCCTGTCATGTACTGTTTGAGAAAATATGCCTTCCTGGTCTGTATTCTTTGTTCTGGAGAGACTTCCAGGTTCAGCACAGTAAGTCAGTAAGCCAGTTTTGAGCAGTCTTCATCAAACACATGCACATGTACATCAACAAACAGGTTGTCTTAATGAGGTACTTGCATGCAGATTTTTCTTTCCTGGATTTGTTGTACAAGGTAACCCCTGCAAACAAATAAATACTAACTGTGCAGCAAAAGAGGCTGTTGAATGGCAGCTTTGTTTTCTGAAGAAGAAATAGGATTTGTACCTTGAGAAGAAAGTGGATAAAGGAAGAGGACTGCCTCACTAGAATTAGGCAATCATTGTGCAGTTATTTTACAATGCAACTATATGTGGGAACCCCCACACAGTGCTATGTTACTTACGGTTGACCTATTTCCTGTGTTTCTGTTCCCCTTTGGGAATTGAGGATGACCTCTTTTACCTTCAGGACTGGACTGAGTAAATGCAATGGCATATTCTAGAAACATCGCACCTTCTAAATTAGTGCGTTAGTGTGATATATGGCAGGGACAGTGGCACAGATCTGCACCCAAGGAGAATAAAATACTTTTTTTTTTACTTTTTTTTTTCTTTTTTCTTTTTCTTGTGGGTTTCATTAAAATTTGCTAACAAGTGGAGGAATTACCAGAAATCTTGGGTTGCAGCCCATTCTTGGGATGCTGTAGATTGCATAGCGCATTTCTGCACATCATTCTCCTCTTCATTTCCCCTAACCTCATTTTCTTAGACCAGCTACTTCTGCCCTGGTCTTTCCAGGGTTTCCCTTTTCCAGAACTTGGTTAAACAAAGATAAGGCTCTATTTAAGCGCAGTTAAGTTTCGATGCTTCCAAAGACCAGGCTTGCTAGATGGCAGCTTTGTCCCTGGATGAGTCCCCTGTGTTGATCCTAGCTGTCCTCTTCTTGGCAAAGATGTCTCACAAGCTCCTCCTAAGTCTGCAGAACTCTTGGCAACAGTTCCACTGCCTCAGGTCAAACTATGACTCATTTGCTATGTGTAGACAATAGAAGCTGTGCCCCCTAGCTAGGTTTGATCTGGTATATGCCTAAAACATGGTCTGTTGCTTTGCAGTCCATCTTCCTCTTACTCCTTGGCTCCTGTTCCCCACCACTCTCTCCTTAACAAGTTTAATCAGAATACTTGGATCTTTCTCTTCAAAAAAGAGAGAAAGGTAATTTATTGACAAAATACATTGTTTGGTGCTTGGCACTGACCACATTTACTGTTCTGTTGCGCTTCTTTAGAAAAAGATAGCAAAAAGTCTGTGTCTAATGCAAAAAAGCTCCTGGTCCTATCCTCTACTGCCATAGCACAAGAGTCAGATCACTGGCCCAGCAATGATCTCCTCACAATCTTCACACTTTCCTTGAGAAGTTTCCAGGAGAAGCCAGAAAAATGTGTGGATAAGAATGGAGGTAGAGTGAGCTCCTTATAAATCCTATATATAACCCCCATCTGGGCACACTGCTCCTGTGTCCTTTCTCCCTATTCTGCATGACTTTTTCCAATTCAGGCTCTGTTCAGCCTCGGCTGTGTAAGGTCTTGCCTAATAAATGTAATCCTTCGGAGCAGGGTTTAGACTTAGGAAAGAGAGAATTGTCACTTTCCGTGCCATACCTGTTCAGTGGAGAGAGCACTTTGATCTCTGTGGCTACCCATCTAACAGCCCCCATAGCAGTAAGTTCATACACTTTTTTTTTTTCTTTCTTTTTAAAATATATCTGCCAAAAAAAGAAAAAAGTGAAAGGAAAAAAGCAGCAATTCCAGGAAGAAGCTGAAGTCTATAAAGTGATCTTTCATTCTCTTTTGCAAAGCTATTGCCTGTCAGCACCACCACGAATCTATCAGAGTATTTTCAGTAACAAGCTTTTGAAAAGCAGAATTTAAAATAAGAAGTGGGAAGTGGGGAGGGAGGCAGGGGGAGTATCTTCAAACCAAATGTCACAACTGCTCACAAGGCACTCCATAATTCAAAACTGGGTACCCTCAGGCACGCTGCGCATACATTTATATTTTCAGGGGAACAGTCCCACAATGCAAACACTGTGAGTGGTTTTGCCTTATGGATCCTGTAGGATTTATACACACGAGGGCTCTTGTCGCTTGTAAGTAGAGGTCAGGAACCTGCCTGGGTGGAGAAGGCAGAGTCAGTGCTTTCCTGAAATCCCTCCTTGTGCCAGGAAATAATCACCACACCCACAGCTACTACATTTGAGCCAAGGTGTTCCAGGGACACAGTCTGTCATATAGGGCACGCCTGTGGAAAAAAGTTTTATAAACCATATCCCGTTTCTTTAATCTTCCATTCCTTGTTGCTGAAAGAAATTAAAAAAAATCAAGGTAGTTGCTTATGAGGGAAAAGAAAAGGCGTTTCTGTTCAATATCCAAAAGTAAAAGATCAAAAAGCAAACTTCTGATTTTTCACATATTCCAGATTGCTCAAGACAGGGTTTATTTCCACTGGGTTAAATAGCAGGTAATGAAGTTTTGACCATGGTGGCATAAATCAACTCTTTTGATGGAATAAAGGGGTATAGAAGAGAACAAAGAACAGGCAGAGAGGCTACAATACCAAATGTTACTTGTTAAAATATAGAGCTGGTATTTGTTTCTCCTAGGCATCTTAATCTGTGATTTATTGTTGATTCAAAAACTCTACATTTTTTTATTAGAGCTGAATGGATGTGAAACTACCATTGCTACATAAAATGGCTAATTGTGTTTTACTGCTTCATTTCAAGTACAATTCCATCTTGGTGCCAAATATCAGACTAAGAAAAATGACACACTTTATTGAAAATAATTGCAGTGAAAAAATGTGTAGGTTTCTTTTGGCTGTTATTATATTACTGTTTTTTTTTTTTTTTTTTTTTTTTTTTATGAATGAAAATCCTAAATAGTTGCTTGTCAATATCATCTGTCTTGTATCTCCTTAGCTCAGAAAATATCCAGATATGTTCCATTTTATAGCCAATAAATTCTCCTGAATTCTTTGACTTGTTATTTTTCTCAGATGCATTTTGAAACCGTAAGTCTGATGGTTTTCTCATACATACTTAAACATCACATCACCCATTTCACTTGGAGGCCAGTGGTGTCTGAGAATGAGTAGGTAAAACAGATGCACAGAGATGTCCTCAGAGCCAGCGTGAAGCAGTGTGTGCAGATCACACTAGCAATTCTTTAACTGCAAATATGCAGCCATATCAATGTGCTACAATCCCAAATATTCTCTAAGCAAAACCCACTGGTGTTCAATGAGCTAAATATAGAGAGATGAGTATAGGTTTTCACTTCAGAAAGCACCCGGGCTTGCTGCTTGGTGGCATGGCTACAAGTGGGGAGAGCAATAGGACATCTCTCATCCTCTCTGCTACTTAGCTGGGACAACTCTGGTCAGTCACCACACAGTAGGTGCTTTGCCAAGGGCAGAGCTGAGGAGACTCAGAGGATGCTGTGAGGACATACAACAGCCTCCACAACTACCCAAACATCAGAGCTGGGACGCTCAGCTTTCGTACCAACGTGCCCATGTGCTGCAGACCTGGCTTATTCCAACCCCTTCCTGTGATGCCAAGCCTTACAGCCTGAAATTCTGTCCTGCTTTTGTTGTCCCATGTGGTAGGTGTGTGTGATGCAGCTCTCCAGTGTCTCACCTATGGGATATAGGTCCTGACATTTACAGGTCATTTCCTAAGCTCAGGCACTGAAGGCTTTTGTTCCAGCCCTGTCAGTCTCACTGAGTTTTCTGATTATTTTAATTGTAAGGTGTTGTGCAAAAGAAGCTGTTTCTAACTATAGCAGGTAGGGTCTTTAATAAGAAATGTTACCTGCTGGCCTCGCTATAGGTGTCTCCAAGCATTAGCAGACCCTGCTGAGAGCAATAAGCAATATTATGGAAGAAAAAGTCAATAATACAACACCATTGACAGCCCCTGCTCCTGGCTCTGCTTGTCAGACGTGGCAAGTCACTCAGCAGAGCAATCACTGCACGCCCCCTCCACGGAATGGAGGTAACGATGGAGGTAACGACAGAGATACTTCAGGGTCACTCTCATTTGTAAAATATTTTGAAGTCCCTCGATGACAAGATAATGCATAAATCACTATATTTTATTTGCAAATGTGCTGGTTTGGACAGCAGGTTTTGTAGGTAATTTATATTTTGCTCTGTTGCCTGGAAAAATCAACCTCTCCTGCAAAACAGTAGTTTAGTGAAATAGCAGTGAAGCCAGAACTCATGTATTTCTGCTGCTATTCTTCTTATAAAAGTATGTAACTACAACTAAGAATGTCATTCTTTTAAACAGATGGAAGCAATTGTCTTCTGGGTAGATGTTACCTTGACTGCACAGCTGTTCCTAAAACTAGGTAGCACCATTTCTGAATTTGTGTGTGACACACAATGTTGGTAGTGTTCGAGTGTGCGACTGTAACGTGAGGTGTGAAGCACAGAGACAGCTCCAAAATCCACTGAACTTAATCTGAGTCTTTTCGTTTACTTCACCAGCTATTGAATAACACCTATAAAATGTAGTTTATTGTATACAGTACGGTTTGAACATATTCTGAGTTATCGTCAGTGGCAGTAATGGCAAACAGCTGAGGTAACTTCTGTTCTGGGGGAACTGCTTTCCAGCTATTCCTTGAAAATAGCTTTCACCATTTTTCATTGAACTTTATATGTGTAAGAACAAAAGTGTTAGGGACACATTATATCGCCAGAATCTAGTGAACTAATTTTTCAGGCACTGATACAGAAACATCATATGGTTTTGTTTTAGACTAATAATATTATGTGGGAGAGTTAGTGTTTATGTCTGGCTTGCAAGATGCTGTCCAATTGACATGTCATATGAAGGAAAATTATTTGATGCCGTTTCTCTCAGATGATCAGTTAGCTGGAAGGGTAGAGTGGGGTGGGGGCATCTTTTTTTTTTCAAAATTGTTAATTGGCTACCAAATGACTGATCAAAATCAGGTATCATAAAATAGGGACTTGAAAACAGAGCAGTGCATCGCATACTGAAAATCCACCTTCTAGAAAAGATCCGCTCGAGTTCAGACACTTTTCGACACTGTCAGATTTTCCACAAGATTTATAATAAGCACTCTGTAAAACTCTGGCACCTAAGCTGAATACTAAGCATTTACAAAGCTCTCCCTGAGGATTTTTTTGGACAGCCTTAGGGCCCAGGAGTACAAGGTCCTAACTGAAGTCCCTGTTCTTCTCTGGGCTCTGTACACAGTGACTTAATCTGATCACGACTGAAGTGTCTGTGCATCTTGCAGAATGGGGCCACAAAAGGAAAACATGGGATAAAATAAATCCTTGGGTTTGAAGCATTGGTTGAATGCTGGTTTTCAGTCCTGCTCAGGCTAACACCTGTTCAGGCACATTGTCTCACTGGAGTTACGTGGGTATATCTCAGACCAGCATTTGGCCTCTGTGGACTCATTTCACTCAAGCTAAAGCCTTCACCAATTCCACAGGGTGGATCCCAGCAAAGTGGCAGGAGCAAAGGCTTATCTTGGCTGCCATGCAAAAATGCTGGATGTTTCCATATTTCAAAGAGCACTTTGCATCAGTTGCACACTGCGTCTGTGCTGTGGCAAAGCGATCTCCGTGAGGGCAGTGTCCTGGCCGCGATGGGGATATTTCTAGCCAATTCTTCACAACACTACTGGAGATTCTGCTTAACACTGCCTGAAATTAAAGCCAGATGAGAGGCAAAATTTATTCCACCCTTTAGGTGAGTAAAAATGGGCACTGAAACCTTTTGAGCATCAGAGGTGACTGGGAGTGTGCTGGGTCTGTCTGGGATGGAGCTAACTTTCTGTGCAGCACCCATGCAGTGTTGTGCTCTGCACTTGTAGCTAGAACAACACTGGTATCATACCAGTGTTGTGTCTACTGCTGAGCAGTGCTGGCACAACATCAGGACTCCCTCCAGACCCCCCCAAGAGCCAGCAGGCCAGGGTTGGGCAGGAGGTGGGGAGGGGACATCACCAGGGCAGCTGGCCTAAACCAACCAAAAGGATATTCCATACCTTGTGGTGTCACACTCAGCAATAAAGGGTGGGACAGGGCAAGGAGAAGGGGAATCTGGTTATGAAAACATCTGTCCTCCCAAGCAACTGCTATGTCCATTGAGGCCCTGCTTCCTGGGATGTGGATGATCCCTGACAAATTAAAAATATTCAACAGACATTGCTTTCTTCCAGCATGTTTCCTAAAATTTAAAGGAATTATGCTGGCAGTGTTTTGATGTCAGCAGCCTTTGAAAGTGATCAAAAGCTTAGAGAAATAAAATCAGAAATACGGATAGATGAGTAATGGTCAGACGTCTTTGCCCTGCTTTCAGACATCATCTGAGAGAAAATGCATAAACCGGTCCCTGGCTACATGAAGAGGGCATATGTTCTGCTCCAGTTGCATCAGACATAAGAGGCACCTGCCGCTGAGCTGCTCCATGCCATCCACACTGCGTGGCAGCTTAGTGCTGCCTTTCCACATCCAGAAAACATCTGTGACACGCAGGTTGGCTGGGTGCATGCAGATAGCTTCAAACTGTGCAGGATCTGGTGTTTTCCTGTTACCACAGAACTGACTTTCCTGAGTCCAAATCATTATCCCAGGACCCAGTCAAAGCAGTTAGTTTGCGTTTTTGTAGAACGTTGCCTGGGAGCAGAATCAACACAAACTCTTTTTGCCATAGATCTGAATTAACATGCTTAAATTATAAGCACACTTAATTTCTCTCTGACTAAGGAGGCACTAAAGTTTCTCTGACTAATTTCAGTGGGTGGTGGGCACATCTGTAAATATTTTTAATGTCTTAATTTTGGGATCTGTCTATTCCTATTCCCTGTGTAGTCAAGAGAGAGAGGGACAAAGACAGAGAAAACACAAAACACACACTCAAGCATGCTTCTCCATAGAGTGATCCAAGAGAGCAGCCTCTCTTAAGTTTATATAGCTGTTAATGTCAAGCCTCCGAGACATTTTTTTTGTACTGTGGTTACAATTAAATATTTATATATTTCTGCATAATAATATGACAATATTGTACTGTCTGTGCTGTTTCTCCCTCCACATTCAGAGAAGTTAAGAAAAAAAAAAAAAATCAGGAGGAAAAAAAGAAAAAATATCACAGTAGGTGTAGGGAAGCATCAAATTGTCATAGGTTCCAAAGCTGAACTTCTATCTGTGCTTATAAAATTTGTCTGAAAACCCCCTGCCCTCTAGTCAGTATCCATTTTTAGTAAAGACTGTTTTACATCCTTTCAGATAATGTTTTGCCTAAGGGGGAATTTTGTGACATAACACAGTCATGATGACATGGGGTGCTATAAAGCAGCTACTGATAGGAATCTGGAACTCATAATTCAATAGATTATGAGTTATGACTTATAACAGTCTTCCCAAAACAATGATTCAGGCAAATGCATAGATTAGCTGGGAGTAGACATCTCATTCTATGCACAATGTTGTCCTAAACCTCCTCTTTTGTGCTGGGGCACACAAAATGACTCAGTAGTGATGCTGAGAGAGGAAGGATGTCTCCTAGTGGTCCCTTGAGTATAGTCCTTGGAAAAGTCTCAAGCATCTCAGCTGGACAGCATGCCTGGAAGGAAGCAACACTACATTTCTCCTTCTTCTTTATCACATGGCTCAAGAGGTGCAGCCTCTGATGAACATCAGAAATGCAGCTCTGCCTTGTCCTGACATCAGCTGTGCTAAAGGTTATCCCCCTGTACCTCACGAGGGGCAGGCAGACTTTATCCCTGCATGACAAGGCTCAGTGTTTCACCTCAGATATTTCTACCTAAAAATGCCTATTTTAAATGGCACATGTTTGTTAGGGCCTTGGCATTCCTCATGCCAACCTGTACTAGTTATCTTCAGAAGGAGAACATTTCAGACCTTTACCATCACTCTAATTTGGATTAGGTCTAGGTATAAAGAGCAAAGATTAAAAATAATAATTCTTATTGCTATCATTAGCTATCACTCACAACAGGGGTCCTTCTTAAGTACCCAGACACTTCCATGCTCAGTGTTCTCCAATACCCTTTCCCTCAACTTCAGCAAGCCAAACAGAAGAAATAACAATTTCAATCACTTTTCCACTTTTTTTTTTTGGCAGGGTAGAAGCTAAAGATTGAGACTTGGTATTATGTGTGACATTGGTAACTCTGTCAGAGATATTTTTCATGTATGGTCTTGTTCTCAAGCATAGCTGTGTAAAAATGATTCTTCATAAACCAGTGGTCTGCTCAAGGTGAATTTTGAGTCCCATCCAGCCAAATTGGTCATGCTATTTTTTATTTTATTTTATTTTATTTTATTTTTATTTTATTTTATTTTATTTTATTTTCTGTGTGAGCTGTGAGAGCTGTGGACACTTTTCCTTTCGATTCTTCATTGATAGAATGATTTGCTAAGACCCATCACCATACTTTGGTATAGTTAATGCCACTTAAATCATTAAGTTTGGACAGATCACTTTTAGTCTTTCATCAGCATGCATAGCATGCATATGCTCTCTCTATATATAAATATGTGAATAAATATGTATACAGACAAAAAAATATATACTTTTAAAGATTATAATAATAATGATATTTACTACTTGTGTCTTTGTACCATATTCCCAGAGTTTGCCATTCTGTACAGGCACAGAATGTGTTTCAAGATCCACATCATTCAGGAAAAGTCAGGAATAAACTAAGATAGGAAGACAGAATGATAGAGTTGTGAAGGATGTGAAGATGAATTACCTCAGAAAGAAAGTATTCACGTCTTGATATAGGCTGATAAACAACAGCTACTTAAAATTGAAATTCCTTGGAGTCAGAGGTCCAGAAAACTTCTTTCCTAAGTAAGGGTACAAGTAGGAGGAGACCTTGTAGGAAGGAACTGAATAAAAATCTACTTCAAAAATCACATGGATAATAACAGAGAGCCTAAAAGGAATGAGAAGAAAGACTAATCAGCAAAGAAAGCAGCATCGTGGAGGTCAAAGTGCAGAAATAAAGTAAGAATTGCCAAAAGTCAAGCTGTGTTAGATCTTACAAAGGAAATAAAGCTAATACCAAAAGAAAAAAAATCAGCCATGTAAATAGGGATTGAGCACAAAAGAAGAAAAGGGAACTGCCATGCAGCAGTGGAGATTATGACTTTTATACTTTCCTAAAACTGACATACCATGCTCTTTTTTTTTTTTTTTTTTCTTTATGCACAAAGACATTGACAATGGAGGGAGAGACAATATGGCCAGAATCTTATGGTGATAAAAGCCAAACTCATAAGTGCTATGTCAAGCTTATTTTGGAGGGAACAGGCTAATCTCTGCACCAGAAATCTTGGGGAAGTGACAGAAGAAATCACCGGTTCTTTACAAATCCCCTCTCCTGGACACTCAACACAGAGGAGATGAATGAAGAAGAGAAAACATCATATCCATCTTTCAAAATGGGATAACAAGGGAGAACGTGCTCTGGATATCTTGGGATCATTCAGTTTGCAACAACATGTAAATCTGTAGAACAAATTTTGTAGGAAAAAAAATAAAGATAAGCAGGAAAATGTAAAATGCCATTTTCAGTCTGGTTTGGTCATAGTCTGGTCATGCCAGACTAACATAATAGTTTTCTTTAACATGACTGTTTTCTCTAGACAAAGGAAATACAGTGCTGTGGACTTCAGCGAAACAGTTGGTTTGGTGCCATGTGACAAAGTGTCTGCTTAGCTAAGGAAAAGGAGGATTAGTAGAGAAACTGTAAGATGGGTAGAAAACTGGTTAAAGCAGAGATGACAGCAGACTGTTGAGAGAGGAAGTATTGGGCTGGAGATAGGCTATTAATGGAGTTCCTCAAGGACTGGTTTTGGCTCAAAAAGTAGGAGTGGGCTTATGGAATGTGTTGATGACACAAAGTTGGAAGGCCCTGTCAATTCAGAGGAGGACTAGAATACCATGCAGAGAGAATTGGATGGCCCTGAGGACAGAAGTAATGGAAATGGAATGAAAGCGAATAGCACAAAGTGCAAAATCCAGCCCTTCAGGATGAATAACAAGAATTTCTGCTTGAGAAACACATCTGGAAACAATGGAGGAGAAGGAGGTATACCCGGATATACCAGTCAATTGTAGAATGACTGTGTTCTCCAAGCTGGGTGTGATTGGGATCTTAGGATGCATCTGGTGAAATATTTCTGTGACAGGTGTAAGACAATTTCAAGGCTTCACCTGAAGTGCAATACATGGTTCCAATTACCTGTGTTCAAGGAAGATGGCACAGGTTTACAAAAGAGGAGGTAGACAGACAAAGAGGTAGAGAAACTATTTCAAAAGAATAATTTTAGGCACAAATAAAAAGCGCGGCAGAAATGCACAGAGTGGCCTAGTCCAAGAACTGAAACCTGTGCAGTCACATTCAGCAGAAAGGTGGAACAGCTGGGCTCAATTGCCAGAGTGAAATGCAGCTTTATTTCTTCCAGGGCTCCAGCTAGTGGTGGCATGGTGTGGCTCTGCTCCCTAGAGGCCAAACAGCCTAAATTAAGCTGATCTGCTAACTACAGTAACTGATGTACTAGAAGCAGTTATGTTGCTTCTTCATGTACAAGTGAGTAGAGAACTAGTTAGGCAGAAGAGGTATGTCACAAGAGACTGTGGAAATAATACAGATATGATATCCATGAATTGAGGCTGAAATAAGAAAATTTCTAACAATCAGGTCAGATACTAGAGTAACAGAGGAAAAAAAAAAAAAAAAAAAAAAAAGAACCAAACCAAACAAAATAAAATAAAAACCTTGCTAGACATTTAGACTGCCTGGTAAATTGGAGTGACTGCAAAAGAGCATGTATTATATTATAGTGCCCACACTATCCTGTTGTAGATGCCTCTCTCCTGGGTAGTTCTTCTTCCAGGTGATGGTGCTGTTATTCCTGTCCCTCTTGGCCAGAAGGACCTTGTCAGTCTTTTATAGGAGGACTATCTAATAATCTTGATGGCCAGAAAGGTAGGCTAGCTCTGAATCATTTTGTCCCCTGTGATTCTGTAAACAGCATCTATATCCTGTGCTGACACCTCTCATAGGACTACCCTTCACCACTGAGAAAAGGCTTTTCTGTTGTCTGTGTGTTTGGATTACACTGTGCTGTGTGGCAAGATGCTTTCTTCATATTCCATCTGTGGTGAAATCACTAGGAGTTACTAACTGAACACAGACTTTTTCATACCCAGTTATTTTCTCATGCCGTGACTTTATAGTTTGGTTTCCAAAGGGCAACACATGCTAGGAGAATTGGCACAGACTTCAGACAATAGCTGGATGTCAGAGTTTACTGTTAATTATACAGACTCTGTTCCCGATCTATCTATTAACTAACAATTAAATCATGGTTGACATCATATCACTGACCAGTGATTTCATTGCTTCATTAATTGTGAGCATCTGAGATAACTGAAACAATGCTGAGGGGGGAAGAGAACAGCTCCAGTCTATACTCAGGACATGATCCTTGATAGAGGCATCAGTATCTATCCAGAAGTACAATTATTGCTCTCTAGGATTTGTTCTAGCAATACTTCTCCATGAGTGAGATGAAATTTTGTTCTGCCACTCTCTACAAATAGAAATGACAATCCTGGAACCTCAGTTCTGCAGAGAAACAGGATATCAGATCAAAACCAATCTGTGTCTGGCTTTCATGCTCTTTCTCAGATCTTGTGCCTTCTCTGATATAGATCTAGGTCTCAGAGCATCTGTTTGGAAAATAACATTTCAGTCAGAGTAATGGTAGCACAACTGCAAATCTATATGTCAAGACATGGGGAAAAACATCAAAAACTAAGTAGAGCCTGCAAGCCTCCAGCTGACACCTTGTTCCCATTATACAGTATTTATGTGTAGCATTTATGATGGGAGACAGCGTTTTGGCTTTGGGAAAAAAAGCTAGAATTTGTGCCACAAAATAATGCTTGGAGCTGATTTTCAATTTGCCTTTTAACATGGTGCAGATTTTATATATTACGTGCTTGTGGAGCTGTACAGTGAGTAATGGTATCACAGTGTCATATCAATTGTAAATCACCATGAGGTACATCCAAATGCCAAAAGAAGTCCATTCAAAGTGTTCAGACCTTGACCAGCCAGAAATTATCAGTCCGAGCAAATACTGTACCACACCACATCCTCAATTTGACTTTTGTTCAGGCTGTGAATGTATGTTCTGCTTCTTGTAACACTGCACTGACAGATCTTTTTTCACCTGTATGGTTTTTCACAGAGCCTTGAGACATAGCAGGGAAAGCCATGTGCTCTGCCTCTTTTCTGTCCAGGCTAAATTTCTTCAGACAGATGTCCCTTTCCTTTCAAGAGAACCTGGAGTCTAACAACAAGAGAAGGAGAAAATAAATGGGCAGGAAAAACTTAGTATTTAGTTTAGTAATTCATTGTGGATTGGTTGCATATGTAGTAAACTGAGCCCTCATTTGTAACCTTAAAATATTTGCATATGGATGAAGTCTCACTTTGAAGGGGCTTGAATATCTCTCTATGACATGGCTGGGGTGTTCCACTCCACCGCCTCCTTGGTGGGGGCAGAAGTCCCTGGCAGTGGGGCAATGCTGGCAGCTGGACATTGTGGGGTCTTAAATTGCCTAAGGACCATTAACATGAACTCTTGTCTGTTGGATCCATAAGGCAGCACTGCTGTACAAGGAAGAGTCTTCTATTGAAATAAGTAAGTGTGAGCAGCATCTTCTTAACTCGTACAAAGTTTATATGCAGTATATACAAAATGAACTGGGCAAGGTGGACTTTTGCTCTGATGATAGAAAGTGCCTTAGGGTCACCTTGTATCCGAATACAATTCAGAGGAGACTTAAAGCAGCCATGAGGCTGTACTAAGCTACCCATTCTGTGTCCTGTTTACAGAACCAGGAGCTGAAAGACTAGAGGAGGCAACACCATCCTCATGCTCCTTCATGAGCAAGCCTTCTTCCTAGAATTGTCTCACTCCCAAACATCCCATTTGCGTGGTTCAAGGAATGATGGTACTGATCCTGTTGTCTTTACCAGCTCTGAGGATCACCCAGATCTTGCCAATCCACCATTCCTCTGAACAGCTGGCAGAGGGAAGGGGTGGTGTAGAGGAAAGGGGTGGTTTCAGTTTGACAGCCAGTGAGTATAAGTGATGCAAGTATAATATAAATTAGCAAATGTTGTGGATCTAGATTCTGGGCATCCCAAAGCTCAAAAGACGTGAGCCAAGGCCTTTAGTTCTGATCATTCAAGCTACTGTGAAAGACTCATTTCCATAAGGGGATCTGAATATAGATCATAAATATAACCACTTTTGGAGGGTGGAACACTTTGGAGGGCTAACACTTGCCATTGTTGAATTTGATGCCATCCACTGATTTCAGGAGGCCTGGGGTCAGGCTGATCTTGGATAGAGGTTCACATCAACCCAGGACTGGCCAGGACCCATTGGTGTTCCTGATGCACCATTCACCACAGGGTAGGGGAGCAGTTTGGAGTCCAGAGTCTCAGTTTTGACTGCTAAAGTAATTGAATTGTCTCACAAAATTTTAGCTGCATTCTTCTTCACGCAACTAGTTCCAGGGAACATTTCCCAATGTATCCCCAAGGCTTTTTTCTTTTCCTCTTTTTGATTTCACACATGCCATAGAAAGTCCTTCCTTAGCTGATTACAAGGCTCCTAAAATTTTCATGCTTTTGTTGTAACCTGTCACTGTTTGGTTTAGTGAGTATGTATTGTGGTACTGCAATGCATTGTACTGTCATGGTCCTCTGGTGAAAACAGCAGAGGAATTTGTCTCTGAAGACCATTAGTTGGTAATACATTATGAATAAATAAACATACAAATAGGCAGTTCTGCAGTTCCTCACCCTCAATGCTGACTATTTTAGCTTTCTTTTTCTTAAATGACTCCTCTTAGCTGTTACATGGGTGGGTGGACAGATGTTTGCAATTATGTCCATATATGTGGTCCACAGGTATGCCAGAGCTGAGGAATCTGGCTCTTTGTTAAATATTTTCAAGTAACCAGCTGCCGCATTTCTCCGTGCAGCCAAACCACACCAAATGGAAATGTACTAAAAGAGATGGGTAAAGTGAAGTACTTTTTTAAAAACAGAAAAATGACTCATGCTCATAAAACATAATTACTGTAGTAATTCTTTAAATATACTGACCAATGATTGGGGGAAATTTCAATTGACTGTTCATTGGAGTAATTTTTTTCCCCAGCAAGGTTCTACATCCATAATTGCTTCAGCCTACCAGCAGGCTGGAGCTGGAAGAGAAGATGAAAAAGGCCTATATATCTGTGAATGAGGGGACCCCAGTTTGCAGCAGAACACCTCAGGTACACTCTACCTACTGCCGTGTCATGCACCTGTAAGCAATTGCAGGCTGGGACTGAACTTTCTTTCACTAAATACTCTTCAGCAAGTCGTGGTGCTTAACATTCAGTCATGAGGTACTCAGAAAGACAAATATGTTATGAAATAAGGAAAGTGGAAATTCCCGGATTTTATAAATATCTACTAAGTATACACTGATGACATGCTTTCAGTTATGCTGGCATCACAAACCGCTATGTAATTTTTTTCCAGTATCTTGTAATGGTTCATAGTTCCCTGAGCTATTTTTGGGAAACTACCTAAGAAGACATGGGACATCAGTCCTATATACTGAAATGTTACCTAGTTATTTTTCACTATTCCAGGCATCATTAGCCATCACAGTGTGCTTTTTGTCTACCCCACTTACTTGAGTATATAGCAGGTACAAAGCAAGGGTAGGAAACACAACTAGGCAGAAAGGCAAAGACATACAGTGAAGTGGTAGCAAGCGATGGAAGTTGAGATACTTTCACGTCCTACACGTGTGCACGCATATATGAGCACACATGTGCTGCCTGTTTTCTGTCAGATTTTTGAAAGAGCACAGAGTCCAATAGTTGTTACCCAGCCTCCAGGGAGCAGGATGTGTGCATTTGTAGTCGTGTTTGAAAAGTGCAGACAGAGAAGAGTCTGTACGTGTTATACTTCTTGCTATGAGAAATTATAGTTGTAGAGCACTGTCTACTCAATAAATAGTTCCAGAACAAAACGTCAGCTTGTCAGACACTGGGTGACAGATCTGTTTTCTTCCTTTTCAGAATAAACTATTAGGAAATTGTTTTCTTCTTGGGCATTTTAGAATCATAGAATCATAGAATATCCCAAATTGGAAGGGACCCATAAGAATCATCGAGTCCAGCTCCTGGCCCCACACAGGTCTACTCAAAAATTCAGACCATATGACTAAGAGTAGTCCAAACTCTTCTTAAACTCCAACAGGCTTGGTGCCATGACTATGTCCCTGGGGAGCCTGTTCCAGTTTAAATATTGTACATAATTTAATATCAAGATGCAATACTAGTGCATAAGATTGATAGATCCAGAAGAGGAAGACTAGTGTTCTGCGTTTGGTTTTCTATGCCTGTACTCTTAGAGAGCAACAGACATAAGTATCCAGAAAGTCACAGCCTGAAGATTTACAATCTGTATACCTAGCTGAAACAGGATCTGTTTATTTGATTTGATTTTGTTTTGTTTTGTTTTGTTTTGTTTTGTTTTATTATTTTTATCTATTAACCAGGACTGGCTTTATTGGGTGCCCATATCTGTGGTCCCAGCTCCCTAGCTGAGCTCGATTTACTGAACTTTCATTCCTAAGCCATGACATTTTGTGTAGGAGTCTCTGGACCATTTCCATAAATGGTGTCATTCTCAATAGCACGATTGAGCTGTTTCAGGTGACTCTGAAGAGTGTTTGGGGATCTAAATTTGCACCACCAACACCAGCAGGAATTTTTTGAAGTGACTTTAACAGCAGGAGGACTACTCCTCTTCTGATTTTATATTATAAAATGGGATTTTATCTTATTGTGAGGTATAGGGCTTTGTAATTAGGTAATATAATCTAATATAACATAATATAATGTAACATAACATAATATAACATAACATAATATATTTGTATTAATTCATATATAATTCAAATTCATATTTAATTAAATCTGCTAAGAGACTAATGAAAAAATCCAGATTTACAAAGCTTTTTTAATTTAGATTCTGCATTATAAATGTACCATGGAGGGCAATGTCTAGTGAATTTGTGTGTCCTCCGAGTGACTTGACCTTCAGAGTATGGAGACAGAATGGTCTCTTAAAACTGAACCTTGTTATGTTGTCTGGATGGTTACCTGAAAGTCACTGCTCTCTAAGACCTGAGCCAAATGTACTTTAACTAAAAATTAAAAATAAAAACATCAAAAATACATAATTTCTAACAACATCATACATCTTTGGGAAGCAACCTGTATTGCCTTTAAGCAGCTCGTATCATTACATGAGACATCTGAAAGTATTTGGGATGCAACAATGCAAAATGAATAGAGTTACTTACTTTCATTTAAATCTTGGTATGAATACAAAATTTCTGTTGAATAGTCCAGAACTTGCAGAAACTACAGATGGTGCAAATAGGGCTTGAGGGAAAATGCTTTGCAATGAAACAATGACAAAATGACAAACAACACGCCCACGCCGCAGAGCTATAATAAAATGACTTGACGGTGTGTGCTGATGAAGCTGACATTTTGTGGCAAAGCAGAACAGCTATGTTCCACACTTGCTGGCACTTTTTTTTTTTTTTTTTTTTTTTTTTTTTTTTTTTTTTTTTTTTTTGTGAGTGTAGCTGTGTGGGAAGAAGTTTGCTTTGGTTCCAATTATTACACCAGTGTAACTTTAATAAACATAACAAAACCAAGTAAACACCAGAGCTATTCAAAAGTTGTCTTGGGAGACCAGCACTGATATGTTACAAATACCTAGCAGGCACACATTGTTGCAGGAAATGCCATGTTTTTAGAGCATGTACCAAACTGCACGCTCTTCACTGCCTGTAGTAAGGGCAGCCTTTGCACTCTGTCATAAAACTCTCAGCAGTTTTGTTTCATTTGTTTCATTTTGTTTCAGTTCTCTAACAAGACTAAGCATTGATAAAATTTCAACTGCCATGTGAGATGTAAAGCCAAACAACAAATAATTGCATTTTATTTTCCTAATTTCCAGCCGCATTAAATTATTTGCACAAACTCCTAAATGTGCTCTGCTTAAAAAGAACAAACAAAAACTGAGTAATGGAAGCCATATCAAAGAACTGTCCTCTGAAATATTTCCATTTGGCTTTCCTTCTAAAAGCAAAATCACTTTTATTTGTGGTAGTGTGGGCCTGTTTTTTCCACACATTCCAGGAATGGTGATTGAGGTTGCCTTACTGCACTCGTGTTATGCCCAAGAGGATCTATATGCAATCTTGTGAGTACCAAGAGCTCTGTGTTCACTCCTGGGTGACCACAGGCACTGTGACGATGGGATGCACATGCATGTGGCTGTACCCAGCACCTCGGTGCCCTGCCCATAAATTGGGAACCTCTCAATGTGGGAGAGGTGATGTGAGGATAAGAATCCACTGGCATTCCTGGGATGTGGTAGTGAGAGATGACGTGTAGACAACCATGAAAGAATACTGTCGTTCAGGTCACCAAGCATTTCAGCAGCTTAAATAAGCTGCTACCGAGTTTTCTGTAACAGGTGAAATCTCTCTACACAATCAAAGGTATGGGTGAATTTTATAGGGACCACTTAATAACACCCCTCCACAGAGACTCACTTGGGTAGCTGATCCCTTCCCAGTTGTATGGATCTTGTTTATCACACAACGGAATGATCTCACGTCTCAGAGCAGTTGCAGTTTCAAATAACATTGCCTGCGTATCATGTTTTCACTTGTTTATTTTCTCAAATGCTTGAGAAATGTCTGTAGACCTGCCATCTTTGAAGAAACTTTCCTGCATTGCCCGTACCTTGGTAGAGGGACATATTCAGCTGCTACAATATTTAAAGGGAAAGAGAAGGGTGGAAGGGAATTTTACACAGGGAAAAAAAAAAAAAAAAAAAAAAAAAAAAAAAAAAAAAAAAAAAGGATCCCAGAAGAAAGAGGTGAGCAAAAGCCCAACTATTCCAAATTGGACCAGCCAGCTTTGCACTCTAGTGACTGCCTCTGGGAGCCGCTTACCCTCTTGGCAAATAACTCCCTGGCCTGGGTCAACTGGGCGAGGAAAAACATACGCTAAGATGGCTGAGACCCCTTTGCAAAGGGAGAAAAAAAAAACCCACACACCTCCTTTTTGGACAGCTTTTTGGAAAGCCATAAAATCAAATGCAGTTCATAACACATGCTGTGTGATCAAGCAGAGCTTCCCCTCACTTGCCAGAACTCTGCCCAGGGACCAAGAAGTCTTTTAAAAGCTGCCTGTGGTATTCTAATGTTTGCTTTCATACACATTGGAATAGATTATTCTGAGGAAATGAACACCAAACATGTATGTGTTTTCATGTATCATATTCCTGATTACTGGTATTTACACTAGATTTCCGAGAAGATTCTGCTCCCCTTGCCTCTTCTATTTATCAGACGCTTCATTAAAAATCCTGCATTTTTTTGATGACCTGTTTCCTCAGCAAAACCTTGAAAGTCTCGGATGATTACAGCATCCCGACCTTCTCAAACAAAGCTGTCTGCCAACACAGCAATTAATTAACCTTGTTGAACAGCCATGCCCTTTTAAATATTTCTTCCATTCAAAAACTACACATAAAATGAATAGCTGATAATATGTTGTGCAAATGGAAATTTGTATTATTGCTTGCTTTAGTCAGCAACTTTTAAGCCTTACTGGTTTACTCATGTGGCTAAGCAATAAAACAAATACAAGCTCATATCTAAATAAATAAATCAGCCTTGTGCCTGCCAGGTAGTTAGCAGTAGCAATGAGGGTCATTTGGTTAACTAATTGACGCCTTTTCCTCTGGTAGAACATGCCGTCCAGACAGCAAATACAATGGGAAAACAAGACCACTGTAAAAGATGCAGAGACTCAGGAAAACTCAAGTCTAACATGTCCATGAGCAAAGACATCTGACCTGTAGTGCCCTGACAAGAAAGTGTTGTGATAAATATAGCTCTGCTCCAGGGTCCACTGTCGATTATTATTCAGTCTGATCTATGATTGTTTACAATACAAGTGAACCTGCTTACTTGGGTGGCTGACCTTGGAAGGCATCCCACCACGACAGCCAGAGAAGGAGATTTAGGAGGTCATTAGAGCCTTTTACACCTTAGTCAATTTGACGAATGAGCCCTCGCAGACACCCGCATGCATAAAACTTGACATATCCTGTCTAGAAATAATACCCACCATGTTTGTTTACTGAAAACTGATGGACATCCTTGTCAGATTCAAGACTAAACAATTTCATATGTGTCAGTTCCACCAATTAACTTCACTGGCTGTAGTCTTTCCTACTTAACATTTCTAAAATATATGCAATCAAAGACACTGTTTTCAGATCTGGGCAGATTTTAAAAAAGAATGATATTTAAAATGTTGTTTGTTTGTTTGTCTTTTTTATTTTTTTTCCTCCAGGTTGTCTTAGCATTTAAATGATAACTGACTTGCTATCTCAAGATAACCCCAGTAGTTTTCTCCAAAATCCATATGAAAAATCATAGTAATTTAGATTCACTGAAACCAGGAGAGTTATGAAAAAAAATGTATGTCGTTAAAAACGGTTATATTTCATCTAGAACCACAAAAATGGTAGAGCATCAATTATTCCAAAAAGTCAATGAAAGACTAAGTCAAAATTGTTTGCGACCCATATCTGTGCATGCTTGTACTGTAAAGTCTGGATTTCCTTGAACCAGGAAACTTTTTCCTGGGTTTTGGCAGTTAAATGCAAAAAAAAAAAACAACCTTGTGGTTTCACAAAGAAAGGTTTGCGGTGGAATATACACATCTCAACATATATTTCTTTTTCAGAGTATTGAACTAAAAGCTTGTTGTACAGCAGAAGAGTAGGTAGGCCAACAGTACCGCAATAGTCCATGCTAAGGACTTTTATTGTGTTTCCTTGAATGAGGGGACATTGCTGGGCAAGTGTCTTTCTGTTGAAAAGTGTCAGAGATTTCCTTTCAGTTGAACTACCAGAGATGGTAGATGAACTACATGAGATGGGCCAGAAAGACTGTAGTTTTTCACAACATAATATAAACAAACAAACAAATAAATAATGATAATAATAATAATGTGATGATGTTGGGCTTCAAATTGTTATGAAGGAAATTTCTGTTTAAGAAATGTGTATTTCTAGGGGGCTGTCTGGTTCAAAAAAAAGTGCTCTGATATGAATTTGGATTGACAGCATGACTGATTTCTCTTCATTTTCTTGCACAATAAACCTAAGTTTGGAATCAATCTCACCATGATAAATCTTATATGTATAAACATTTCTAACCAGCATTTTATTAATACAGCTGGAGGACTATCCAATAAAACAAAATATTTTGCCTTTAAGATACCTTTCATCCT
Organism: Oxyura jamaicensis; assembly: GCF_011077185.1. Classification (NCBI taxonomy): domain Eukaryota; kingdom Metazoa; phylum Chordata; class Aves; order Anseriformes; family Anatidae; genus Oxyura; species Oxyura jamaicensis. The sequence continues at coordinate 80,157,326 of NC_048894.1, forward strand.
GGAGAGCTTTACAACCCATATGTTATTTCTACAACTTTCCTGCTCTTGGGTGTGTTCGGCAGACTGAACCCACAGCCCCTGGCTGGGATGCAGTTACACCTGATGCATACGCACCAGTGGAGTTAGAGCCACCAACAGAGGTAATGAAAGTTTTGTTTGTTGACAAGGTTGGAGAATTTTATTTTGCTAGTAATTTTAATGTTTACCCGGTTTAAGGATTTGGGGGGGGGGGGAGGGGGGAGGGAGTTGAATTTTCTATTGGTCTTTGAAAGACTGGCATCCAAACTTTTGTTAAAAGCAGCAGGGATATTAAAGAACAACTCATGTCACTTTTGCATCAAAACAAAACTAGCACTTACTTCAGCAAGAAGAAGCCAGAATATCACAGCATATGCAATGGTGGGCTGAAATCTCTTTTATTGTAGAAGTAGGAACTAGAGGGTAAGTCCATGTGAGTGTGTGACATTGTACATGCACAAGCACTGTCACCAAAGGCACTTTGCATTTAGACAAGAAGCACTGGAGCCTGTGAACTTCTTGTGGCGTGCATGTCTTCAGCTCCCAAGGCTGGCAATGTGAAACAAGGACACCATATCCTACATGCAATATTTGTTCAGGCTTTTAAAAGCCAGACCAGGACTTTTGGTGGAGATAGGAGCAGAGCAGTCAGCCTGATCCACCCAAGAATTCAGCATGTAACAGGATTGTTCAACAGGAAATGAAATGGTTAGAAAATGGGCATCACAGCACTTCAAAGCACATCAGAACAGCCCCCACACAGCAAACTGTAGATGACATAACCTTGCCAAAATAGGGATCTTCGCAACCCTAGTAGAATCAAAGCTAGCATTGAGGGCAGCCATGAGGTAAAGGAGATGAGGAGGTATGCAGGGGCACAGTGGCCCCACCATCCCCTGGCACGGAATGTGAAGCACACTTGCAGTACGGAGATCCCCTTTTCGTGTCTTTTCCCTGCAAAAGCTCCAGCCCCTGCATAAGGCACGGACTGTGAAAAGTACCGAGCTGCTCAAACCTGCAGAATGAAAATCCCAGAGGGGTGAAACACGGAGGTACTTCTGAAAATCCCAGTCAATGGTCTTTTGTGCATGTAGAGGCTTAAAGGACAGTGGAAATCTGGCTTTTAAGGGATTACACCACCTTCACCAGGCAGGTAAGTATTCAAAATGAAACAGTTTATTAGGCATCAGCACTAAGCTCTGAACGTGTTCGTTAACCAAACCATGGCTGGTTTCACGCAAGCAGCTATTAAGGTCTATGATAAATACATGGAAATGTGCTTCTTGGCTGGGAGGGGAGCAGCATGGTCTAAGGGTTAGGCCAGGAGTCTGAGACAGACCTGTGGGTTCTGCCTCTGGTTTGGCTCTGGCTGCAGTGCAAATCTGGGCAAGTCATTTCATCCCCTTGTGCTTCCTGGTTGGAGCCCATAGGCACTAATGTAACATGAATAATAATAGGGAGCCATTTATAGCAGTTACTATTAAATTATAAACAAATGATTCGTTTTTTTGTTGTTGTTGTTGTTTGTTTTTGTTTTTGTTTTTTAAACCTTGTTTCTATTTACCCTCTCACTTCTGTAAAAATGATCTGTTATGTTGTAAGAGTTACAGAAATGGGGAATAAATGAGTGAAAATAGTTGAAATGCTTAGAGGTAAAAAACTCAGTATTTTTACTGGCTTTCAGACCAAAAATTAAAAAAATCAAAACATAGAAGAATTACTGTATGCAAAAAATAAGAAGTGTACCTAAGAAGGTGTGTGAGAGATATCCATATGCAAGTATTAGTTAGCAAAATGGATTTCTGCTGAGCTGAGCTTCTTAATAAGAAATACTCATTGTCTTTCAGAAGGGACAACCAGCAACATCATGTATGTGCACTTATTCATAACAGATGATTTTGAAGTAATTGAAGCAAATAATTTCTGAATGACTTTACATTCTTTATAGTCTGTGTTTACATGGGATGTGCAAGAGAAAACAAAGTCATAGGGGTCAACTAAGGGGTCAAATAAGTAAATAAGATTGTTTGGGGTCTGTGCTCTTCTAGCCTTCCTCAGGCATAGTGTGTTACTCAAATTTGCAAACGACCCTTAGGAATGAATGAGATCACAGTGGAACCATAAACTAGAAAGCATGGGACATCCTGACTGCCACTGAGCAAATAATAAATATGTTCCTCAAATTATATTCCTTACAGTGAATAGCAAGCAGGATTTTCAGTATAATGAGCAATTTTGAAACAAACAAACAAACAAACAAACAAAAAGCCAAAGAATTATGTATCTTATTTTGAAGACATATCAGTTCTGTGTTATTACTTGTTTTTATCAGAATGCAATGATTGGATAAAAGTTGTTCCACTCACAATGAGAAGTCACCTGCTGTAAGCTATCTCACCATTGTCAGAAAAGAAAAAATACATGACTGTGAGGATGTGCATTTTCCAATAATATGTTTTTGCTGGAGCACTTACTTTTACTTGTATGAATCTGTAGAACGTTTGAAGGAAAACAGGAATTTCAACCCCAAAAGAGAAAGAAAAAAAAGGAAAGGAAAACAAAAACAAAATGAGAAAACAAGAAACAGGAAAAGGGAAAGGGGAAGAACAAGAAAAAAAGAGCAAAGGAAAACAGAAGGAAAAATGAAAGATGAAAAAGAAAGATGAAAAAAAAAAAGAAAAAGAAAAAGAAAAGAGGAAAAGGTAAAAAGGAATAGTAAAAGGAAAAAGAAAAAGAAAAAAAAAAAGAAAAAGAGAATAAGAAAGAAAAAAAAAAAGAGAAAAAAAGAAAAAAAGGAAAAAAAAAAAAAAAAACCTTTATTAGATGAGACCAGTAGGTGGGAGTATTGACTTTGTCCCAGAGCGTTCAAAACCTTAACATGAACTTTCCTTTTCTGTGAAAGGGCAATTCCCAAGAAATGAGTAAATTAATCTTATCTGTGTTTTGCTACTTTTAAAGATATTGTATTTTGTATCACATACCGAAGTGAGTCCTCTTTCAAAAGTACTGCATTGTTCATCTATTGTTTTTGGCACCATGTCTTGTTTGGGAGATAAAGGAAATTCTGATTTGTCAAGTTTTTGTTAACCCAGTTTCGATACTCACCACTCCCATAGGTGACTGGGAAACTACTGTTCACCCTGGCAAATGTACTTCTATTTCACTAGAAATCAGAACAATGGGAGAAAGGAGAAAAACATGAAAACCTCTGCATTTACATAGAGGAATTTGGGGGCAGGGAGAAACGGCAGCTTTATAAATAATTTTGTTAGTATTGGTTTTGAGACTTGGATATATTTTTGGAAGATCGGGTTCATTTGAAATGGCAGAAAGGGAAATAAGTGAAGAAATAAGAGAAGGAGAGCTATTTCTGTGCTAGAATGGAAAAGTAGGGCTGAGTAATCTGTAATGCCAGTGCCTCTAGCTCACCCTTGCTTTGGGCAAGAAGACACCTAGCACCAAGGTTTTCCACTGTGCCATTAATTTGGAATACAGGTGTTTGGGATGCCTGTGTTCATCTAGCTGTGAGTGTGAGCTGTGGTGGGATCACATAACAATTGAATCCATCCTGCTGTGATTCTGCAAGCTGGAATTTAGCCACTACCTTACATCGCATACTGAGCATATCTGAGCTCTGTATCCCTGCAGAGCCCCGAGGGCACCAAAAGCCCTGATCAGCCTCACTTGGGGTCTCCCCCTGTACCTTGCTCATGGCACAGGCACCATGTTCCACCTCAGGACTGGGCACCCATATCCTGCCTGAGCAACATCACAGGTGTGTCGGTCTCCAATCCTGCCTCTGGCTGCCTCCAGGCTGGACCTCAGGCCTTTGCTGTAGGCACCTTACCTTCTGCATGGACCTTTCAGACATGCACTGTAGCTCATCTCCAGCTCTGCCTCTGGTCCTGGCTCCTGCTGCTTCTAACTGGATGGACAGACTTCTCCCCGTGGATAGACCCAAGATCTGATCCATCACCTTGCTGGGAATGTTGTTGATGGACTCTTGTTTCCAGCAGGCAAATGAAAGGTGACCTCCACACCTCTGGGGTCTCTTTCAGCAATGAGGGGCTGGAGTATCAGAGATAAAGCAGGAACAGGCAGGTGGACCTCCACCAAAATATTTCTTTTCTGGACCATGGGAGTTCCCAGGTCAGATATAAGCAATGAGAGCAAATCTGTGTTCAGTAAGCAAAACATACAAAAGAAATACCAAAAAAATAATCTTGAAATACCACCTTAAATAACTCCACATTGGCAGATGCTTCAATAGCTCTGGCTTTAGCTTAATTCTTTTTTATTATTGTTATTTTTTTCTTTGAAGTTGCTCAACAGTACAGGGGAGACATACTTAAGGTACTAGTGCCACAAATGAGAAATCAAAGAAAGTATAAAATGGTAATTTATACTGCTGAGAGAGAGAAAGATTCTGTCACCCCAAGAGGGGAAAAAGTGTCACACCAAAATAAGAGAAAACCTTTTCCTACTGTCAGAGCAGTTCAGGTATTACTTTCTATAATGGGTAATTAGAGTGGGTAATGGGTAATTACAATGGGTCTACTTCTTCTGAGAGCAAAGGACCTACAGTTTGGCATGATGGCAGTAATGAGCCCATAAACCTCTTTGTTTCCTGTTTGCTGAGGGGGACAAACTCTTCCCTGGCAACTGTGCTTTGCAGCTTTGTCTTCCCCTGGCAGGGCTGATGGGTGCAGTGCCTGCAGGGAGCAGTGCCACGGAGAGAAAATCCAGAATTCCTGAAGAGCAGAAAGAGGAATATTCTGGCTCCACTGCAATTTCAGTCTCATCTTTGGCATTGCTCTAGCAGAAATCTTGAAATAACATGATTTAGAGCATAACATTTGCATTTGCACTTAAGGCATGGAAAGAAAGAAATATGAAGATTTGTGGGTTAGGAAAAGCAGAGAATAGAAGTGAGAAGTTCCACATGCAACGACCCACGGTGGTACTTCTGTACAATAAACAACAGGAGTCTTCAAAGGCCTACCTTCTTCCTCTGGAAGCCTCCAACTACTAAGGACAATCCAGCTGCTTGTTGAAAACCAACCCCTCTACCCCTTCAAAGAAGCAGACCTCAGCATTTCCACAGGCATTCATCAGTGCGTGGTTTCCTGAAGAGCCTGTGGGTTAGATGCTCACCTCCCACTGCAATTTTATGCAAGCTGGAAGCTGGTAACATCTTTGTCCACGGTTAAAGACTTATTCTTCATTAAGACTTAGGACAAGAGTTAGAGTAACAGAAATCAGCCAATGTCCTCTGTATAAAATGGTTTCTATCTTTGCTACAAATCACCCGAGAGAAAATATTACGTATTTCACAGTAAGGCTTTTAGATAAAACAGGAAGTAGAAATATTTCAGTATGTAAGAAAAACTGCTCTTGTTCCAAAAAGAAAATAGGTCTGGTATTTCTTCTTGTCTATCTTCCCTTAAGCATTTGTTTAGGCTCAAGTCTATTTATGTTTTAAATAAGTGTGGAGTACTTTTTTAAAGCCTCTAAGTTATTTCCATTTGCAAAGTCACTCTGGACTCTAAGACCACTAACCTTACAGCTGCTAGCCTCACAGGGGGCTATTTTACTGTAGGAAATTGAACATATGCTCCTAATTCACTTACACCATTCAGAAGATGCTTGTACAGAATCTCTCTGTCTAGGTTAAGGCTTTACTCCACACTGGTCACCACAGCGTCTCAATACTTCCCAATATAAGTTTCAATTCCCACTTAATAGAAAGAGGACTGGTGGAGTCTTCAGGTGAAAATCTCCTGCCCAGTCCAGATGGACCATCTGTTGTTTTTGTTTGTTTGTTTGTTTGCTTTCAGTCTTTCCAGTGCAGCTTACTTCTTTGACTCCCCCAAAAATATTAATTCCAGATTTCGTGCCTGCATCTGCAATATTATTATTTCACTTTCCTACATTAATCATTTAGCACTTTTCAAACTGTCTGTGGATGAAAAATTGGAAAATTGTAAAGGCTGATATTACTCTGAAATAGTTCTAAATAGGCAAGTCATATTCTGACGGGGAAAAAAATCTGCTTACTGAGATTTTAAGTTCGACACGTTGTTTTGTAATGAAATCCTGATTCAAACAGAATATTTTACCTCAGTAATATTTGCAAGGGTGAGTAGAAGGGATTATGAACATCAACATGTGTTTTTAAAATTAAGGATAAAATACATTTCTGCACATATACCAAGAGCTATTTTGTAGCACACACAGAAGCTGTTACATATTTCTTCTAAATGTTATATTTACTAGTCTATTCATGACTAACTACACAGGGAGTTTGGCTTTTAGCAGAATACAGGTCTTTTATATTCACATATTTTTCTGTCTGAGTTAGTTGTAATCTTAAAAATCAGATCTCTGAGTTATCCTCTGAGCAAGCTTAAAAATGAAATAATTAGTCACACATTATTTATCCATATTGCAAATTACAGATATGCTATTTCTTGTAGATCAGTAACCCACAAACCTCAGTGAACCTTTGAGGCTTCACAACAGCTTGACCAAACAGCTACTGAAGTTAAACTAGCATTCATTTAGATTTTTAATGTATTTTCAGTTAGCTTTGAAGACTGGTCAATCTTGGCACTTTCTTGAAATTAGAGACAAGTTTTGCTTTTGGAATAAAAGTAAAAATACAGTTTTATTAACTCTAGACTACTAATCTTTGCAAGTTTAGCACGGGAAGTTCACTAATACAAAACTACACTTGAAGAGTAGTTTTCAGTGGCTGACTGTCAAAACTAGAATGCTGTGCTGACTGGGTTCTGACAGCGATCAGCCCTGGAACCAGAACTATTCAATATAATACTAAACAATCTGCAAGGTTAAAAAGTATGTGTTCAAGTGAAATCAGGGTACAGGGTGAGGCTAGGCCATGTTCACTACTGGGGAGGTTAAAAATTCAAAGCAATTTCAACAAAATGCAGAAATGGTCTAGGAAAAAAAAGGGGGGGGGTTGGATGATATTCAGTGGAGCAAGTGCAAGATGTGGCACTCAGGGAGAATTCTTCAGATGCAAATGCAGGACAAAGAGCAACTGACAAGGGACATTTCTGTAGAAAATGGATGGAGATTACATGTTCATGATAAACCATGCGAAAATCAATATTTCATGGTGCTGTTAAGCAGAAAAACATAGTGATGGGTTGCAGATACAGAGAGTAATCCTTTGCTCTGCCCATCATTAGGAAAGCCTGGTGACAGTTTTGGAAGTGTTACTACAATGTGGTTTTCACCAGTTGTTTCCTGAACTATCTCTAGTGAAAATTTTCAAGGGTGTATAAAATATGACCTGTAAGAAAAGCTTGAAAGAATTGGAGTTGGAAAGCCTAAAAGAGAGAAAACACAGTAACAGTCAGAGCATAACAGGTTGCTGTAATGAAGAAGGGAATAATCTGTTCCCTCCATCTTTGTAGATTACCATGGGAAGCACCGTGCCTAAACAGCAGCACGGAGCATTCAGGTTAGACATTAGAAATCTCTTTTGACAGTGGTAGAGTAGCACAAGAGACCATAGCACAAAAAGGACCACAGACCCTCCATCTACAAACAGGTGGGACAGTCACAGCAGGAATTACGTATCTGCCCGGGGGGTGAAGGATGGATTTAATGAACAAATAAATGCCCATCCCAAGCAGTACTCTAAGTCAGATATTCTCTGTGGTCACTTCCCAGAGGAACTGCAAATATGGGTGTCGCAACTCAGAAGGCTGCAGGACAAGGTAGGTGCCATTTATGACATGGGAGGAAGAGTGGAGGGATGGAGGAATGCCAGTTGCTTGAATGGAAGGAGATATCAGTGCAAGAAGGAAGCCTGGAGGTGAAAATCAGGGAATGGAAGGATGTTACCTACTTGCTGCTATTCAGTGATAGCAGTAAAGGAGATAACAGACTGGCTTGCTCCCAACTTTGCATGCCAATAATTCACCAAAGATTCAAGATAATTTCAAGATCATTCACCAAATGGTATGCTGCAACCAGAATGGACACACATACCCACTCTACTAATTTTCCCCAGTGGTAGAAATTTCTAAGCTCCCAAATTTGTAACTTTGTTATGCCATGACTTTCAGCTTTTTTCTTTATAATGTTATAATATGACTTTAGTAATATGACTTTAATAATATGACTTTGTAATATTACTCAGGATGCTGAAAGCTTGAGCACTTAATTGCAGCTGCCCTATCTGACAGGTCTTGTATATTTTACAATTACTCTTTGTTTCCACCTGGAAAAAAAAAAGAAAAAAAAAAAAAAAAAAGGCAGAATGAACGGAAGATATTCTTTTTGAATCACAGGACTCAGTCCTGAAGGGAGCAAAATACAACCTGACACTGATTTTAGAATGAAGTCCACACTGAAGGAAGCATTAAGTGTTGTTTATGACAGCCTCAGTATGACATGATAGTAGTTCTAACACAGAAGTTTTCAGAACAGAGTATTCGGTAGAGGTATCAGCTGGAGCAACAGACAATAGTCATTAAACATTGGATCTCTCACAAATGAACTGACCCATGAATATGGTAACTTTTGAGTAGGCTTTTCATCATGCAAAGTCTACTTTTTGGCCAAATTAGACACACTTAATGACTGTCACATAGTTCTCAATCTTTGATCAAAGAATTGGAAATGAGATTTCGAGAGCTTATTCCAAGGTAAGAAGCTGAGTTCTGATGTCTACTTAAAAGGCCAAGTCCGTTATTGCCAGGGTTTTTGCTCTGTCAGTTGGAACTGGAAGCTACATTTGGGACCAATATAGCCTGTATTTCAATATCTGTTTTGATCCATTTTCATGTTCTCCTCTGTGGGGATCTTCTCCGAAATGCCTCTCACTCCTGAGTCAGCATGTGAGAAATTAAGCAACAGCTACTTGAAAATACTTATTAACTTTATTGACTGGAGGTATTGAGTTAGATTAACATCCCAAAGAGTTTTTGGATGTATCTTGCATGCTCCTTAAGTACCGTGCTCTTTGGTTAGTGAAGGAACTTGCAGACCCTGCCCATGAAGCCAGGAGTTCTCAAGTCAAATCCCAGTTTTTATTTGTTTCAGCAGAAGGAAGGAAAGGAAGTGGAAACTAATCCTGGGCCAATTTGTATTTGGATGGGATGTTCAGCCACTTCAAAAATGAAGCCAAAGACAATGCAGAAGGGCAGTCTTTCACCCAACGAAAATACAGCCATCCATCCATCCACACCTACGCACGCCTGAAGTTAGATAGGCCCCTCCAGTCTCACCAATGTTCTAATTAAAAAAAAAAAAAAAATATGCAGGGCTTAAATTCCATTTAGGATTGTAGAATTGGAGGCCAAAAGGGAGTAGATTGTATGGTGTAACTTGTAAGTTACAGACCATTAAATTTTACTCATGTGCCCTGTTGAGCTCAATAATTTTTATTTGACTAAAGCACAGTTTGTGTTTTGGCTTCCAGTAAGGCAAACAACCCTTGCTTGAATGATAAAGAGGCAGAAAACTGTTATTTTGTTTATGTGACTGAATGCATATGTTGGTACATGTATGCTCTATTTTATTACCTGAGAACTGGGTTGGAGGATACAGTCCTGCAAGCGAGTAAGTGTAACCCACCATACAGCTGACAAGGCTCACAACATGATCAGTGTCCTGCTGCAGAGAAGAGTAGGGGCAAGATGAGGGGGAGGAATGCATGCAAACACACACCAGTCCTAGATCAGCTCTGTCTCACGCACACACGCTCCTTTCCAGGTTTCCATTAAAAACAAAACAAAATAATGAGCCTTGTTATTAATCCCCCTATTAATCCCATCTGAGGAATTTGTACGACATGGCTGGCAATTAAAATCAGGTTCAAGAGCAACAGACTTTCACTAGAGTGAATCATTCACACACATTGCATAAGCTGATTTTTACTAACATAAGTACATGCCAATTAACAAATTAACTAAAAATAAGTTGTAAGTGCTGATATCTAGAATCAAAAGTACAAACAATATCTTTTTAGCAAGCCAACTGACTACTCTTTAAAAAGATCAAAAAAAGCCTCTGCTTTTTTTCAGAAGTGGGATACCTTGTGCTTTATGCTTTATACTTCGTTTTAGAAATCTAGAAATTCAGTTATAATTTTCTGTTTTACAATTATTCCACCTAGGATGTCGTACACCTTATGAAGCATGAAGAACTTCCATGCAGAGCATTATGAATAAGCACAGTTGAACAGCCACTGAACAGCAGTCTTCAAGCTACAGTTAAGCATACTGGTCATACTTTAGCTATATACCAACAAATTCCTAACTCATGCTGTATTTCAGTTGCCCATATTTATGAATCCTCTGCTGATTTGGCCAGGTGTTGTCTTCTAGGTTCCTTCCCTACAGCCTGAGTAGGCTAAAATAGTCTCCAGAACTTCTGGAGGAAACTTTAGAGCTCCATCCAGTAAAAGCTTGTTTCAAAGTCATTTAGCTTAATGAAAGTCTTTCCATTGACTGAAGTAGTTTGCTTCCAACCTCATGGTTCACAGGCTTACTTTTTAAATGACTACGCTGAAGTTTTGGTTGGTGAAATTAGGTGCCTACGACATTTATTTCTTTTTATTCGGTGTGCCAAGCATTGTTTTGTTTACCGTAACTTTTGTTGATTATTTCTCTGATGAACTCGACAGACAGTCTCCTTCAAAGATCATGGAGCTCAGGAAGGGTTAATTCTGGACCACTGTGTTTGCTGCACTGGGCCTGGTGTGGAGTCCAGGGCTGCAATCCCTTCTTAAGCATGTACAGGTGCATCCAATTCTACGAACCTGAAGAGCAAGCTTGTTCCTGCCAGTTGTGCTGAAGCCTGAGACACCTAGAGAATGAATTTAAAGGAATATACCAACCTTTCTCTCTTATGAAAAGGGCAGTGCAGATAAATCAGTAATTTATAGCCAGAGATGTAGTTATTATAGCCATAATGTAGTTATTTATAGCCAGAGATGTAATTCCTGATATTTAAATGTTTCCCTGGGTGAAGTTTGTACCTGCCAGAAATTTGCCAGAAGAAAAACATGGTTAAAATGAGGGTGCAAAGTCCTGCTTGGAAGAATGGGGACCCTCAAAATTTCTATATATCCCTTTTTTGTAAAGATCCTGTCCTGTGCACTGTACATTGCTGGCCATCCCATCCTAGTCAGTGGGAAGTTTCGCTGGGTGTCAGGATCAGGCCTTTACTAGAAGAATAATGCACGCTAACAGTAAAAGTCCAACAGCTTAGAAATACACTAACAATTTGGTTAAAAGTTCCAGGAGTCTCCTATGGGCTTTTGTCAGACCTCTGTGGTTTCTGTTTAAAATTACAGCAGATTTTTTCCAGTGAAGCATAGCAGCCGAATGTGCTAGCCCCGCGTGCAGAGTGGGAGGTTTCTCACATTTCCACCTTGCAGTCAAAAAGTTTTTTGGCAGCAATAAGTGCTAATTTAACAAATTTCTTTCCAGTGCCTTTTTGCCAACAGGCAACCAGAAACATCCCCGGTTATTCAAAGCAGAGGTGATGTCGGGAATGGAAAAAGGCAAACTTTATCCCAGGTAGCTTGAGGCCACTCCAGAGACTTTGTCCTGGGAGCCCCTGCAGGATTCTGCACAAAGCCAGTACATGGCCTGATACAGGTATGCATCTAAATGAATGTCAGTTCAGCTGCCATCAGGGAGAATAAAGCGTATGTACGATTTTGGGAGAGACCCCTGCATGTTTGACACAGAAAACCCACCTTGGTTAATCCATTTTCTCCTGTATATCTGCTTCCTTTTTGTTCTTTCTGTCCCTCAGTTCTCATTCTCCCAACGGCCAAAATAGTGCTCATTCCAGAGTGGTGGCAGGAACCTCTGTGAGTCTGATGAAATATATTTCCCTGATTGACTCATTTAGTATCCTTGTTTGAAAGGCAGAGCATGATTGCAAAAGCATTTCCTTATACGTGAGCCATAAGGATTTCCATACAAACCGACCACTGCCATTTGCTTGCCCAGAAGAGACAGCTCTCAGAAACATCCTTAAAGGAAAGGAAAAGAGGCTGGACTATGAGCAGGGTGGGATTCAAAGAGATTAACCACCAGAATTAGGCAGATGCTTCTGCTAGCCATCTGGCTTAGCCACCTCAATGGACAAGCTGATCCAGAAAGCAGAGACACTACCTCATAGTCTATAACGCATGAGTCAGTGAAAGCATCTGACAAGGATGATCAAGTAATTATAGTCTCCAAAATCGTCAGATTTGCTGGTAAGGTCAGTGGTGTGACAGGCTTAGCTGATGCTGTCACTTCCTTGCGCACATGGGCCAATTGTGTCACCAAGGCTATAGTCAAATACTTCAGCACGACGGCTCAAGTGCTGCCAAACACATCTTTCCTCACAGTTAACTACAAAAAAATGTTGGTTTCAATAGTCATGTAGAGATTATAAAACACAGATTAAAATACTGAACATTTGGGGCCATTTTCTCTGGTGGTCCACTGCTGATGGACAGCCTAATGAGAGGCAAGGGGCTGCTCTGAAAGGTGGTACAATCTTAGTTGTACTCAGGGAGGTTATGGGTGTAGCACTGGAGCCTACAATAGAGAAAACATGTCAGAAATAGAGTTGTGATTAGCAAATCTGGTCTCTGGAGCCTCTAGATGCTACAAATGAGGGTATCAGAAATCTCACAGCTAATCTGTCCTGTAAAACAAAACACAACAAACTGTCATGGTTTCTTATGGTCATAGCTTTGAGATTATTACTTAGCTAAAACCAGTCACTGAGACTGGAAATATGTATTTTGCATTTTTTTTTTTTCCTAAGGCTGTGGTTTATCAGTAGCCTTTCTTACATCAGCACATAGCTATCTTTTAAACTCCAAAATGGGTCTGTGACTCTGGGGGAGTGCTCATGAATTTGCTCTTTGGGTGCTGTGGCAAATGAGCAGCAGATGCTTTTATGTGAGTTGTGAAGGCCCTGCCATGCCCTCCCCAGGGATTTGGCTATCTTGGATTTGGTGCCATTACGGGATCTTAGATCACTGCTGTGGAAAGGATGGGTGAGAAAAAGCCGTGAGAAGCAAGGGCCTGGTCTCCTTTGCTTAGGTGCTCTGTTCAAGCTAAGGCATTCACCCTTGGTAGTTCCCTGTGCTGCAATGCAGATGTGCCTATGCCTGGCCATGTGCCTCATTGACAGTGGCTCTGAATTGCAAACTTGACATCCTGGCTTGATCTCAGCTCTGCCTCACTGCAACAGACTTGTCTGGTGAGCTGGACTTGGCCAACCCTAGTTACTATCACAGGATCTGCTCTCTTCTTTGTTTTTGGGTACTGTAGTATCGGATGCCTTCCTTGTCAGTGAGGCCACTGCCCTGCCAGCCTGGCTGTCACCCTCAGCTCCCACGCTCACCCCAGCTGCACCCTGAAACTGGGATTATAACAAGTGTTTTTCCAGATGTCAGATTTATTGCTGAAAAAACAATGTAGTCTCAAGCAGTACGGATATGGCACAATGGGTGAGGCAAGAGCAATCTATGGGACCCAGATTCCTATTCTCTGATTACAGCTCTGCTACCTAGGTGTAACATAGTTACCCAAAATAAAAAGACTTGAAGAAACTCTTGGTTGCAGTAGGATTAGCTACTGCTGTTTAGGAGACCTTGTTTGTCACTTGAAGTGTTGCAGGAAGTCAGTGGGACTCTTCAGTATTGACTTTTGGGGAGGTCAAGATCCCACTCCTATCAAAATACTGTAAGGCTGGAGGCAATCTTGAAGCAACAGGTATGACACTGCTTATCCAGAGCATGTTGAGCTTTAGCAGTCTATAAATCATAAATCATATTATCTAGTCTATAAATCAGAGAACTAAGATATGGCACAACCTGCCTATGCAAATCTGTTCCAGTGCTGTAAATCCCTATCACTAAAATGATTTTCCTTGTGTTTAAAGGTACTGTGTCATGCATTATCCATATCATTCTTCATAGCAGCCTTTGATGTATTAAAAAGCTGTCCTAGTTCTTTCTTTCTGGACGATATCACCCTTTCTCATGCTAAAAGATCCCACTTTTTTCCCACCTTTCCTTCCATGTCACGTTTTTAAAAATTCGGGTAATGTTCATGGCTTTTCCCCAGTCGCTCAACATCCAGCACCAAAAACAGGGCTGCTATTGAGACCCTAACAGCAAATAAAGAATCAGGAGTACTTGATGCGTTCGCAGATTATATGTACGTATCTATACTGCACTTGCCTATTACAACAACAATATGCTGTTGTTGACTCCATTACAAGATTTATACTCCTTTCTATAACAGTGTTCCTTATCCTGTTCATTTGAAATTGCTAAGTCTCCCACAAGTGCAGGATTTTGCATTTGTCCCTGCTAATTTCATCTGATTTTCCCCCCAGATCATTTATTTATTTTACCCAGATCATCTCCAGTGATCATTTTCATTTCTAAGCTAGCTTATTTGCATTCCCCCTCAGCTTCATGGAGATCTCTACTTTCTAATTAGTCAAAGAAAACACTTCCTTGTCCATACACACTATGGGCTCTGAACACTTGACAATATTTGTCCTTCCGTTTTGATAGTGACCTCATGCTGTGTCAGTATGACTTTCCAGTTGATTTTGCATTCATTTGTTATTAGATTCATTCAGACTTAGTTTCTTTTGTTTGTTAATCTCAGAGTCTGTGTCAACAGCTTTGAGAACATGCGACTTTTAAATGTGCTACTCAAAAGCAGACAAGATCTTGTATCCAGCGTGAGAACACGGCATATAACAGTTACTGGTTTTCTTTTGATTCACAGGTCCATTAACAGCCAAACAAAGAAATCAAATTAGATATTGACCAATCCATGGATTTAGTCAAAAATCCATGTGCGCTCTTTTTCTTCTCTTGTGATGCTTACAAATTGTCACAAATAATCATGTTTTACTATTTTCTCCTAAACTCTGAATAACTGAGTTAAATTGTTTAGTCAATAATTCATTGGGTTTGTCACCCTCCTTTTCAGGGCGTGTTTTTATCTGCTTTTGAGTAACTCACCCATAAATCATATGTTCCCTAAGACCACCATCAATGGCTATGAGAGTAGATCACACTGTTACTAAAGTACTCTAGGATTAAAGTTAGTTCTTTGGCCTCAACTGATTTGAAAATACAAAGCAAATCAAGGTGCTCTCTAACCTGTTCTTTCTCTGTGTGAGGGTCAGATTATTCCTTTTGCTACTGATTTTAATTGTGGAAGCCACTTTTTAGGGAATGTTGATTAAAAAAGCGTTAAATATGTTGTGTATCAATGTCACTTGCCAGTAGCCTTCCCGTTCAATTTACAAGTTGACTAACCCTGTTTTTCCTATTATTTATGCATTGTTAGAATGCTTTCGGTAGCCAGGGTTTCTAGGAATTACATCTCATTTTCTGCTTTGGCCTCTCTGATGTTGTTTCTGCGTGCTGCTGAAAATCTATGTTTAGTACTCCAATACCGTTTCTACTTCCGGTGTAATTTCCTCTAATGTTTGGGATCAAAGTGACTTAAACAAGCTGATCACTTACTCTACTTCCTGCCCATCTTCTGCAACTGGAAAGTTTGAAGTTGCACCTTTAATAACATTTATTTAGCGTTATATAATTTTGTTTGATTTCCCTCTTTGCCTTGGATCAGCCTTCCAGGAAATCTTACCTAACGACCCTCTGGGTAACTGAAATCTGTCCTCCTGAAATCCTGTTGCTTTTACTGCAGTGTTGCCTCTTTCCAGTCTCAAGGAGATGTGAATTCTGTCATTTCCCCATCACTGGCACCCAAGTTACCCTTTGACCAGCCCTACTATGCGCCTCTGTTTGTTGGTTTGAATCCAGCACTCCTCTGTGGCAAACCAAAAGAAAGGCCTGACTCTGTCAGCACCTAGCAAACAGTTAGTGCATTGTAATAGGGGTAATAAAGAAGTAATTTTATGTATCGTTCTTCTGGTCTTGGTCACAACTAATCACAGAATGCTTTATCCCAGGCACACAAGCCTGGGAGAGAGCTTTTACCCACTTGAAATATGCATTTTTAAAATAACAGCATTAATTTTTACCTTACCGCTTTGCCACAAATAAACATAAGGGAATATATAAAGAGTGTGAATAGCATATATCTAGCCAAATACATGTGTTGTTACAAAAAAACTTAGTTTCAGCAATGTTAAGAGTCCCGTCTGGTCCACATCTTTGGTTTCTCTTACGTTCTGCTACTGATTCGTTCAGTGACTGTAGAGACAACACTTCGAAAAGCAGCCACTGACGTTTTCACCCACCTTCCAATAGAATAATCCAGACTAGGGGATGGCGAAGTGACTTTTTTATTTCTCTGCTAGAATGTTTTATAACTTTCTTCTTGCTCTGCCCTCTGTTATGGTGCTGAGTTAAGTGACAAGGAACAGATGCTCCCTTACAGCTTTGTTGCAGTTAATTCTTTGAATAGGTGACGCTTGCTCAGTGCGAACTTTCTTAACAGACACCACACCACTCCGTGACTGCATTGTTCTTTTCCCAAGGTGGTCTTTTTTATAGTGTGAGAAATACAGTGTTGTTGTTTTCTTTTCTGATTAGAAGTCTTTTGGACAAGATTTACACAAGGACTTGTGTGTATACTGGACTATAGTTGTGCAAGGCCAGACAAAAGAAGAGAACCCCTGTATTATATTTTGTTGGCTTTCCAGACAAACAGGCTTTGATGTCCTCATTCTTGTTAGTGAGTAGAATAAATAGTTTTCTGAAATAGCCTTACCTGGGATTAACAGTGTGTGTAAACACTGGCTTGTTCAAACTTACTCTTCATAAGGAAAAATGTCAGCGATAAAAAGATGACAGTTGGCATCAGGGCCACAGATGGAGACACCCAAGTACATCCGTGTACATATAATGCAAATGGTGGTGTTTGTGAAAAAGCTGGCCTTCCAGTAGCTACTCATTTCTCTCTTTGGACAGACTTTTAAGGCTTCCAGCATAGCAACTTTTAGTTCATTCTCTGATATCCTCTTTAAAAATACGTTTTTAACCAGACACAGTTTTATGTTTTTCAAATGCATTTATTACATTTTCACAGAATTTGTTTTATGACGTACATTTTTGTATCTCTGCTATCCTGCTGGAAGTATTGGATCTACAGACCTGCCTGTGGAGGTGGATGTGACTTGGCTTCACAGTTGGGAACATCCTTTGAAACACACAAAGATTTTGTTAGCTTTTCAGTGCTAACAATATTATGCTTTTACAGTTTTCTCAACTTGGACCACGGGACTTGTCAAAGAACTTTCAGAATGTCCCCTCAAAGTCCTGTTACTCCTTGTACATACTGAAACAATAATGCCAGCTGAATGTTTCTAGTCAGTCCTGTAGGGAGATTACTCCTTCCTTCCAGCCAGGAACCTGTGTCTTCCCTCAGGTGTTTAGCTCCATCGGCTCCATCCCCGCTGGCACCAGGCTGTGAGGGACAACTGTACATGCTCACAAGCTGTTGGGCCTGACCCGTTTTGTGGTCATGGCTCTTTACCCTCTCCTGCAAATGAGAAGGGACACCTATCTCATGTTTCTGACAGAAACAATACCCATAATTAGGTACTTCCAGTTCAGGCTGAGATACAAAGGAGCAATTGTTAATTATTTCCGTGTGCTGCAGGAACACATTGCAATGAGGGTTAGCTCACTTACAGACCACAAGCAGTGCAACACTAAACTGTTTTTCTTTTTGAGCCAGGGCTTGGCTTGTGTTCCTGGTTGCTGTGTCCAAGCCCTGAGGACAACCACAGGCCTCATTTTTGCCACCCACCCCTAGGGCTCCCTCACAGGCCAGGCCCCCACATCAGCCCTGGGGCTGTCAGCCCCTGCCCCATGGAAGCCACAGCAGGGCCGGGCTCCACATCCTCCCTGCCCAGCCCTGCCTGGCCATGGGCCCCACATGGCAGCAGTGATTTACCCACTGTAAAGGCACACTGAGGTATCAGGCAATGATACCTCAGCAGTAAGAGGCACCACAATTCCCCAAGGTGCCAGCACACACAGGCAGGTTGCCTCTCATCAGATTCCTGCAGTAATGTGACATCTCAGATGCCAGAGGAAGGTAAGGGCTGTTTCTGTGGAAAGGAAAACATTCAGTCCCACCCAAAGTACTAAAATCTATGAGAGGCAATGAGGAAGTCTAATGTAATGGCTGGGTTTTTGAAGGGACCTTTTCTCCTCTGTGAACCTCATAGAACAGGGAATGAGCTGCTGGCCTTGAAGAAAACTGTTTTCAGATTACACGACTTTGGATGTAAAATCTGGTGTGATGACAGCTGTCAGGCCAGATCACACTCCTGCGCTGCAGTGTGTGTGTCTGAGGCTACAAGGCTATTTTAAAGCTCGTCTTGACCATAGAAAATGTAAGCCAAGCTGAAAGGAGATCTTCCCCAACCTTCCTTCACAAAAGGGTGAACACAGGCAAGCTCCTTCCCATGTGCTGGGCTGGAAAGTGGCTTTTTTGGAAGTCTAAAGGCACCAAGCTTGCGCAGGAACAGCTTTGCCAATATCCCCAGGTCTTCACACCCAATCTGCTCCTGCACGAAGTAAGAGAGGGATCGAGAGTCCTGTGCCCTTATGGCCCTGTACCAGTCTTGAGTAAAATTTCCAGAAGCAAGCCTGTAGGATAGAAACAGTGGCAAAAAAAGATCAGCCTGGATCCTGCTCTTGCCTCAGTTTTACTGTAGCGTAGCATCATCGCACTGTAGTGCTGGGGATACATATGAGGGTAGAATGGGGTACTGGCACTGTCTTTGCCTTTGAGACACCACGCTACACAGAGCGCTGAAATCACATCACAACACCAGTAACAGGAACTTGGCCTCTGCCTTTAAAAGGATGAATGTCTGCCAAGGGGTTAGCAAACACAGCCAATATTAAACATCTCCTCAAAAATAAGCAGGCAAGTGTTTGCAAAGAGGAAAAGAAGGCTGCAAGTTCTTTGTGGGCTGGGCACAGGCTAGAAATGCTGAACACAAGGAGCTCCAGATGGGGGCCAGTAGTGCCAGGATTCCCCCCGACTCCCAGCTTTGTAATGCTGAGATGCAGCATAGATCTCTCAGCTTCTCATGGCTCTGCTATTTAGAAGGTCCCACTGGAAAGAAATACAACAGCCTGTGGGGAGAGGTCTGCAATGCCAGATGTGTCAGAGACATAAGAATCACCTGAGAGGCAAGGGTGGCCAGAGCACCGCTTACCTCCAGGCCTTGGTCTCAAGGCTCACGGCCTTGAAGGTAAGCAAAGAGCAACATGTTCTAGCCAGAGCTCTTCTTCGGATACAGCTATGATAGAGTTCACGGTATCTTGATGCAGAAGTTTCTTAAATTGTTTGATGTGGGTCATTCAGAAGAGCCTCAGAAAGGGACAAGCTACCAGTTTTTCCCTGTATCGCACTGAGTAATGCAGAGGAAGAGGACTACACTTGGTCTGATGACAACTTCTAACTCCTCTACGGAGCATGACATACTGTTAACATGTCAACTTTCAGCACAGCAAAATATATCAAAGTAATGTGGAAAAAGTATCTCTAGTATGAATAACACAATGAAATAATACTAGGGATGCTTTCATTCCACAATGAATAAAAAGTTGGTTTCAAATCAGTAATTTCTACTTCTGGAGTTAAAGCATGGTTACTTTATTTCTCTAAGTACTGACAAGGGATTCATAAGAGATTCTTAAACCTCACATAACTACTTTTTCAAATCCCAGTCAGCAATATGGCCAAATCCCCATACAAACAGCGAGGTCCTCAGGATTGCAATGTATGTGGTATTCAAGCATAACAAAATTTCAGTGAGTCTGTGTTCTCCCTCCTTTTCCCTTTCCCTTACCACTTAAGATGGTGTTTTTTTGCAATCTAATATACTTCAGCCTTTTCCTCCTATTATTCCTTTCTTCCTTATTCTCAGCAACATTTATTTTCTCTTTAATTTTCCCTCCCTGCTTCCTTTTAGCTCATTTTCCATTATTTCCTACTTTGGCCAATTTGACATCACTCAGCAGTGCTTTCCATCCTTCTTTCTCTGTGATATATAATTTTATTCATAACCAAAAAGCAAATTTATCTGCCTCTGTTCTCTCTCTTTCTCCCCAGTTCCTGGGGGTGCAGCTTTCATGTTAACACCATACAGGCTATGGCACATGATATTTTTTTATTTTTTATTCTTGTCTCTTCAGAGATTTTCAGTTTACTCTCCAGGCTTAAAATTTACTTGACGCAAGCTTCTCCTCCTACAGGGATTCAAGGGGACTGAGGGTGCATGTGTATGTCTATCTGCTGTCTCCTCTTCAGTGAGGGCCTTGCCAATTTCAGAGGCCAGAGCCAGGTCTACAGACGCATGAAAAAGTGATTATGGAGTGGGCAGACATAGCTTTAAGTTAGGTAGCACATGTAATGGTACAGGTGCTGGAGACAGCAAGAAAGACATCAGTGCAGGCTTGTGCCCAGAGTACATATTAACCCCCAGATCCCAGGGGTAGTCCAGTTTTCAGCCTATCCTGAAAAATGCTACAGTCTGTCATAAATTGCTGTCAACACCAGAGCAACTTAGGTAAAACCTAGTACCTGTGCCACAATCGAGCCTTCAGTCTCCTCTGTAAACAATGTACCTTGGAAGACTTTGGTGACAGAACGGTCTTTGTGCATTAAACCTGGAATGTGCCCCAGTGCATGCCAGGGGCAGATTTAACAGGATTATGGTAGCTGGCTAACAGTATCTGTAACTACCAGTGCCAGACTTATAAATGGAACAGAAATTTAAACAGGTTCAAGACATTTTTTGCTTCAGTCAGCTGGAACCTGAACTGGGCTACATCCTGTCTGGCTTCATCTGCCTGTTTCTAGTATTAGCATTGACTAAAAATACCAATATAAGCCCTGCAAAAGTGATCTCAGCACAGTCTGACTGAGATGTTCTCCTTGCATAAGTGACACAGATTGCAGCCTTTTGCCCTGAATCTCCCCACTCAGTGGGGAGTGCAGATGCTGTAGAAAGGAAGGCGATTGCTCTGAATCAAGGGAGAGCCCACGGTACATGTCACCTGAGAGAGTACAGTCATAGGACAAGGCAGTCTTTCAGTTGATAGAATTGATTAATCATCTGAGTTGGGAAAGGTGTGAGCAGGCTCCCTCCTTTGGTGAAATGCTTCGGAGAGTTAGTCAAGAAAAAAATGCTACATTTGAAAAAGAGTTCCAGTGGGTTATTGGACAAACAGGGGTAGACAAAATTCTGTTTGGAGGGTGACCAAAGAAAGCCTCTTAATTGCACATGAAAGTCCAATGATGGGGGTTCTTGATCTGGTCCAGCTTCAGGCCTTGCACTGTCAGCACCTCTCTTTGCTTTCTTGAGCAGAACACAGAAAGAAGGCCAGCTTTACTTTGGCATACATTTAAGAGACTGCCAGCAAAAGCTAGAAATGATGAGCTCTTCTTGCCAGAAAAAGGCTATTTCTTCATGCATCTGATGCATTGCTTCATGCAGCTCTGATCTAGCAGGAGAGCAAATGATCTATATAAACAAGTAAATAAATAAAGCCCGTTCTTCATTTTCTCCAGTGCTAAATCCTAAATTTTTAAATAAAAATAAGTTTTGTGCCTCATTCCTAGCATAAGGAGTCCTGCAGTTCTCAGAATTGTGTGTCTTTTTATGTCTGCAGTGTTATTTTAAAGCTGAGAGGACAGAATTCATACCATTTGAGGTGTTCCTTGTCTTTCAGATCTGAGGTTGTGCACCTATATTCTGCAATCATTACTGGAATGAAAACAGTTTGCAGAAGTAGTAGGCAATATTGTCAACTTTATAAAGCTGCCTGTGTCTAGGAAAATTTTTCTCCTGAACAGATATTATGACCATTTAACTCCCGAGAACAGCCAGCATAATAGGTGGAAGAGACAACAGTTTGATTTTGGGTTTATTGCAGAATTATCTCAGTAGCCTTTTTAATATTCTTCTTTATTTTTCTGTCTTGTCACAAGTAAGTTCAGTGCTGTTCTGTTTCACATGAGGTATAACAAAGACATTTTCTGGTAAGTGAACACTGTGTCTCAGTGACAAGAGTCCAATTTGGTCTCAGTTTATTTGGATAAATGCTCTAGGGAAATTTTGTGAGTGAACCAGGCGGAAGTGTGCTACAAGAAGTTGGTTTTCATGTCTATCAGGGGACTTTACCAGCTAAGTTGGTAGGCTAGAGAAGAAACAAACACTTAGCATAAAGCTACATGCTTAAGACTGATCTCTCATTCTACTGCACTCTTCCACCACCTCCACAAAATCCTGTCTGAGCATCACTTGAGGCAGCAAGCCCCAAGCTTCACTGTCTGTTCTTTTATAGAGATTGTGGCAGCCAATTCCCCTTACCAGACACTGGCAAGTATAGCCAATAATGCTTGAGATGGCTAAATAGCCTTATATCATCTAAGTTGGCCAATCCAACTTCATTTTAAGAATGAAGAGTTTCTTGTAAAATTTCCTGATGCTGCAGGAATGGTGTCACCATTGAGTTACTCAAAACTTTGTTCCCATTTCTGGGAATGGCAAAGATGTGATGAACATGGGATGTGCTATCAAGCTAAAGATCTACTGGTATGTTAGTCCTGAAAAATAATTTAAAACTGTTAGGTCTTGCCTCACCCCGGAAAGCTTTGGAAACAAGATGCTGGAACGATACCGTCGGAATGAAATCTTGCAACTCTGATTAACCATACAGGGTGTGATGGTTTTACTCAGGTGGGCGACCGAGCTCCACCACAACCGCTCTCTCACTCCCCCCTCCTCAAAGAGGAACAGGGAGAAAATACGATGAAAGGGGCTCAAGGGTTGAGATAAGGACAAGGAGATCACGCAGTAATTATTGTGACAGGCAAAACAGACTCAGCATAGGAAGATAGTAAGATTTATTGCCTATTACTAACGAGCTAGAGAAGTGAGAAACAAAGGAAAGAAACCAAAAGCACCTTCCCCCCCCATCCACCCTCTTCCACCTCCTCCCCCCGAGCGGCGCAGGGGAACGGGGGGATGGGGGTTATGGTCAGTCTATAGAAATTCTTCTCTGCCGCTCCTTCTCGGTCACTCTCGTCCCCTGTGCTGTGGGGTCCCTCCCACGGGATGCAGTCCTTGCTGAACTGATTCAGTGTGGGCTTCCCACAGGCAGCAGCTCTTCAAGAAGTGCTCCAGATATGGGTCTGTACCATGGGGTCCAACCCTCAGGAGCAAACTGCTCCAGCCTGGATCCCCCACGGGCAGCAGCTCCTGCCAGGTCACCTGCTCCTGCGTGGGCTCCTCTCCATGGGCTGCAGGTCCGGCCCGGAATCTGCTCTGGCAGGGGTCTTCCACAGGCCGCAGTCTCCATCGGTGCAGGTCCACCTCCTCCACCGTGGTCTCCTCCACGGGCTGCAGCGTGGAACCCTGCTCCACCGTGGTACTCCATGGGCTGCAGGGGGACATTCTGCTTCACCATGGTCCTCACCACAGGCCTCAGGGGACTTCTGCTCCGGCACCTGGAGCACCTCTCCCCCTCCTTCTTTGCTGACCTTGACACCTGCAAGGCTGTTCCTCACTCCTCTCACTCTCCCAGCTGCTGTGTGGTGCAGCGTTTTTTCCCCTGTCTTAAATATGCTCTCACAAAGGCACAAACAACATCACTTACTGGCTCAGCTCTGGTCAGCAGTGGGGCCCTTACCAAACATGGGGCAGCTTCTAGATCCTTCTCACAGAAGCCACCCCTATGGCCCCCTGCTACCAAAACCTTGCCATGTAAACCCACTACGCAGGGCAACAAAACATAGTGCAGTTACTTCATCCTAGCTTACTACTTAGTTGAGACTGAAGCAACAGGGAGATTTAAACTAGGAGTATGAAGGGACAGCATGCAAAAAAGCTTTAAGGATTTCAGAGCATAGTTCCACTTGAAGAGTACTTTTTGACCCTGCACACTAATGAGCCATAATAAAATAGTAAAATGATAATAATACACAAAACCCCAACTATTTGGGTATGTAGAGGTCCTGCCATCCAATCGTGTAGTATGGAAGCCCTGTTCTGACAGCTTTGGAGATTAACAGTGAAATACGTTTATTATAAGCCCCATTTCCAACAGCTCACTCATTCCAGAAGGGTCATTTACAAACAAGCATTTCCACAGGTAGGAAAACTTCTGGGGACCAGCTTTGCACAGCTTCGTTTCTCTGGTGTTTGGATGCCCTCGTGCCTGATACGGAGGAGTTTAGACCTGGAGCTCCCTTCCGCAGCTGCGAGGCACTCTCTGGCGTTTCTCTAAATGCATTGATAATGTGTGCAGCCTCTCTTCCAGCGAAAGCTCAGGACTTGTGGTGATATATATGCGGCTGCCCAGTCTCATGAGGCACGGAATTGCAGATCACTGACTGAAAATTAGGGAGGCGGGATGGGACGAGCGACGAAGCGTTTGAAACCCGCTCCTCCGCGCCGCAGGGGGCGCTATTGCGCGGGCACCCCCCCCACCCCCAAGGGCAGCCCCGCCCCTCCCCGACACGCGCTCAGGAAGTCGGCGGCTCCTCCGCTGTGTCCCTCGAAGGAAGCGCCGGTGGCCGCCGATTGGCTGCGGGGCCGAGCGGGGCGGGGCGAGGCAAGGGGGAGAGAAGAGCGGGGCGCGCTCCCGCAGCCTCTACCCCCCCCCCCCAACGCACGCGGGAGCGCGCTTGGCGGGGGCCGTGCCGGCGGCCGGGCTGCACCTGCGGGCGGGGCGGGGCGGGGCGGGGCGGGGCGGGGCGGGGCGGGAGCCGCGAAATGGCGGCGCGGAGGCGGGCGAGCTGGTAGCCCCGGCCGGTAGCCACAGCCCATGTGCGGCCGCGCCTCCGCCCCGGGGCTGCCACTGCACCTTTCCCCGGCGGCAGCATGGCACAGGGAGGAGAGGAGGGGTGCGGCAGGAAAGTGGCTCTCATCACCGGCATCACCGGGCAGGTACGGGTGGGAGACGGGAGATGGGAGCCCGGTCGGGGGCGGTCCGGGGGAGCGCAGCCCCCTGCGGGCAGCACGGGCTCGGGGTGTCCCTTCCTGCAGGTGGGGGTGTGTGGGGGTGCCTACGGAGCCTGCACCCGCAGTTCCTAGGGAATCATCAGCCCGGGTGAGCGCCGAGCTTCAGCACAAGGCAGCTGCACCTGTTGGAGGCAGTGCGAGGGGCTGGAGGTAATGCTGGTGGAGCCCTTCCTCCTGGGGGTGCCACCGTGGTGGTGCAGGGCAGCCTGCTCTGTGGGTTTGTCCTGTGCAGGCATGTTTCTCGCCGTCACCTGTCCCTTCCCACCCTGGGTGTTCTTGCAGCAAGTATCAGCTTTCCACCCAGGATGCGAGCGGCTCCCGAGGCTGCTTGTTTTGTGTTCTTGCAGGCTCA
This sequence comes from Oxyura jamaicensis, assembly GCF_011077185.1. Lineage (NCBI taxonomy): Eukaryota > Metazoa > Chordata > Aves > Anseriformes > Anatidae > Oxyura > Oxyura jamaicensis. The sequence goes on from NC_048894.1 coordinate 80,182,746, forward strand.
TTGCAGTCCCCGCTTTATTTCTGGTTGCATTAATCGTAGGGATAGCGATGCGCTCAGCAGAAGGTGCGGCAGAAAGGTGGCGTGAAAATAAAAGCGTTTCCCTTGCAGCACCTCCTGCCCTGTGAAAAAGGATGCGCCAGTGGTGAGTTTTAACCTTGTGAGACCCGCAGTATTCCTGTGCAGCATCTGCAGCTCTCGCTACCATCAGGCAGCCTGGATGTTTGGCCGGACTGTTTGTCCACGCAGGGCTCTACGCTGCTGCATCTTTGCTGCCAAGTGGGTGCTGAGTGAAAGTTGCCCTGGGCTTCCTTAATCAACCTCGCTTTGCAATGCCCACTGCCTGGAAGAACTGCTCTGTTTGCACACTGTTTCTTAGAACATGCTGAGTGACTTCTGCTTGTAGGGTGTATCTTTTGTGATGGGTAGGACCTGTGAAGTAGGTAACATGGGATAGCAAGCATGGTTACTTGTCTTAGAATCAGTGGAGCAGCTTTCTTTCCCTTATGGTTTGCACTTAACCAATGACACCTTCCTATGTGGAAGAATTTCTTCCCCTTCAATGGTGACTTGTCCTGGAATGCTTGCAGATCCGTCTGTGAGGTACAGGTGTGAATTGTTCAGAAGGCTGTGAGCACTGTGGAAAAGTGCATGTAAAAAACAAGCATGATAATCCTTTACTCTGCAGCGATGTTAGTCAATGCTTCTGTCTTTGGTAATGGAAGAGCCACCTGACCTTTGAGGGAATAAATCCAGTGACAGTACAGTGTCATAGCAGTTTTCATCTGCTATCAAAAAGAACGTGGACTGTGCTATGAATTTCATCAGCTGTTTTTGTTTTAGTGTGTTACATCTGTTCTCATACGTTCTTAAAACGTGTCTGTGTCACCTTTTCTGATAGGTTAGTGACTGCCTGCCGAGAGCAGGTTGAGGAATCCTACCAAATGGCTGTCTGACAAGGAGATGCAACTGAGTCTGAGAAGAAGGGGAAAATAAAGATAACCTGTATATACTAACACTTCTACTTGGTGATTATTTTTAGCAAGAGCTTTCCAAAGGACTAGTTAGATAAATAGTCTTGTTTCATTGACAGTAGTTATGTTTCTTTTATTAAAAATAAGTTAGAGGCCCCTAGCCATAGTGGTATGATTCTTTCAGTGCAGTGTTCTGTGTGCTACCTTTCCTTATTTTCAGTGCAGCTCTTCTGTCTTAGTTTAACCTCTGTCAGGCATATTTGTTTTCAGTGTTGGAACATGCAGAGAGTCGGAGCTAATAAAGGCCTAGAATACCTAAAAGTTAGCCAAAGAGGTCGGGTGCCTTAGTGATGAGACAGTGCCAACCAACTCTTGGCCTAGGATGAAAGCTTTATGCTGAGAGCAACCTCTCTCTGGGTCCTACAGCTTTCCATTATTTTGAGATCTACCACTAGGAATAATGGTCTGTTGTCTTTTCTTAGGTGAAATTTAAAAGAAAGTTGCTGTAGTATTTGTTCCTTGCCCTTTTCGTTACCTGTCATTATTTTCACTTAATGACTTTTTGTTTGAGAGGCCTCACCCAGAAATGGGAGGCCTGGATCCCGTTTCTTCCTTATCTGAGAACGGGCAAAGTTGAGTGTCCTGCCTTCCAGGAGAACATTTTTAAGCTTAATTGTCATGCATAAAATGCGTGGACACGCTAAAGTGGAAATGAGCTCAGGCTTTGTCTTTTCTAGACAGTCACTTGAATTACTGGGCTAAATAGAGTTGGTCTCTCTCTGCGTTCTTGCTTGGAACTGGAACTCTTTCAGGGTGCAGAAATAAAGGCATGGATCCCTTTAGGCTGAGGAAAGCATAGGACAGCATTGGGTAGGAAACTAATCTTATTCAAACTGAGGCCTTCTGCTGCAGGATTTTTTTCTTTTGGAAAGTGAGTTGGCACAGCTGCATTATGTGAGGAGCCCGGCTTTTGTTTGCGTGTGGCCAGCATACTCAGACTGTTTGCTGAAGTAAGGCCCCATAGAGCCTGGTTCCTGGAACAGGGGTAGGTGGGAGATAAATACTGAGCCAAGGGGACCGTGACAGTTCTAGGCGAATGTAGAGTTGTGCTTTTGTGTTAAGAGGTTGAATGAAGTGCTGCTTGAACTGCAGTGGCACCTTGAGTCAAGGTGATGCCACAGTGGGCATGCTTGATCATAAACATTGAGATCAAACACCTCATTGTTTCTCAGAACTTCAGGTAGTCGTGAACATCTCAGTTATCCTTCTCTTCCGCTGATGAAAGAGGGGATTTTCATCCTGTTATGATGAAGAAGGAATTGAGCCCAGGTAGGACTGTAATTTTGTGATACAGGAATTGTCCTATGGTGCGGCTTTTAACTGAAGTACGCCATGGAGACGTGGCACAGCTGCATCTTATGAGTTACCAACTTCTAATGGCACTCACAAGGCTGTGGAGGATGACAGAATAGGATGGACTATCTGCACATCCACCTCTGTATAGTGAGTGGAAGCTTATGTCACATGCCTGCTTACCTGCACCAGCTGGTTAAAAACAGCTCATGCAGCTTACTTCTTTCATCTTGTATCTAAAGGAAGTACTGTCTGTGCAGGGTTCAATGCTTAACTGATAGGAAGGAGGCTGTGATCTCTGGCCAAATAACAAAAGGGGGTTGCAACATGGATGGTAAAGCCATAAGTGAAAATCGATTCCACAGTTGTATGGTCAGGAATTAAAAGACATTCTGGTGCCAAGAGCTGGACCATAGTCTCTGTGAAATTACAGTATAGAAACGAATCTCTACAAATCCTGAGTTTACCAGTGGGGTTTGGGTTGAAATTGGTGTCGTTCTACCACTTGCATTACTGATAAGAGACTCTAGTATGTAACCAGTGCTGTTATATACTCCTGTTGCAGCATGGAGATTTCCCTTATCTCCCTTCTCACGCCATAGCAGTGGGGCAAACTGCACTTTGCTGTTTTGCTAAAATGACTTCTGGTCTGAGTAACTGCTGTATTTGGGTGGACAAAGTGCTGCTGAAGTTTCATGTAGATACTGGTCTGTTGGTGGGTTGCTTCTGAGAATGTGTTGCACTCTTTTTTATTATTATAATTTAAGGAAAAAATGTTGAAACACGTGCCTCTTGTGTGTATTAAAATGCTTCTTAACAAATAGTGATTTTTTTTAGATAGATTTTTCCACAATGCAAAATGTGGAGAAATGCCTGACTTCTCAAACTTTGGTACTTTGAAGAGCTATTATATGAAAATAAGATTTTTGTGAATACCAGCTTAACCAACATTTACTACTGAATATCCAGATCTTTAGCTCCTGTCTCGTATCTTGTTTGGGGAAGCTACTGAAGCAGTGCTTTTTGACAGCTTTGTTTTCTAGGCACTACGATTAAGTATCTGTTAAAGTTGCATTTAAATAATTCTGGGAAGTCTGATTGCACTGCCATCAGTCAAATTGTTCTTCTGTACACTGATGCTTGTAAGAGTATTCAGATGTTTGATTTCTTGAAGACATACCAAAAATATTCTGAGTCCAACAACTAGGTTATGTTGATGTTGTTTTTTTTCCCCTTTCTGTCACTGGATTGTGAGCTGTGAATAACATCTGTCTTGTATCTGGTGCTGTCCTGCTTTACCTGGAGAGATAGTAAAATAAGAGTTTGTAGACCAATCGAATGATCATTTAAGTTGTAAAGCTGAACTATGAACGAAGCAATACACCAGAACTCACACCTCAATAGGAGGTCAGAGGCTTTTGCGAATTGTAGACAGTGAAATCAGTTGTGTTTCTGCATTGCAAATGAGAGCTCTTACAGTAACCCTACTAGCACCAGCTTCTGTGTAGTTGCCTGCATTTCTGTCAAATTCACCTGCTGTTTGGCAAAACTTAGGGTTTGGTTGAGCCTTCTTAAGGATGCTGCGGTAAGTGTAAGTATAACTGAAAAGCAAGTGTGCATGCATAAATGCAGTAACGCTTTCTTTAATTGCTTGATGTAGGGAGGATTGCCTGCCTATGATTCAGCATTGTGCACTACAAGGACAAATTGTGCACCAAACCCATATGTACTGCAGACTCCATACAGGTGTTATGGTTCACAGGTTGGGAAAGGTTAACTGTATTGACAGGGACAAGGATCATGGAGTAAGCAGGATTTACTGTTGTGAATTGAGGTAAGATTTAAAATCAGTCTCTTAAGAATGAAACAAACAAGACAGACTGAGGCAAACCACTGGTGCTAAGAAAATATGGCTCAATTTGTTTTTAGTCTATTTGTGTGTATATATATGAAGCAATGAATGCCTCGTACAGAGGGTGACTATAAAACTTTGATAAGCTATGGGTAAAGCAACTTCTTCTTGAAGAGTTTTTTTTTTTTTTAAAAAAAAAAAAAAAACAGAGGAAACACTTTAAGAAGCTTTTTTTTAAAGTATTGTGATCAAGTGGTGAGGTAGGACTCCTTGTCATTGGGAAGTTTGTGTGTACCTGGAAAGCAAATGCAGAGAACCATTACAGCATGCAGTACCAGAGAGGACGCCTTTTGTCAGGAAAAGGATAGGGTCTGAAGGATTGTTTTTCTACATGGAAATACCAGGCTAGATTTCACTGAAACTGCATAGCCTACATGTAAGGCTATGGGTAAGCAGTGCTGCCTTTTTCATTAAAACAAGCATTGTCTTAGTTGAAACTGGGTGCTCTCTATTTCAGTGGCTATCTTTGAATAGCCAAGAGTTGTCTTGAGTGATTCTTTCAGATGTGTTGAACGTCCTTATCTTAGTTTGAGGCTGCAGAGAAAGAGGAACAGTAATTTGAGCTCAAATTGAAATGTAAGAAACATAAATTGAACTTGAGACAGATGCTTGTGTGCATACTTATATTTTAAATAGTGAGGGTGGTCAAGCCTTGAAACAGGTGGCCTAGAGGGGATGTGGTGTGTCTATCCATGGAGGTATCCAAAATGAACTTGGGCCCTGAGCATCCTGTCCTAGTTTATCCTGGCTTGCTCATGGATCTAGGACTGTGATCTAGAGGTCTGTCCCTTCTGATGCCAACTTAAGTGATTCTGTAAAACCACCATAGTATCAGAAGCTGAACACCCACAATGTGACAAGAAGGTGGTATAAATGCCTAGTTAAGTTTTGCAGCACGTGAATAATGGCTGTGGGGTGAAACCCAAGTTTACCTAAATTATAATTCCAGGTCTTTCATTTTACAGAGTATAAAGTGTTGCTGTCATGTTTCACCCAAAACTCTAGAAAGAAATGGTCTTGGAAAATGTCAAATAGTGAAACAGGAGGCTAGAATACTATCTGAAAGCCCAGGCCTTATTTTAGAAAATAGGACAATTTCCTTCTCTCAGCTCTTCCTTTGAAGGGAGGAGAACTACCAGTTGCTCTAATTTACCTAATACGTTGACTTGTTATCCAAGGCACTTACAATTAAATGGTCTTCTGCTTTACTACCTTTCAGCTATTTCATGCTCCACAACTTTATGCAGACTGGCAGGGCTTTTATCTTCTCCAAGAGCTGAGAGTCCAGATCCTGCTGTCTGTGCCTGCTCAGAGGAGCCCAGCTGTATACCATTACCTGCAACAAAGCATAATACAGTTGGTGGGGTGTTTGAGCACAGGTGAGCTACAACACATTCATGATAAAGCATAGCTGATACAGGGTTAGTTCATACACCTGTCTTGGTGTTAACTTCTTTTTTTATATCTTTCTGTTCTTGTGCAGCTTTGCTTGGTGTTTGTGGCTGCTAGAAAGTCTCTCTGGCTGATTACTGGAGAGGGAAATCCAGATAAAGCAGCACAGGTCACAGGTGTTGACTCAAGGACCAGTGGAGGCGATCCAGTTCTTTGTGTTTGAACAGGATGTGCACAGAACGTGGACTGTAAAACATTGTCAACAGCAAGTGAATTATAAGATACTGCATACAGTGACGTGTACCTGATAGAAAAGTAGATAATTTTTTCTGGAATGTATTCAGTATTTAACAATGTTTAAAGTACATTCTAGCTGTGTGAAGATATGAGAAAGATACAGTACCCAGTTTGTGTTTGGGAAGCTGACTTGTGCTAAGCAGTGTTTCTCATGGAGGCTTATGATGATGTGGGTAGCCATGGGGAGCTATTGCCACTGCTGCCCAGAATGACAAGGAGAGCAGTGTATCCCATTACCAGCAGCATATGAATTTCTTAGTTTTGTTGTTTATTTCATTATTTTTTTTTAATGAAGACTGGTGACCATCAGTGTAAATAGTTCTCATATTTCTGTATTTTCTAAAATTTTAGGGTTCAGGCATCTCTTTCACTATACACCTACAGCCAATCCAAACTGAAGAGATAACTCCCTTCTTCCTGTGATATAATGCTCTCCCACTAAACTTTGGTCTTGTTTCTCCTCTGATTGCCTATTTCACATTATTTTAGCTGTTGAGTTTTCTGAAGAAGGGAGCTTATTTCCTAGAAAACAGGTAGCTATGCAGGAGGACAAGGAAAATGGACTGCTGCGTGAAGAACAGAAAAGTTACTGCTCTGATTCCTGTAATCCAAGAAAGCTGCATAAAAGGTTTTTCAGTGCAGTTGTGATACTGGTATTCATCCTAGTGTTAATTCTGTTTTCCACATCTTATTTCTCTGAAGAGTGCCGTGACTGAGTCTGAGTTTCCTTGTGCTTACCCATGATTTTATTTATTCTTTGATATCATGCTCTGTTGGTGAGGCATGAAGTACTTTCTCTCTTGACAATTTCTCACACCTTTATACCAGCTTCTTTACGCATTTGAGTCTGGACTTGAATCCTGATTAAATTATCTGTTCTAACAAACTTGTCAGCTCTGCTTTCCTTTATGTTGTTGCATTATAACTCAGGCTTGTTTTAGAAAGTGTCATTCCCTTGAACCAGAAGGTGAACAATGACCTGAGAGAAAGCCAACATAATGGTAGGTGTCTAATTTTCTCTCACAGATGCATGTTATCTTGCTCTAAATCTCTTTTTGCTACTTTGGTTGCTTTTTAGTCAAATGAGCAAAGTAAAAGCTTTTTCTTATTGTTTCTCACCTCCTCTCATATGAATTCATTTATTTTTTTTTTAGTACCTCAGTCAATGAATTCCTTTGGGCTCTGTATGTATATGAGCCTATTCTGTCTGAAATACTCAACTAAGGAAAGCTGGTAAGGTGATGGTGAGGTGAAAGGGTGGAATTCTCTCCTGTCTGCCTTCTGTTATTAGAAAGTTCCTACTGTGCTTTACTTTGTTTCCAGGGTATGCAGTTTTCACAATCTAAATCATTAACAAAGGTTTTGTAAAGCCTGACAAACAACCTGATGTAAGCTGTGTTGTCTCTTGTCACCTATGCCTTTTATGTGTTCTTAAGCAATTAAACTTCTTCACACGCAATATAAATGTTACAACAACTCTTGTTTGTTCACAAATACACACACAGTATACCTAAGTCAGGCTTTCTTCAAGAGTTTTTTTGTCCATTTTTAAGACAGCAAAAAAAAAAGAATAGGAAACATTAGTTTTGCTTTGCAACTCAAATGTCATCTGACAGGAAGCAAACTGTCTAAGGATGTGTCTGACTTCTATCTAGTTGGAATCTGTTCAGTGACAGGTTCCGCTGAACAGCATTTCTCGCTACCAGGAGACATCTCTATTGCATTGAGTAATGGTACAGCTTGCATCAGACAGTCAAATCCGTCAGATAAAAGTTGATGGTATCACAACAGCTTTGTACTGATCAGTAAATACAATGATCCAACCAGTATGTCAGCTACAAAAATTACTTGCCTTGGGTGTGGGATGCTGCAGGTCTTCGGTTTTTGGAAAGTTTCCTAGAAGATAAACCAATTGGTGCTATAATTGAACACATTTGAAATAATAATAAGAAAACATGCTTGCTCTGGAAAAAGCTGACTTTTAAATGTGGCAAGGTAGTCACCTTTCTATTTCACTTTTCCCTAGCTTTCTGGTTTCAGCTCTCATTTGACCCACTTATTGCTGCTTGAGAATCCCTCTCAAAGGGGAATTCCTACAGCCTGTTAGAAAATCTAATGTGTGTGTGCAGGAGGGAATTGTCTTTTTGAAAGTCTCTTCAAGTGCTTTTGCTCTAATGAGAAGATACTGTGTCTCTGCTTTGTATCTGACACCCGCATAGCTATTAAAGATGTGCCTATTGGCTTCTTCATTGCTCACGTTAGAGGACATAACCTTCTGTATGTGAGGTACATAATGCTCCATCTGTAAACTTCCACTGTTCGGGATGGCGCAAAAGCATGTGGCTAAGAGATGCACTGCCAGGTCTATTCTGTTCTTCCGTTCTTATGTATTTGAAGGTATTTTGAGGTGGTATGTCACCAAACTGTATGGGAAGCCTTAAAAACATACAGCCAAAAAAAAAACCACAAGCAAACAACAACAAAAAAAGCGAAGCCCCAAATCAAAAACTAGCAACTTGAAAGTACTCAGACTTAATGTATGGACCTATGACATAATAGCTTGAACATGTTTCCCAATCATGAAATGGTAAATGAGCCCTTCCTAAGGTGTATAGAACAATATGTATGTGTAGAAGAGCAGAAAGCCCCAAATCAGGCAGGGAGTGCTTCTGACTGTTACTGTGTAGGCACACTGTTAGTGACTTCTTTGTTTCTAGTCCGATACATCGCAGTCCCTTCTGACTGCTCCTGTAGTCACTCTCTGTAAGTGGCTGACGCTGTTCTGAAACTGGGACACCTCATCTGGCTGTTGAGGCTGCTACTTGTCAAACTGCAGGCATCCTATGGTAGGAAGTGGGTGTGCCGCTTTTTCTAAACACTTCATGCATGCGGGATCTCCTCGGGTGCATTAGATGTGTCAGGCTTCATCAGTGATGCTGGTGGTGATCCATAACTTCATTTTTGTTGCTATTCCTTCCTTTTTTAGAAGGATGAACAGCTACTCTTCCTTCCTCTGGTGTACTTGCTACCTTTGTCATAGATACAGCTCTCTAAAAGCATAAGCACTGATGTGGAGAAGGCTGTTTTTTTCAGATGCTGAAATTTCTGGCAAAGTTTTCTGGATTTTGTACAACTAAATAATTGTGGTTTTCATGTCAGTGTAATTTTTCCCATGATTATAGGGTAGTAGTCTGTCAAAATATTCATGCCAAAACTTAGCATGCTGTTTGCTTCTGAAATTAGAATATCATTACAATTCTATAGGAAGTGCAGTATAAAAGGGACACAGGACACTTCAGATTTGCATACAAAAGTCTGTATTCTTTCATCACATAGATGATGTGCCCATACTTCTAGCTGTGTGAGATGTGTTTTGTGGGAATGCTTAAGATGACAGCCAAGAAGCCTCTTTACTGAAGTTGAACTGGCTGTTCCTGATCAAGTGTTGTTCAACTGAGCCCCTAGCCTGGTCTGCATTGGAGGAACTTGGCAGTCTCTATTGCTTACAAGTTGATGTTTTTTTATCATGTCCTCACCTCCTCCCACCGTGCTTGTAGTGATACTAGACAGGGAAAGAGCAGTTTCAGAATGACTGGCCTTTGAACCAGCTGCGGAGGCTCTGCTGTTGTAGATCTGCAGACTTGGTAGCACCTATCCTTTCATTATTGAAACTGAAATAGTTGCAGAATTCTTGAAGATGAGAAGGCAAGGAAGTCACGAAGACTAAGAGCTAAACTTCAGTTTATGCACTTTCCAGCCCATTTTAAGGAAATAGTCATACTCATAGCTGTTCCTGCATCTGTGGCTATGTGGTTTTGCTTCGTGTATTTGACTTCTATTTAATGCATATCAAGTCATTGTAGGAAACTTAAGAAGTTTACATTCCCATGTTCTTATTGCAACCTTTTCTATTAGAAAACACAGTGCAACTGTTTCAATTATTTTTTCTCATTTTGAAACTTAGGGAAACTTATGATTAGAATGAGAGAGGAATTTTCTTGACTGATTTGAAAGTTTTTTTTATTATTAAGAAATGAAATAAGAGTCTTACTACTGTCTCTAATATTTGCTTTTTTTATTAATATCCTTGTACTTTCATACTTTGCAGTTATGCTGGATGTCATAATGTAAAAAAACACCATTGTGGAAACATGGTATGATTTTTTTTTTTTTAATTTTCATTGCACTGTCTATTCTGCTGCTTTTTAAGCAGTATGAGAAACTGGACTTTCCTCAAATTGGGAGGTACCCTTTAGATGGGAAGATGCTGACTGGTTATTACTCTTGCAGTGCAGTTCAGCTTTGGCACGTGCATGCTGACAGCCCTTATCACCTCCAGTATATCACAGCCATCTGTTACCTTGATCAGTTTAAGGGAAGCATAATAACACAGGATCAGTTAAAGGGAAGCATAATGCAGACTTGGCAAATAGAAAGCATCCGGAGCCTTCACGGTACTAAAATTCTCTGAGCAATAATACTGTATTTATTTTGATTAAACTGAAAACTGTAAAACAATGGTATAAGTTATTGCTGATTCATAAATATTTTTCTTAGCATTTCTAAAGAGTGAAATACGAGAGTCCATGTGCATTGGAAATGGACAACTTCCCAATCATTAAATGTTGTAACTAGCGCTTGTAGAGGTGGATGTACAGCCCACTTTTGACACCAGTTAAGTAGGCTGAGTTTCTGTTGGAAATAATTTGTGTGATTTACTAAAATGTGATGGTGAATGTGCACAAATTAATTGAAGCCGTGTCTCTTTCCTTGTAGTAAGGAGAGCTCATGCAGTGAATGTGTATATACACAGTGTAAAAACACTTGGTCCCTTTTTTAAAGATACTGTTCCTGTGGGACTGCTGCTTTGGAATGGATCAGGAGAGGAATGGGGCTCCTAAGCTACTGGCAACTTCCTAAGCACTCTCTGCATACCACTGCAGCTCTGCTGACCTTCTCTCCATCCCTGACCCTCTGATTCTTCTGTTTAAGGAGTGATCCTCTAGTCTTTCTGTTTAAGGAAGCAACTGATGTGTTTAATTACCACCTTACCTGGCCTCATTGATGTCTCGTATTACTCTATCATGCGTGTACTGTAACTTTCATCTTAAACCACTCACGTAGCCAAAAACGTAAAGGTTTTGCTTCCAAAACCCTCTGGAGAATTCAGGCGTTTCTGTCTATTGGTTTACTGAGGCTGTGGCATTTCAATGTAAGCTAAAGTCTGTCCATATTCCCCTCATAAAATGTTCCTATAACTACTTACAAATATTGGCATCTGTTATATGGCCTGTGTGTGTTGAAGGACAGGATGGGGCCAATTTATAGCCATAGATGGTAGGAAAAGGGAAAGGGTGGCCAAAAATCAATTAGAGATTCCTTCTGAAGGAAGTACAAGCCCACCTCCTAAAGGAAGGTCTAAAGTCTTTTGAGTGATTCAATGTGCTGAGCAAAATAATACAGGTTTAAGATTAGTTTAGTAGTTCAGAAAGTTTTTATTTAATTTACTGTTTTGTACCTTCAGCTTTCCCTCTAGTATGTCTGGGACTCTGAGAGATGGATGAATAAGAGAAAGGTTTATAAATCTATGGAATAAAGTGCATTGCCTTTAAATACTTCTAGTTCCCTGTCTTGCTCTGAGAAGAAGCTTAATTTTAATATGGGAAAGGGGACGAGAAGTATACAGAAGACCTGGAGGAAAAGCTACTCTATTGTTCCTACCTTTACAGCAAGTCTGTACTGTCTTTGGCATTATGTATGTACATTTAAAGCATAGCTCTGATATGTCTTTATATACAGTGAGAGGCATGTAGGAAATCACATTATTAAAAATCAGTGTTTAATTAAGTAAATTGCCATATATTACTGAACATAGCTAAGACATTACTGCTTTTCCTCGCAATTAGGATTGCTAGCCTTCTAAGCTAGTATTTAATGTTCGTCATAATTAAATTTGGCTATTAGATAAAATAGAATCCTGAGTTCTTGCAGTATGCCCAATGCATCAAACTACACTAGGAAAAAGCTTTTACAGAGTCTAGTTTCATTCTGTTGTGAGTTTCTCAGTACCTTTTTATTTAAAAGAAGGTGCTCTTTCATTGCAGGATCTCTCCGGCAATATATCCCTGATGTGCTTAATTGAAAAGCTCCACTTGTTCATTCTTGTGTACAACAGACACAAGTCCGGCGGCAGCTTGAGTGGTCCTTCTGATTTTGCACAGGACTAGTCTCTCAGTGCTTAGTACTTATACGTTTCCTTGCTTGAAGAATCTCAAGTGATGTCTTCTCAAAAATAAATCTGTAACTGCTATTTTGTGTTAAAGCACACAGTGTCCAATTCACAAAGATCTATAGCTGTGAATTCTGTGTTAGCACATGGTTTCTTTGGTATACCTCTAATTCTTAAAGTACATACACCAAAATAGGAAGTCACACATTCTTATTTCCCCATTTCTTGCGCTCCACTATGTTTGCCTTGCAGTATTTACCAAACTGTCTTTTTAAGGTATAGTCCTGTTTGGCAATGACTATATCCAAAAACGACTTGCAAAATTTGGATCTTATTATCCAGAGGTTATGTATTAAAATTGACTCTTGCATTTTTACCCAGTGAAAACAGAAATGTTGCTCCCCATGGATAGAGGCGTAATATGCTTGGTTCTACCGAAGGCAGTTTTCACAGCTGGGTGTTAAAGTCATGAAAATCAAACTGCTGACACAACCTGAATCATAGTGCCACAAGTAGCACTTCTTTGTTTTTGTATGACAGTTTCATTGGTGCTATTAATAGTTGGCTCCTTACAGGTGTTCATGTATAATAACTCTTAGAAGACTACACTTGGTAAGCTTTCAAATGAATTACGTTAATTCCAGGATTAATTTTTGCAGAGAGACCTTTTGACTCTCTTTTCCTTTTGAGGTTTTTAGTCATAAAAATCCATATGTTGAAAATCTTCATTACTTTTAATTCTTGAAGTGCAGCTTTCTGGTAGGGAAAGATAAAAAACCTGGCTTGCTTGAGATAATGGGCAGCCTCACTTGATCTGATGTTTCCATTGTCAGTCTCCTTGGAAAAATACTGATTTTCTTTAGTTTTACTGGCGTGCCATTGATACTCAGTTGGCAGGAGATCTTGAGAGTTAGCTACAGTATTACCAGCATTGAGGGAACAGCAGATCTCTGAGGGGGGGAAAAGCCTATGTTTCTAACACCAGCAAGGAAAACTGAACTGAATACAGTAGTAAAGATTGTTCATAGCTATTGCTGGGCATATATACTGACAATGTCATGTGCTGTTAACAGAATGGATGACTGAATGCAAAAGCAGAGTTCCTGTTGCAAGGCTTACTATTGCTCCCTCTTGGTTCTGGTTTATGTAGTGGTGTTGGGAGAACAAAGGAGTGACTGTGTACGTAGCTTGAATTTGGAGTAATTTTGGTGGCTATAGTCCCTCCTCAGACAGCTTGGTGAAACAATCTCTAAAATGACCTAGAAAACTGTGTTTACTCCTATGGTTATCAATGAGCCTGATTTTAAATTAATTGATTATAGGCGCATTGCCTCTTTCAGGTAGTGCTGATTAATTCAATAATACATAGCTATCTTCACCTCTGGAGAAACTGAAGCAAGTTACTTGTTTCAGCACTGAGCAACTTTGTGTGGCTCCTGGCACCTATAAAGCAAACAGATCTTTGTTCAACTCTGGTTATAGCCTCCTTGGGACTGCTGTTGAAACATGGCTAGCAGAAGTGGTGTGGTACCAATACCTTTCCTTTTCTCCTTGGTCTATCTATACCTGAGCTTCTTGACATCTGTAAGACACATGTGAGGCTTATTTGCAAATGATAATGCTTTACTAAGGATTTCAAAGATGTATTGGATACTGTAGCATGCATGGGTATATAGTTGCACCTTTTAAACAGTTTGGTAATGAATTATTTGAACTGCATTTAGCTGAAAGTTATTAGATTTTTAAGAGACTTTATAGGAGGAATGGCCTAATTAGCATGGAGACCAGACTTGCAGAATTAACACTGTTAACGTACTGCCATCTTTGTTAATACATTTAGCCACACTTGGTTCATTAATTACATGGAAAAAGGCTAAAAGGCTGACTAATCCAATGGAAAAATGATGGGGAGGGAACAACAGAAGAAAAAGGAAAAAAAAACTATAAAGGTGAAGTTTCTGGTCTTGCTGCCTTCCAGTTCACCTTGTACTGATGGCTCTATCAACATTGCTGCTGCCCAGCCCAGCAAAGACCAACTCTGCTGCTGTCAAGAGACAGAAGATTGAAATTTAAAGATGGGATGGTCCATTTCAATGGGAAAGCGAAACTATGTACTTCAAAGATTTTATTTTTTCAAGCAAGCTTGCTCCTGAGTTTAAATAAATGAATTTCTTTGCTTAGGCAATGGGTGTGTGTATGAATAAACTTACTAATCTTGAAATAATAGTTAAAGGAGGAAAAGTATCAGATTGCTTAAAAATGTCAGTGGTTGTTTAAATAAATTCTGACTTGATTCTTGATTCCTTGATTGTTTTAGTTATGATTTGATTGTCATTCTCAGTACTTGAACTGTACCTGACTTTTCTTTAAGCTTCTACCTTTCAGATATTTCCTATCACTTCCTCATGACAAGGTACAAACATTAGTTGAAACCTGTAGTGAGTAGTAATATTGCTTTAATTAAGTAATGAGACCTTACACAGACAGAAGGTACTTCAGGTATCCTAAGCATTTTCCAGGAGTGCTACTCCTCCAGGCACCTCTGAAAGGTGTCCAGGCCTCTTGGGGAGCAGAATTTGGAGAGGATTAAGTTGAGGACTGAGTCAGCTCTATACTTTTTCTATTATTTAAAATTGCTGTCAAACACAGCATTGCTTTTGTAGAACTTTATTCCATGCTGGTGTTACCTCCGCTCCTGTGTGGTGATTTCTTTCTGCTGCGTGGACCAATGTGGATACTTAATGGAGAAGTATATCCTGACAGACTGACCCTAGAGTAGGAGTTCCCTCCCGCATATCCCAGCTGTAGTACGCGGGGCTGTGCAGTAGTAGTGGCAGAGGAAAGCTCTCCACCTAGAGGGGGAGGCAGAGACTGCCTGCCCCGTCACCAGAGCAAGGCTGACTGACTTAAGAGATCGGCACTTTGCCTAGGGGAAGGAGTGGCATGAGGGCTTTCTAATAAGAGAGAATCAAGTAGCTAGTAACTTCCTTGCTTGATAGTTGATTTCAACCACTAAAAACCAAAACCCTAGCCAGTGAGAAATGATACAATTTCTTTCCAAGCATATTGTTTGCTCAGAGTGATTTTCTTTTGTTCCTTGATTTGAGAGTGGGCTTCTAAAGAGCATCTGTGCTCCTTACTCTAGCTGAAGGCAGTACTTTGATAAATGCATCTCCCAGCATGCTCTCTGGATGCATGGCTGAGCTTGCAGAATGGTCATGCCTAAACCTGAAACTTCCTTCGTAGGTGGAAGGATGCGTGTGTGAGCAGTAAGAAATTGTCTTTCTGGTATCTTTAACTTTCTCCACCTTATTCTTGGGTCTCTTTTTCCCATTTTCCCAGTGGGTCTTTTCTGTTTTGAGCTTTGTTACATGACCATTAGTTGCCCACCTCCCGTGCTGTTGGTTTTAGATTATGAGGAAAATCCCTCTCAGAATTGCTGTCACCGGCAGCTACAGCTGCCACTATTTTCCCCCACACCTTTTTCAAGCTTTCAGACTGATGGCATCTGTAGAGCTGATGTCAGCACCTTAATTTCCCAAATTGAAGTGGGAAGGGAGAAAAATTCATCAATGAGCAGTGTTCTGTCCAGATACAGAATTATGAAGTATGTGTCTTTCTAAACAGTGTTTCACTGTGTCACAGCTGGCTTGCTATGCTGTGATGTAGTGCTGGGTAATGAGCAAAGTAATTCATGATACTTCTATCTCTCCTTCTCAGGGACTTGAGAAATTGCCAGTTTATTCCCAGACTTAAGTTTTTCATATGCCTGAAGAAAGCCACAAAGTTGGCAAACAACAGTCTCATTCTTTTTTATTTGGGACTTAGTGTTGTCCAGATGTGTAGAGATTTACATACTTCTTCCATGCAGAAGAAACTAACTGTTGCATCAAAAGGTAACTTCAGGAGGTGCTAACACTTTTATCCAATCAAAATTATCTTGAAAGGATATTTAAAGTCATTTTCAGAATGTTACCTTTGAAAACTTTATACATAATCTTGTTCACTGGGATACAAAGCAAGTTGTTGCAGAAGGAATGTATTGCTTTGGCTTAGTGGCAGCCTTTTTTAAGAATCTTGGATGCTGATGAAGAATACAAGTATGTGTTTCTGGTTTTTGGCAAAAAGTATATTCACTTTGGTTCCTGTGGAAAATATATGTTAAAGATTCTTGTTTTGTTGTCAAGACAAAGATCTTGGTTTCATTCCTTTCTTTTTTTTGAGAAGGAAATCAGCTTTAATAGGAATAGGATGAAATCCTTGTGTTTTTACATGTCTGGGAGTGTGTTCGCTTTTCTTCAGCATTTGATTTATTTCAAGTTTTGTAGTATTACCATATATGCTTTCAGATTCCTTATATAAACTGAGCTGGTTTTCTGGTACAGTGTCAGAAAAGTTTGCTTATAGGTAACTGGCAGGACAATCAAGGATAGGGAAAACAAAGTAAAGTAGTACTTCAATACAGCAGATCCATAGGAAACTGCTGGAGAATACATGATATTCGTGAAGTTATTTTTAAGTTAATTACTGCTGTTGTGTGGGGATTTTTCTTACCATCCATCACTAAATCATCTTGAATTGCTGATGGCTCAATCAGTCCTTCGGGAAGAAAGCTGCAAGTAAGTTAATATAGTTTCTATGACCAGACAACATACAGTTTCTGCAGAACATTAATTGTCTTCTGTAGGGTTCTGCTGCTGCTGAAATGGGTGAGCTTGGTAGTGCTACTTCTTAGGCTTGCAGAAACTTCCTCTTGAAGACTTGTGTTTTGCTGCCTCTGTCTCTTGCCAGGCTTCTCCGGTTGATCCTAAAATTTCCTACAGCCATCTGTTCCGTAACTTTTCAGTCCAAATGAGCGAACTGTAATGAAAAATCAAGTGTGAGGAGGAGGGAGGAAGTTTTAAAGGGTTGCATGATCTTACAACTTTGGGGTAGGGTCAGTAGTTTGGAGCACAGTCTTAAGTTCTTCTTTGAGATAAGGGCTTTTGTCTCTGAACTGTATTAATAAACTCTTCTGAAAATGACTCTTCTTGGAGTCAAATAGGGACTTCATGGTGTTGCCTGTCTGACTTCTGAGGTTTTTCTTCATGCTGGCCATGTTCCACTCCTTACACCTCAGTCAACAGCAGTTAATAGTTTCCTCACGTTTTTTTCTTTTTTGAAGATGCTTAGTGTACTAGGAGCAAGGTTCCTTTAGTTGTTGCTTTGGCATGATCAGAATCTTAACGAGTTGGGGGGGGTCCTTGAAGATCTCACCTTATACCCTTGAAAAATGAGGAGTGCATCATTAATGACTGTCCAAGTCTGGTATGTGATGTGTCCAGCGTAGGAATGCCATGGCAGAGATGAGGACTCCTTGTTGGAGAGGATGCAGTACTTCCGTGTATTTCACACCTAGGTCTTTGGTAGCTACTGCTTCAGAGTTTGAACATCCCTGTAGGAGAAAAGCAGTTGAGCAAACCTATAGCCATTTTTATTGAAATACATTTTAAGTCAACTTGTCCTTAAATGCAAACTTTCTACAATTCTTATGCAGAAGTATTCTGTCCTCTTAACTAATCCTTGAGTGCTTTACACAGTACGCCTTATAAGTCTGTTGTCCAGTGCTAAATAGCAAAATAGATGGTCCTTTTATTCACTTTAAATGCCTGTTTTGCTGCTGTTGATCCGAGGTCCTGGAGCACGAAATGTCAATGGAGCTGTGGATGTTGGTGAGGGAAGCGGGGCAGCACTTTGCTCTTGACCTGCCATGACTGACTGCAGCTATTTAATGCTCCGTTTCGATCATAGTTAAAAACGGAGCAACAGGCTTGCAGTCAAAGCTATCTGGGATAGGCCTTTCACAGGACTCATTGGTTTCTGAATAACAGCTTTCAACACTTTTTAAATGCTGAAAACAAAGACTGACTGCTGTTTCTATACTTAAAAAAGAAACGGGCATTGTTTGTCACAGTTGAAGTACACAACTTCTGTAAATGCCACGTGCTATGATGATAACCTTCTGTGTCAAAGTATTATGCTGAATATGGTCTTTGTGCTGTAGTGCAATGACAGTCATCTTATGTGTTGGGGGTTCTTAGTAGTGACCTTTTCTGTTTTGAACAGAAATGCACTGGAAATGTTGGATTTCTCCCAAGCGCATTATGTGTGCGCTACTGTTCCTGTGGGTCTTCTGTTAATATTTTTCAACTTGGAGAACACAAAATCAACTATTGCATATTGTCAACATGGAATGTAGTCTTTTGGTTTAGATGTAATTCAAACTAGAAGTGACCCTTGAAAAATAAAGTATTTGCTGAACAAGGCAATCAGGAGCTATTCTTCAAAGTCGTTTGTACATAATTATAAAAAAAAACTGTGCAAAATAACATACCTACATACTGTGTTTAATGGGCTGCTGCATCTCATGTGGTGTGTGGGTCAGATTCAGTTCCTTAACTTTCATCCACCTTATTACTTAAAGAAGAAAATGTGGAAGAACCAGGTCAGGGCCTGAAGCAGTAAGAACACTGCAGGGGTACTGGGACTGCAGTACTTGGTACTGTGGTGGGTGAGCAGGAGCTCTTTGGGAAGAGATGTGAGCAATGTAATGAGTAGAAAATGTGAGTAGAATATGCTGCAATTCTTTTTCTTCATCTGAATTCCTTTTCTTCATCTGTTTCCAGAGGTTGAGGACCTTTTCTGACTGCCTGCAGCTGAGCTAGAAAGGAAAGAAAGGGAAAGAGGAAGGAAGGACTTTCTCAATAAGGTGGATATTGAATCCAGCTGAGGCTTTTTCCCTCAGCTTGCTGGTTCCTTTGTTCTTTCTGTCAGCAATGAGGCAGGCATTTCATGTGTCTTGGTGCACGTGCTTTCCTCTCATTCATTTTCTGGGGAATAAACATAGCTTCTGGCAAACATTTCTTTAAGATGCCTGGGGAGCTCTAGTCAGAGAAACAGTCCTGATTTTTGGGGATGATCTGAAAGTTTTCTCCCCTGAATGTCATCTACTGGTATCTATTCCCCTTGGGGTTGTAGAACATGGTGTTGGATTAGAGAGATGATCTGCTCCAGTGCACTGAAGAGACAAATGTCCATTGCAAAAGCTTGTCAAAAACCTTTCCCTGCCAGAAGTGTACGTGTTGCTCAATTTCGGCTACTCTGCCAATGTAAAGTGAGCGGCTGGGGGAGGTACAGACTTTGGTGTGCTTAGTGGTGATAGTGTCCATTTAGTGTCCACTAACATCTGGTTCAAGTGGCAACTTGTCAGCTTAGTGATAAAATGAAGTCCAAATTCTATAGATTAAATTTGGCATATGTGGTTGGTTATTTCACCATTAGAGTGTAGGTGGAGGCTGAGATTTGAGCCCTTCTCTGTGATAGTTGCAGATTGACAAAAGTGTACCAGAGATCTCATACTCTAATCAGAATGATGTCAGTCAAAAGCTTTGTTTTAAGTGCAGATTTTAGCCACAAATACTTGTGAGCTCTGAACTGCTACAGGCACTTCTACGCTAAATGAAATGAGGTGTGCGTATAGGCGTCTAATCAGTTTTGAAGGTGTTCAGAAACTGCCTGTAGATTTATAATGTTGAATCAAGTGACTGCAGTATGTTGGATGTGAATAAGACTTTGTTTAACCACAGAAAAGACCTTCACTCTAAATCGTGATTCTCAATCTGAGATTGAAAACTCTCCACTAAACTAAAACCTCAACAGCCTGTTCATAGGAAATGATCTCAGTACTTTAACTGTAATTAAAAGAAGACACCTTAAAATCCCAAACTTCTGTTTATAAAAAATTTTCACTTTTTGTGGGAATTAAGCCTCTATGTATTTAGATTCATAGAAACTTTTTTGTATTAACAGAGCTTCATGTAAAGGATTTCTTAATTTAAGTCATGATTCTTACTCATACAGTGCATAAACAGTGATTCATAAATCATTAGTGTTCCCTCAACAATACTTATTCTTTCTATGAAAGTTAGCTGATTGCTTCTGAGAGAAATCCTATGATGAAACAACCTTATGAACTGTGTGAAAATGCAGTTAAGAGTTAAAAGGGAGTAAGGGTATTATAGAGAAAATGTTAAGAAATTACTTTAAAAAGAAACAACCTCTTTAAGTTAATGAAAAACTCTTTCCAGCTTCTGACTTGAAAAACAAGCAATTTTCAACATTAGTTAAGTATGTTCAAGGTAGTGTGGTGACTTGCACTAGGTACATGGTGCTCCAACTGTGAGAATTCGTTGTAGAGCTTCATCTTCAGTAAGTTAATGTTGAGAGAGAATTTTTATCTTTAACTAAGAAATAATAGTTTTTACTAAAAACACACAAGCACAAACTTTTAACCTTCTCTGGACCTCTCCACCAGCTGTTATTTAAATGTGTGTGCTCCTGCCTCATTAGGCTGTGCAGCTGAGACTACTGTACTAGCCGGAAACCAGGGCATTTATGATTGAGTTCCTGTTATTGACTTGCTCTAGAGAAATGCCAAATTCCACTAGATGTAGTACAGTAGGGCCACTGTGGGAGACTTGTGCAAATGCTGCTTTGACATTTTCAGACTGGGCTTTTTATTTTTCTTTTTCCAGGGTTATTTTCTTTAAATTTTTCTCCAGATTTGTAAGTTTGTCAAGCAAAAATGACCAACCTTAAAACAATGTGTTAGCTGACCTGGGTAAATGGAACTAGAAAAGCATCAGCAAATCTTTCTGCAATTATTTGAGCTCTCATTTTTTTTGATATTTTAACACTGAAGGTGAATGTTTCAGATGAATCGCTTATTGTAGGGTTTTTGAAATACTGCTTTTAAAAAAAGTGATCTGCAGTGTAATGAAAACAATAGAAATGCAAAGTAATTTTGCTACAGCTTTGTTACACTTATTATACAGTAATCGTTCAAACATAAATTCATGAATCAGTGAAAGTATATTTATTTTAAATTTCAAGATAATCTATGGCTTTCTAGAAAGCGTTGAAGGCTTCCTTAATTTTAATACTTTCCCACAATATAGCATTAATTCTAGCTTAATGTACTTTTTTTTTCCTTTATTGGGTGTTACGTAGCTCATTATGCACAGTGTTCAGTTTTTGCTTTGAGTACTATGCTGAAATTGCTTAGAACTGAATTTGTTCCTGAGTGATCTAAATGGCTCTTTCCTTCAAAGGTTTTCCGTGTGAAAATAACTTAATTGTAGTGAACGAGGGTTCCTGTTTTGGGGCAAAAATAGCTTTGTTTTTGGATGTACTTTCTTACAAATGTGTAGAGATCTTGTTCTGTCTGTATGTTCTCTTATGTGAATGGTAGATGTTTTAGGGAAATCAGAATCTCTGTTCCTTAAAAACTGGAGTGCGTGTCAAGTCAAACCCGTTTTAACCATACAATAAAACACTCTTGATTATTTTTGGCAAATATTTAGTCTTGTTTTTTTTTTGTATTCCTGTACTTCTTAAGAAAATGAGTTAATTAGCAACGCCTGTACAAAAATGTGCTTATGTATGTGGTTTGTGTACGTGTATTTATACAGTGCTGTGAACTAGTAGTTTTCTGCTTGTTTACTCCATGATAATATTTTCCTGTGACTTGGGGCGACCTGGACTAAATTAAAATTAAAAACCAACAATTGGAAAACCTTTTACTTAGAGCAAAGTTAACTCTCCTGCGGTGAGAGGAGTGAAGATGCGGTTTCCAGATCCAGCCAGTGTTTTTAAGTGTGGTGGGCGGGGGATGCTTCTTCCATAGCCTGCTTCATAGTCTACAGCAGCAGTGGATTTATGGTGTTCCAAGTGGAAACGTTCCTGCCAGAAAGTGACTGCAGGTCTCTTTATTCATATTTTAGATTGGAAAACTTGTTTTTCTTCCAGGTTTTCTGTTCAGAGTCACCCTGAGCTCTTAAAGAACTTGTTATTGAATTTAACAAGTCACGTTCAGGTGAAGAAAACATGCTCTGTGCACCTGCTGAAGAGGCTGCTGTTACAAAGGAATTCCATGAAGCTGTCCTAGGTGTTGAGCTGCCAGCTTCCTTGAGTTCAAGGGCTCCTTACCGTCTTTCAAATATGTAGCAATCACTAGTCTGTTATTCGCAAACTTAAGTCTGCTGAAATTAAACTGATTTTTAAGAGCTTCAGTTGTATTGAACTGTATAATTGTTTAGAAACAATTAGGCATTTGTTTTTAAATTATATCAAAATCCATTAAAAAAAGATGTCTACATTGGATAAAAAGTGAAATCTAGCATACTTTAGTTTTCAGAAAAAAATCTTTATTAGAAAAGTTATGTGCATATGGGGAGGGGGTGTGGAATTGCAGCAGTAAATGGCTGGTTTTACCCTCAGCTGTACAGAGCAGTTAATCTACCCCATCCAAGCTCCGCATTTTCTTTTCCTCCTTTCTTCTCCCTGCACTGTAACAATGGGTGTGGGATCTCCTGCAGCCTGCAGGAATTCAGGCAAATTTGTTACTCAGGCAAATTCATCTTAGAAGTTGGCTCCTCCAATGCAGTTAGGAATTTCTCTACAGATACTAAACAACATTCCATCTCACCATATTTTTGCTTGGAAATAGTAGATTTCTACATCTTCCTTCAGGAAGTCCAGGAGTCCCTTGCATCTCTATCTGGCACAAAAGATTTTATTTGTCAGATTAGTCACAATCATTCCTCAAACCATCTAGCAGTCTCTGCTCTTGGCATTGTAAATGGGAATTTGAGGACTTTGTCCTAGTATTTAGTTTTGTAAGACTTTTTTACCTTATTCAAATATAATGAAATAGCAGAATGTATGTCACTTGAGTGGATCATAAATACTTGTAAATTATATCTAGATGTCTCTATCTTTAAGAGAGAGACCTATGTTCTCTGGAAACACTAGTGCAGACTGGCTTTCTGTTGTGAGTTCATAGCAGAGCCTTGAACTACTGAACAGGGTGCTGCTATGGCATGAGGAGTCAGTTTGATTTCTGTCCAAACTTGTGTGCGCAAACAGAAGAGAAGAAGATAGGGGCAGAGATATTCATAGAGTAACTCTCACCCTTTAGGTGCAAACCTGATGTTATAACAAGTCAAGAATATAGCATGGTGGGCTTCTGCAGGATGAACAAGCATTGGATGAACAGCCTGTTCATTTTCTTGCTGTCACTGTTAATTTTTAAGCCTTGTTTGGAAAAAAAAAGTGTCCTGCTATGTTAGTGACTATTAACTGATGTATTTGTATCTTTGTTTTCGGTTGGCACGACAAGACAACAGACAATTTGTAGCTGATGAATTTATTTAATTGAGAATTATATAATCTAGAATTATAAATGGTGAGTTCTTAATTAGGCAGAGTGTTGAACAGGATCCTAATGAATTGGTAAAGGTAATATCTTAAAGTATCAAGTACTCAAATCATAACTTGTTTGATTTAATTGAATCCTGTAATTGAGGAATCCAGCTAATGTCTTACTGCTTTGATTACTCATACTGTATAGAAAACTTGTATATAAAAACTTGTATATAAAATGCACTACACAAGTTTTTCTTTAAACAATTGTCAAATTCCTGACTCATTTAAGTCGTGTCTTGAAGAGTCACTGATAGTATTTTGTAAAATGCAGCATTGATCTTGAGGATGAGCTTTGAAAAGCAGGTGGTAGTTTCATAAGGCTTGCTTGTGCATGTTAAAAGGAAAGCAAACTTGTAAAATGAAGTGAGATAGGTAGGTTCCTACTATCTTACATTTTCTTTCTATTTTCCTGTATCAAGATCTTCTTGTTTGTCCCTTAAGGTCTGTAACAAGGTGTGTTGTTTCACTGTAATGGAATGAGAAATTTGTGGGAATCTTAATGCTCCATCACTCGTTTGTTTGTTTTACTTTATCCTAGAGGTCCATTTTCAACTTGGAAATGCTTAATACTGCACTGAGGATAAAGTGAAGGTACTATTTTGAGTTTAACATATGTTGAAAGTCTACCTGTATTGGAAGTCTACAGTTCTGGGGTAAAAATGATGTGAGATGGAGGCCATAAATCTTTGGAAATCCTAGAGCAGTAGAAGCTTGGATTATGTATTTTTCTTCTGCTTGTTCAGGGAATTTTGGGAGGAGCTCTATTCCTTACTTGCATGTGCGTATAATCTGAGCATCGAAACTACCCGAGCAGTGAGTGATCAGTGTGAACTGCTCTGGAGATTCATCTGCACTTCATCTTTCCTTCAAGTATTGTGCCACTAAGCTTCATTACTTTGGTTCATAAATAAATGTATATACTACACTAGATTGCACCTTTTTTTGTCACAAATAAAGCAATGCATAGTCTTGCTCATGCCTTGAGGTAGCCAGTATGGAACCTTCAACTTGAAAGACTTTATTGGGAAGCTGTATTCATTAAGTTTTTGGGAGTAAACTAGGGTTATTTGTATAAACTAACTCTATATACATATTCTGAATTGGGGGGAAACCTTCATCTGCTGATTAAGGTACTTTACTGGACTGTTACGAGAATTGCTCCTACTCTTAATTCAAATTTTATATGTATACTTTAATTCCAACTAATAAATAGAAGATCTGAAACTTACTGTAGCACAGCAGCTAACCTGTGACTGGTTGTTACCTGCTAAAGGTTCAGATGTGAAGACTGCCTTGAACCCTGAAACTAAGCCCTATGCCGTGTGCTTCAAAAACCCACAATATTTTTTCTGGTGGAAGTTGTATAGTATGTTCCCATGAAAACATGGTTGGGATTTTCATTGTAAAAACACCTGTGCTGTCAGAGAACTCCTTATTAGCTGGAGAGTGGAGCTGTCTCTATGCCAGATAAGAATATCAGTATTAATAGGGAGTTACTGTGATAAATGGTATTCCATAGAAGCAGATCACTTTTGCCCCTTTAAAAATACCTGAATTTCTCTGATTGAATAGAATATCCTATCAAACTAAATCATATCACCAAAATAAATCATAGCAAGGCTGTAAGCTGCAGACAATTTCAGTTAAAAGCTGCTTTTCCTAGGCAGTTCTGTGTCAATAAATGTAACTGCTCAGCATTGTTGATTTATACAGCTATTAAATATATATACAGCTATTGAATATAGGAAGAGGCTGGACACCCCTTACAATCAAATTTTCTAAACTTTTTCTTTTTTAAAGTATACACTACTGAAGCATCTGAGTCAGACTCCAAAAAGATGATCACAGGATCATCTAGGCTGGAAGAGACCTCCAAGATCACAGAGTCCAACCTCAGACCTAACACTAACAAGTCCTCCACTAAACCATATCCCTAAGCTCTACATCTAAACGTCTTTTAAAGACCTCCAGGGATGGTGACTCAACCACTTCCCTGGGCAGCCCATTCCAATGCCTAACAACCCTTTCAGTAAAGAAGTTCTTCCTAATATCCAACCTAAACCTCCCCTGGTACAACTTGAGCCCATTCCCCCTTGTCCTATCACGAAGCACCTGGGAAACCAGACCAAACGCCACCTCGCTACAGCCTCCTTTAAGGTACCTGTAGAGAGTGATAAGGTTGCCCATGAGCTTCCTCTACTC
>NC_048894.1:80508505-80600359 GCF_011077185.1 Oxyura jamaicensis
CCAAAAGTACCTATATTTTCATGGTTTAGTGTTTGACATCATTCTGTGACAGACAATAGTGCTTGGGATGGAAACCTTACAAAATACTGTTCTCTTCCCCATAACTATGTCAATTCATGCAGTGTTTAAGTAAGTGAATCCATGCTTTTGAGGGCTAAACCAAGTCTCAGTGTTCAAAAGTAAACATATTGAAGTCTCCCCTGCAGAAATCCCTGCTGTGAAACAAATTGAATATCAAATACAGCATTGTTTTCCATAATAAGCAATAATTGAACTCTTGTCAAAGTTGCACTGAACTGGTTAATATCCACCATGTTAGGGAAGTGCTAACTTCTCTAGCTAGGGGTGTGTGTGTATGTGTTATCTCCAAATCTAAAATGCAGCAATATAATATCATGTACCAGAGAGGCCACTTACATATGCACTGAATCTGACTTTGTTTGTCTTCCCGCAGGCCATGTGGCTGATGCTGCAAACGGATGAGCCAGAGGACTTTGTCATAGCCACTGGGGAGGTCCACAGCGTCCGTGAATTTGTGGAGAAGTCATTTAAGCACATTGGGAAAACCATTGTGTAAGTATGAACATGAGACAGTAGCCACAGGTTGAACACTTCTAGCCTTTTGCATTTGCTTTGTTACAGAGCCTTGTTTCTCTATACTCCTCTTTTTTTTTTTTCCCTCACTCTCTACTCTGTAGCATGAGGGTTTCAGGACATAAACGACTGCCATAGCAGATATATCCAGTGCTGATCATAAGGGAAAGTTGTAGGAGGGTACATCTTCATTTTTGATTCCAAATCTTCATTTGCTATTCTCCCATTCATTCCCCTTCTTGGGGGCAGATGCCTGTTCAAAGATGTTAATAACAGGGTGCTTTTCATTACCCTGCTGCAAATGGGGTTTTCTGCCCAATTCTGCATTTTGTGCCCCCAGATCACAGATAGCCCCACAGTTCTGCTCCCATCCTCTGCAGTCACAAGAAATGACACCTGCCAACCCTGTTCTTTCCACATCACAGCCCATCAGCTATTCCACAAGGATTATGTAGCAACTCACTCTGCATTCCTGCTAGCTCTTCTCCTACCAAGCCATAAAAATGTTGAGCAGTGGGTGCAGAATGTTTACAATGCATATTCCACATAGTTTGATTGAAAATACAGAATTCCTTCTCAAGGCCATATAATAAAACCAGGATGGCTTGGTGAGCACTTTCCGTAATTTATATTTTTATTGTTTATTATTTTTTCAATTTCCCTCCTTCTGTATCTTCTCTGGGCCCCATGCATCAACATACCGATCTCAGCTGGAAAAGGGAGAGGAAAGCCACAGGCTCTTCCATGACGCTAGCGCCAGGGCTGTTCCTCAGGCCATCAAAGTCACTTGTGCAGCTGGTGAACTTTTGACAGGGCCAATAAGTTTTACTTGGGAACAAAAACTTGACAAATTCAATAAATATGCAGAAGTGCACAGATATATACAATATTATTTGAACAGCCAGTGGGTGGCTGGGGAGGTAATAACATTTTCTCCTCAATGAGTTTTTAGTCTGGTTTCAATTTTTGGCATCAACTTCCAGAAAAAAAAATGATAGAGGGAGAGAGAGACTATATAAATAGAATTTCTAGCCCAAATGCTCAATTTTGGGAATAAGTATCTCTCCATATTTTTAACATCTCTTCACTGTGAGATGTCCCTTTATGATCACTCATCGTCCCATATGCCTTAACAGTAGTGAGGTAGGACAGGGCAAAAGGGAGGGAGCAGGAGCTCCTCCAGTATGCTTTCCCTTTCTTCTTTTTCCCCTTTTTCTCTACTTTTGCTTCTCATGTTTATAAACTAATTCTTCCTAATAAGCATTGAAATTGATATGCTGTGGATGCACTTGTTCCATATAAATAAGAATTCTTGTGATATCAAGAACTTTTTTGCCTGTCCAGTGTTATTTGCAAAAGGAAGAATGAATATTTGGTGGTGGTGGTTTGTGTTTTTGTTTTGTTTTGTTTTGTTTTTTGATTACATAAAATTAGAAACAAAGATGTATAGGTCAGTGCCTAGCTGAATGCCTTTTTGTGCAGATGTTCTGGTCACTGTAGTTTCTTTTGACACCAATACATTTAATTGTTAGCTTAAAATTTAGCTCACTGCTCTGGTATTAGCCAAAGAAATCTCAGCGTGTCCCAAGGCTTACAAATCAGCATGTATTTTTCAGAAGGTAAATTAAACTCTCGAGAAAACCAAAAGAAAAGAACAATTACCCAAATACAAGTGAAAGTACTTATGAATAGCTTTGGTTATAGATAGGATTCTAAATGCTTATTTTAGATTTAGTTGGTCCAAATACACATTTTTTTTTGTCTCTTTTTAAAATTTTTTTACTCATATATGTTTTCATGTGGCGTATCATTCATGGTGGCGATTAGTGCATTCAGTGTTTGTACCGAATCAATCACTCTTAAGTTTCACTTCTGGGGAAACTTTACAGTATTAGTCCAGCTGATAAGGTAGGGCAGGTATTCCGTGTGTGCAAAGGCATATTCACTTTTTTTTTTTTTTTAATTAAAAAGGGTAATTTTCAAAAATTGTGTAAGAACTCTCATGCAATCTAGTGACACAGATTTTTAGGAGCCTGAGTGTCCGCTTTAGAAACAGGGCTTAGGCTGGTAATCATCATGGTTCTTTTGAAATTTCTCTTCACCGTGAATATGTTATTAACTTCTTAAGCCATTTATGGGTGTTGTGTAAATAGCTGTACATATTTGTACAGCTGAGGTGACACTTTAGGCTGTTTATTTCCCCTGCTCCGTGGATGGGGGTAGTGTCACAACTGACCTGCTACCATCCTATAGCCATTGGCCATCTTTCAAATTGTGTTAGATGTAGAGCATTTTTAGGGATTTGGAAAGTTTTGTTAAGAACCTCCATAATTTTTGTAGATGTCGGCCTGGCCCATGCTTTACACACTCTCCTTACCCTCGCTGTCTTCTTCGCTGGGCAGCTGGTAACCTTTCACATTCCTTGAAATCCCCAAGGGCTTTCTACTCCCACCTCCTCCCATTTGGATATATCTTCAGGGAGTAGCCTGGCAGCAAAATCCTCCCCTTTAGTGTTGTGGGACCCCACTGGTGAGTCCCATTGATCTGTTTCTTTACAATTTGTGACGAGGCACCTAAGGACATTGCAGCAGAGTTGCTAAATGAGTTCATGCAAGAATGGCTGCTTTCCTTCTATCTCCCGTCCTGAAAGTTTGGATGTGTTGTTTTGGGATTGTTGCTTTTTTTTTTTTCTGCAGGCGTTAGGAACTTCTGTAATTCCAAAAATTTATCTGGGAAATTTCCAGCAGTTTTTTCCACTTTTGTAAGTGATGGCACAGCTTCCCAGTATGGCAATACAATACACCTTTCAAAATCAACAGAATGATGGAGAAAATGCCCAGAAAAGATGTAGGGGCAAGCAGCAATTGACAGAGCTCATAACACACCTGCGAACACTGGGCACGTGCGCAGGGACTTACCAACCCTACTTAGTGCTTTGGCAGGAAATGTTGCAAATGTAACAGCATCTTAGCTGTCACATCTTGATATTGCAGTCGAAAATGGGAAGAAAAGCAATCCTGACTGCCCCACCAACCAAATAAAAATATACTTTTAAATTTATATTTTTTTTTTCTTCCAAACAATTCACATTAACTTCTACAGCTGAACTTCCAGGGCAGCCTAAAAAGTCTTTCCAAAAAGATAACATAATACTCTGTCAAAGCCAGTCATTAGCACATGTCAGGACTATATCTTCTTGCCAAAATGAAAGACAGAGAAATTTTACTACATTTTTGTAAGTAATGAAATGTACAGCTGCAAGAAGACTGACTGATTCCCCTCTGAAATTGACTGTGAAGTGTACACAGGTTTCTGTACACTGTACGTTTTTTCCCTCTAACACTTCTTTTTTGAGGGAGAAATTTGAAATTGTATTTATATAATCCTCTGAATCATTCAAATCCAGCCCTTTGTACTAACAGGAAAGCCTCAGAGCTACAAATATTTTCCCCCTGTAAGGATTACACTTTTTTTTTTCTTTTACTTTCCCTGCTACTTATTACTAATTAAGTAGTACTTGGGGGAAACACTTCCCGCCTATAATTTGAACTACAGCAGGGTAAACGAAACAGGCAAACGCTTGTCTTGACTAATTTTCTGTCATTAATCTTATTAAATTAGAACAGGATTGCGAAGATAGCCCGAAACCACTACAGCACTCACAGTTTTTTGCAGAGTGCTACAAAGACTGCAGTCTGCAATGTCAAAAAAAAAAAAAAAAAAAAAAAAGTTCTAGCACTGGGAAGATTTATTGTGTTTTTTATTAAAATAAAAATACATACACATTTGTTACAGAAATATTCATTGCTTCCAGGATCAGAATTAATTTGGGAAAAATGAATATTTTACTCCAGTCTTTTGGCTGTACAAACAAATTTTATCTTAACTGGCATGCCAGTTGGTCTTTAAAAAAAAATAAAAAAAAAAAAACAAAAAGGAGAAATTTGCAGATAATGTGTGAGGTCTAATGGGGTGAACTACTAGCAGAACTGGAGCAGTGGCCTCTTCAGTGACTGTGAATGTTGAACTTAGAAGAAGTTTTTGTTTCTTTTTTTCTTTCTACCTTAAGATGGAAGTCAGGGTCACAGACACACGTGAGATTTGAAGGACTTCTGTATGAAAGGAAAGCCAACAATGTGTTGGTAATGGTGCTGCTGGGAGGTGAAAGAGGAGCCGTCAAAAGTCATCATCTAAACAGCTGCTGTCCTCAGGTCTGGCTTTTGCCCACCAAACATTGCCGTCTGGCAGTGATGTGCGTTGTATTTAACAGCTCAGGAAAATCAGAAGCATTCAAATGAGGAGGAAGGGAAGAGAATCTCATAAGTAAATTAGAGATATTTGGACAAGTGATTGAGGAAAGGAGCCAGCCAGTCCAGTGAAGAATGCACAAGGCAAAGCCCTCACTTGGGACTGTAGCCCTTTTTTCACTCTTCTCATTGTAGACTATATGTTTTTGGAAGGCATTTAACCTAATTCAGACAGAAAATTAACTCTTAACATCTGAGATGATTTTTTTACTTTCTTGTTAATTTAAGCTTTTATCTTTGGCAGATCTAATAACTGTTTCAGAACTCAAGTTTGAAGACTGTAACAATTTAATATCTGATTTTGTACGTTGTGAGGTACGAGAGTTTCTCCTATATGAAGGCAGGGTGAAAATTAAGTGTGATGTTTCATATTCGATATTTTTCCCCCAAATGGGATGACATTAATTCTCACAAATGCAGTTTGGAAAAATATCTGATTTCAGGTCAGCTGTAATGTTTTGTTTCTGTTCAAAGTCCTATTATAGAAAGAATAATGTTAAAATATTTTTAATGCCATACCAAAAGGAAAAACATTCTGAAAATTTCAAAGCTTCATTTCTAGATCTTATTAGTATATTTTTCTTGCAAATTGACAGTAATGTAACTTATTTGAAACTAAAACTTTTCTTTCCAGAACCTTTTGATTTTCACAGAAGCATTAATTTTTTGGAGAAAAAAAAAATCCTCTGAACAAAAACCTTGTTAAAATGAAGCGTTATCACCAACTTTCACATTTTCCAGCAGAGGGGGAAGAACTTGAAAAGATTTCCAACACACTGGAAAAAAAAATAGGCCACATAGGAAGTATTCTTTCCCAAAGATTCAGAATGTGGGGATTCACAATTTAGGTTCTTGAAACTTGAGCTTGGCAATGCTGGGAATTTAACACCAACATTTTAACTGTGTTCCTTGAGTGAACAACCACTGAGGACCAGAATCATGTGAGCACAAGAGCAAATGTTTAAGTACATTCCTGTATGGTAGCATACTTGTTCTTAGATCCAAGCACAAGGTATCAGTTAAGCAGTCCCTGTACCCTTCAATGCTTTGTTGCATCAGAGCTTGAGTTGGTAGCAAAGGAACTTCCAGAGTGTCATATTGAAAATTTCTCTGCAAGAGATTACTTGCAAGAGACATCAGTGGTCTGTTGTATGGTGTCAGTTTTGCTGTTTATAAAGCAACAGGACAGATGAACTGCTCTGTAATCATGTGTATTGGCCATCAGGTCACAAATATGCAAAGCCCACACAAATAGTATCGACATTAGCTGTGGAGAATAAGCAAAACTTTCCTAACTCACTTTTAAGTAATTTATTGTTTGGTTTCTAATGTGGAAATATTTTATATTGGCATATATTTGATTTTTAAGGTGTGATAGTTGTGATTTTTTGTTCTTTTTTTTTTTTCCCATATAGAGGCTGGGAGTCTTTAGCTGCTAATGATTCTGAATACTTTGTAAAATGCTCTTAGTTGTGCCTCTCTGTAAAGATTAAGTGAGAGGATAAAATGCACACACAAGTTGCATATCTGTGCTTTTTGAAAGGTTTCATTTGCAGCTGGTTTTGTGGCCACCTCAAAAATGCACACACTTTGCCTTGTTTGCTATTCCGTCCCAGCCATTTGGACCTTTTGGTCCTTTGTGGTGCTACTCCTGCCACCCTCTGATTAACCTGGCTCCCCCGGGTCACTCCCTGCACTCCTCACCTCCCACCGAGTGCCCCAGCTCTTCATCCTCAGAAAGTCCTCTGTACCTGTTGATGTTTTTATAGCTTGAAGCTCTCTGTCGTACAGGATAGTTGTAGGAAATGGAAAATAATTGACATCTCCAGAGTCTAAGAGGAAAAGGAGCATTCATTGCAGCTGGTAATAAGTATTAAAAGAGTAGTGATTTGCAGATATGAAAACAGCTTTAAATTAAATGTAGACCATTCCTCCAGGGAGTGTAAAGGTTCTTGAGGTGAAGAACCTTGTACACAAGTGAATTTGTGCATGCATTTGAAATATGAACTTCTTAGTTCTATGGTCCTGCTTTTTGTCCTAAGCAATCCCAGAGCACTCATCTCCAACAGTGAGGAGCTCAGCAAGGCAGCAAGGATGCAGAAGGCATCAAGCTCCCTTGACAGTAGCAGGGAGCATGGTCTCACACATGCTCCTCTGGATACAGAGCAGTCTGTCATGTGGCCGATGCCATCAGCTTTGAGAGCAAACCCATCCTTTGCTTCAGTAAGAACGTACAGCTCCCCAGCGTGGGGCAGGTGATGTAGAGGCTCATTGCCTGCAGGCTCCAGGACCAGCCCCTTTGGTCAAAAACCTACACTACGCCATCCTCCTTGAATTTAGCCCAGCCCCAATTAGCCAAACTTTCTTTAGTCAGGGTCACATTGCATTTTCCCCAAGGTACGCAAGGCAGTTTTCTTGCCCACTTGGGCCCTAGGGAGCAGAAAACCCAGTAGTCCTTGTGGCTGGAGCTATCTAAAACCACAACAACATGAGGATTCCCCATGCCTCTTTGACCACGCTCATGCTTCAGGATAGTCTGGCA
Source organism: Oxyura jamaicensis (assembly GCF_011077185.1). Classification (NCBI taxonomy): domain Eukaryota; kingdom Metazoa; phylum Chordata; class Aves; order Anseriformes; family Anatidae; genus Oxyura; species Oxyura jamaicensis. Next base: position 80,515,949 of record NC_048894.1, read on the forward strand.
TTACATTCTCCAGTAAGCAATTCTGACTGCAGTTTGATTACAAATTAAGGGGTTTGTTGGTATTTTTGTTGGGATTTTTTTCCCCTTCTTTGTTATTAAAAGAAGAGGGGAGAAGGAGTTGGTTATCTAATTGGATGCCTTGCTCCTGGTATTGGGTTGGCCCCAGCACAATCCCTTTTATCAGCAGTATGGTGTCCCCAGCTGGGAGCACGGAGGTGCCAGGAATAATTAAAAGTGCTGCTATCAAGTTCTACTTTGTTCACAATGAGAATTACTTTTTTCCTTGTGAACTTTTCACATTGCCGGGCTGAACAGAACGGGTGGAGCTTTCTTCTTAAGTTATTTCTATTGTTATATAACTTCGATAGTGACATTAAGTGAGTCTTTACTGGCTGGGTCGAGCCTTCTGGAGACTGTTGGGTGTTAAATGGGGTTCTCTGCTCAGTGACCTCCAACAACAACTGACGTCTCCTGATCTAAGCACTTCCTGTTGTTTTACTGGTGACGGTTAGTTTTCTATTAAGCTCATTTGAGTCCTGCACATTTTTACCCTCTGCCCTTTAAAGGGAGGGACTAATGTTAGTTTTGGCTTCTGAATGGAAACTTTACAGTGCAGGCTTCAAACAGAGCAACTGTGAAAGAGAAAGGAAGAAAATTTAAGTTATAAATCATCTTTAGCATCATGTCATGACTATCTACAGCTGACTTCACCATGGCTATTATCTGTTGGAAATTATTTCAATGTAAAGTGTTCCCAGTATCAAGCATCCTACAGGCTTTGCTAGTCATCCAAAAGTCATGAGTTTTGCTTTAAAAAAAACGGGGGGGATTTAAAAACTAGTAATAATACATATGTGGTATTTCCTTCTGCTTTTTGGTGTTTTAACCTTCATGGGTACACAGGGGTCACATTTTCAATTTTTCCTCCATAGCCCTTGGGGCTAGAAGCCTAAAAATGAAGGCTGAAATTGTCAAAGAATTAAATTCTTCTAGGAGCCTGGGGGGGAAGGGCAGGGGAGCAAAGAAAAATCAAATCTGTGGCAAAATCCCAAGAATTGGCAGTACAATTAGTAAGTGGGAGACAAGGGGCAGTTTTCTTTCATTGCTGATGACTGAGGCTAAATAGTCTAAATCACAGCGCTGATTTAAATTACATAGATTTTACTTGAACACAAAAAAGTAAAGGATTTCATCACCGTGTTTTTGTGCCAAGCTGGTTCAGAGCCCCATGATATACTTAGAGGCAAAAAGCAAGGAGCGGATAGGGTTTCAATCATAACTCTGGATTTTGTACATTCGATGAATTAGTTTTGAGACATCAATGTATGTTCCCAAATGTTTCATCCGAAACATTTGTTTTGAGAGGGAGCATTGTCCTCAGGCTTCCTGGCTGCAGTCTGCCCCTTGCAAAGGCAGAGCCACTCACCCATCAAACTGTGCCTGTTCAGCTGCCATACTCAGCCCAAAATTTTCAACCAGGACAGATGCTAAGCAAGTAGTCCAGGGCAGAACCAGATCACATAAATTACAGCAAATTGCAGGCTGTTCAACACATATGAAACTAATTTAGACAAAGGAGCTGACTGTAAGCTCGCAGGTAGTGAGTATTGTTTACAGTACATGTATGTGAAGTGCCATGTCAAGCTAGGACTGAAAATTCAAGAACTGTTTTTGTTTTGTTTTTCCTAGTTAAACACAAATTAGATTATGCAGCTTAATGCTATTCAAACAGAGCTTCACTTCCATAAAATTAACAGATTAAAGTGTTCCTGAAACTATTGGCTAAAATACAAGAATTAAAAATATTTTAAGAACCATTTTAAGTAACTTTGAACCAATCCACAAATGAAAAGGCTCACTGTCATATTTATTTGAAGATACATGAAACATTCTGAAATCGGGATGTTTTATTTTCCCTCACATTATGTGTTTAATTTGGAAGTCCTGTATTTTAGACCTTCCACTGAATCAAAAACCAAAACAAAGAGACTTCAAAAGCCATTGTTGCTCCATTCAAGTCTGAACTCTGCCTTTGTTCCTGTAGCTAATGAGTTTATACTGTCCTGCAGGGAGAATTGACACCAGCCTCAAGTAAATGAAAGCAGGCCAAATGTTGGTAAGATCAGAGCACTAAAGTAATTATGGGTTGATTAAATGTTTATCTTCTTTACAGGTGGGAAGGGAAGAATGAAAATGAAGTAGGGCGATGCAAAGAGACTGGCAAGATTCATGTGACCGTCAATCACAAGTACTACAGGCCAACTGAAGTGGTAAGAAAATGCCCTCTCTTAGCTTTGCAAATGAATAATCCAATCACTCAGCCAATAAATTGCTGCATTTGGCTAGCAGTCTGTGAAAACGGCTTAATTGCACTCCTGCTGCCAGCTTTTAGAGCTCTAAATTAGCCTGCTTGCTGCCCCCCATCGCAGCCAGCTACCTGGGAACTAGCAAGCAGCACTGCCCAGGAAGAGCAGGTCTGTCTGCCCTGCCGGGGAGATGCTGCTGTGCCTCCTCACCCTCTCTGAATTGTAGAGGAGAGGCTTGGAGGAGTGAAATGTCACCCTGTGGGTAACAAAGCGAAGCACAAGACAACTTCTTGTGCCTTCTAGTCCTGGATTGGTATGTGGTCATCCTTCCTCCAGATGCAAGAAAGGAAATTAGAGGAAGGTGGGCACTAATAGGCTTGGTTTTTAAAGTCCTCATTCTGTCTTTGTGTCTTCGTGGCAGTGTTTCAGCTCCATCCACCAAGTATCCCCTGTTCAGCTTAGATTTTTGCAACTGGGAGCATTGCAAAATGCCCATTTTAGAAGTGCAATCATGCTTGTGGGTTTTGTTTTCTCAGACACTTTATGAGATCCCATTTAGTACATGCTCGTTTGCAGAGCACATCTTCACTTCCAGGAGTGAAGTCTGACAGGCACTCACGCTGCTGGCAGGCAAGGCCTCTAACCCTGTGCTCAAATCACGTAGTGAGCGTGCTAGGAGAGAAAAAAAACAATACTTCCAAGTCAGGCAGGATGGTGGCAGTGCACGGAGATGGCACAGGATGGAGCCTGGTTTCTGGACATGGGGAACAATAGGCCTTATTGTGCGGTGTGGGAGAGGGTGTGCCCAGGAGAGGATGTTCTCCTCTCCTGGGGAGGGTGACACCAGCCCCGCCGGCTGCTGACGCAGCATCGCTTGTCAGACAGCTCATTCAGGAGTGCTGGCTTCAGCTTCCCGATACGAGCAAGGTGTGACGAGCACGTTTGTCTTGACACCGGTTGCAGGGCATGAGTGGGGAGCTGCGTGTGGGTAAGCGAGCATCGGTTCTAAAGTGGAAGTTCAGAGGGGAATAGAGGCTTTCATGGTATGCAAAAAAGGGCTGGGCCTGTGTACCAGAATCAAATGCTAGGAAGTCATTAAGAGATGTCCGTCATTCTGTGCTTTGGTAAGGTGTTAGGATGATAAGGAGGACACAGAGACAAAAGGACTTGCCAAACAGGAAAAGGACACTTGACCCAACAAGTCTGCGCTTTGTGAGACCCGCTTTCCTGCTTTGTCATACTCCTTACTAACAAGTACATATTCTTCATCATCCACTGGTTGCCCTTGCTATAGCTCCACCTTATTTGTGTGCCCAGATGTTTTCTGCTGAAATGGTTTTGTCCACCATCTTGTCTCTGTCTTTATTGGTCTATTTTGGGAACACGATTACTGGATTTTAAATTCAGCTCATGATATGCTTGTCCATTTTAGGACGGTGTGTAAACAGAGATTCTTCAGGAATGCTCATGCAATTGCTGTTGAGTCCACATATGAAAACAGGGATGTATCAAATACAGAGTACAATGTGCCCTTCAAATAGCACTGCAGATAGAGATCAGTAGAGATGTTTATCTGAAATTATCTGGTCTGCCTTAGGCAACCTATTTTTCCCTTGGGTTCTCTTCCGCTGCCCCCATCTTGCCTTGCATTTAATGTGCTCCTTACTCAGTTCCCATGGAAGCCAGGAAGGCTGTGAAAGCTGCTTGAGCACAAGCAGGGGTCGAAGCACCAAATGGGAATCACATTTGTGAGATTCCAAAAGGCCACACCAAAACCTCATCCATTGCCAGAAAGCAAGGAAAAGCAAACTGAAATGGACTGATGGCATGTGTCCCCTCCTGCTACCCTCCCCAAGATTGCTGAGGGCAAGGACGCCTCAGGTTGACATTTTTGCAGGAGGCTTAGCCAGATCTGTTAATAGGAATTCTGCTGTTGAATCCTAGCAGACACACAGAATCCAGTGCTCAGATTCTCATCTCTTACTTGGAAATGTTTCTGTCTGTCTCTCTAAAATTTAACATGGTATTCTGAAAAGTGAAAATAAATAACATTTAATCTTGTATACAGTCAGTTCTGACAGTGCCAATACATTCATTTGAAAACACATTTGTTTTCTTCAGTCAGTGATCCCTGGGGTCAAGGCCTCCCATTGAAAAGCTTAGCTGTACTGAAGAAGAAACCTTGAAATGTGAGACTGTCTTCTGGTCAAACTAAGTAGACTCTTTGAATGCCTTGACTCTAAATCTCTTCACTCTGCTTTTGACTGCTTTGGGGCCCCCTGATATTTACTGGCCTTGGGAATTGTTCTTGCTAATGCTTCTAATGCCTGTCTCTCTCCTTCAGTTCTTGTGCCTTGCTAACGACAAACCTATTGCTATCATTTCTTTTGGCTACTATCCCATCAGTATCCTTTTTGACCCTTCTTTTAAATTGTGTTTGGAGACAGTAACCTGCTGCATGGATTGGAGAATAATGATTATTTCTGCCTTTCTTAAAATCAGCAATTTTCACAAGAGCTTCATCACAGGCTTGCTTTTTATACTGAAAATGATACAGCAATAAAAACTCTTTCGTGCATTTTGCAGGCTTTTTTAGCACATGGCTGGTAAGGTTGTATGCTACATTCATTTGCTGCTCTAGGTATGTAAAGATAAGTTTCCACTGCAGTTTACTCACCTGTAAAATTTAGATCCTTCAGAAATGATCTCACTAGTCTTTTCTACTTTTGCTACAATCAGAATGTTCAAACTGCAGGTGGACAACTTAGTCTGTACTTGGGTTTGAATAATCCACTTTGTTTTCTAAAAAAAATAACAATTGACATTTATTTTAAAGATTCAAAACAAAATTCTGTGAGCTATCTCATTCAGTTGGAAACAAGCAACGCTGAAGCACAGGATATTGGAACCATCACAACTTTGAGCCCCTGAAGTGGGGTAATTTTTATAAAATTTGGGCCTGTCTTTAATTTTCTTATCTTTCAGCAAGATATTAACTCAATGTCATTTCTTGCATCTTATTTACATATGTTAGAAAAAATTGAATAATCCTAAAATGAACAACAGAACAATGGTATCTGAAGAAATCAAGCAAGATAGACAAGCAGGTATTTCACTCCAAGAGTTCCACAACCATTGCTTCTAATCAAGTTAAATATGTTGATGTGTTTGAGTAAAATTGCTTCTAGTATTTTTTGCATGGCAGATACTAAGCTAACAGTTCTTACTGGTTTTTGCACCATTTCATTGATTTTTTTTTTGCAACATTTCAACCATATGGAAGTGTTGTGTATGTTACAGAGAATCCTTCCACGTCATCCTGCCTGTTTCTGTAGGTGTCTTACAGCTTTCCTAGAGTAGGAGCTGCAGGTTGAATTCATGCATCATGTTCGTTATGGGCTGGCATGGCTGCAACTCTGAGGATGTACATACATCAATGCAAATTTCCTTCCCTTATGCAAGTCCTAGAACCTCTATCACAATGTGATGCTAATGTTTAAGCACACACATGGCCTCTTAATATTCTTCAAAGAAAAAAGGGTATGCTAACTTCTTCCATTTGTTAAATGCCTTAAGCAATTAAACATTTTTCTCCCAGTCCTTTCTAGCACTGATATAAAGGAAACTCTATGCCATACTTAGCAGAAAAATTCACAACAGCACAGTGTCTGAGGATACTTTGTCCTCTTGGAATTATTTCTCTCAAGCTGCTCTAACTTCTAAGAAGTTCTATAACCCTCTGTACCAGCTTGCTTACTTTTCAAAGGATTGCTTGTCATATCTAAATATCTACAGAAATACATGAAAAAATAAATTTGCCAGGTTTTCTACATGTTGCTTACACTAAACTTTACATCTTTACTTAACTACATGTGGCCTCAGTTGCCCTTTTTCTTCTTTGGAATTAAGCAGGATGGCTTTAAATTTCAGTCTCTTCAGATGTTTTTTAAAAATTCAGCTCTATGTTTCCCATGTTTCATAGGATTCCAGTAAAAAATTCCTTGGGGCATATCACATTCTCCCAAAGTCAGCTTTCTTAAAGTCAAAAACATTTGTGAATTCCTCTAAGTGTTCCTGCCGTAAAGACCATTTACACTCTAATGAAACCACGATCACAAAACTCTGACTGCCCTGTGCTTCCACTTCAGTTTCCATGCAAGCTTCGTTTCTCACTCTTAAGTTCAGAGCAGCCTGTGCCTGTAAACTGTTTAGATGTCTGTATGAGGAAACACGTGCTTCCCTTCCTCAAGGATCTTTATGTCCATCAATGTCAATATGCGACCTGTATTAATAGTCACGAAAATGAAATGAGAGCATTCAAGGAAGAATAATCTTCAAATAGTTTTCCTGTCTACTTTCCTCACTGGCAGCCAGGTGAAGAAGTTGCAGTTGTCATAACTCTGCCAGTCTTCTCGTGTCTGTGTTTTTTATTATTATTTTTTTTTTTAATTTTATTTTTTTCTTGTTTTGAAAACATATGTCAACATCTGAAAACTACTGCTTTGGTAAATGATTGCCTCTGTTGTCCTTAATTCTCCTCCAAGCTGGCTTTGCTGCTGTGTCAGCCAAAATATTTATATCATTCCTTAAGACTCAATATTATCTCTGCATTCCTTTGCCACCCTCTTCCTTTTCTTTGTCTCTCCTGCTAGTAAAACCTGCAGTAGATTTTTTTCATTTTAGTTACAGGCCCTACATATCAGGTGTTTCAGAAGTGTCTCTGAAAACATACATGTCAAATTCAGCCAAGTAAAATAATGATTAATAATAACTTGTCACTGTGTGCCATCTACAAGGCACTGAGCACTTAACGCGTTTTAAACGTTTCTCTGCGAGCATGTGGAAGAGGAAAAAGCAGTATCGGCGTGTTTCAGCTCATGAAACACATGTATGGCAGAGCAGAGGGACTGCGCTGCATGAGGGAGGCCGTGAGGTGGCAGAGCAAGGAGGAGGAGGAGGGCCAAGGGCACTGCACTCTGCACAGGAGCCACTGTACCTCCACAGGTAGCCCTCTGCTTTTTTGTCTCATCCTGACTTTGCTTGTGTTAGCAGTTCCTTGAAAGATAGGAAGAACATTTTTACTCTCAGGTTTTCCCCTCTCAGGTTTTAGGTCATTAAACCTGAGAATCTTCAGCAGGTTTGTGTCTAGCTTCGCACACTGTCCTGTTTAATCCTCCTCACAGACCTGGCGGGAGCCCTAGCTTACCTCCTTTTTTATGGGAGCCGCTACCTAATATGTACCCCTCCAACACTCCCACACACATTTCTGACTTTTCACTTCATAACTAGCTCATTACATCAGTATTAGACAGCCGCATCCAGTAAAGGAATCCCTCTGGACACTGCTGTTTGCAGTCCTCATATGCTGTGCTTTACTCAGTTGCTTCTCTTTGCGTCATCCTGCTCCTCCTCTGCTGTGCCTCCAACAAAATATGTCTCTGGCAACTTCTGCAACTGGCTCTGTTCCCCCTCTTCCTTCACCACCTCTTTCCCTGCTGTCATTCCTGAGGTTTTGAAGCCAGCCGTGTGTCATCTGTGACCTTCACATCTTCACTGATCTTCCTGAGAACATCAGCCTGTCTCTCTGAGCCTGCTCTCTGATCCCCTAATACCACAACTATCCGACAAGAGTAGCCAGAGGAAGAGGATGTCCCAGTCTCCTGGGGTGTAAGTTGGAGTGGCTTTGCACCCTGACTGTTGCACCATATGTTCATTTACAAGATACGTAGTTCTTTTCTTCAGAAATGTTGGACTGGCTGAAGAAATCTATGACTAACTTTGGGCAAAGCTATTTTCTACTGGGGGTAGGTAAAGAGATTGCAAGCCTATTGAAAAGCTCATGTAAAGATAAAATTTTCATCCAAGCAGAAAGGTTGGTGGTTTTAATTCATTGCTCATTTTTCTAAATGATGCTGACACATAGCAATTAGTGGCAATCTTGCATGTGACAGATCCAGGCTCAACTCCTGAAAACAGATTTTTAAATTAAACTTAGGTGACTGGAGGATTAAGACTGAGGGAGAGGTGAATGAGGACAGAAGGCTGTTTAGCTCCGTAATTAGGCCCTGATTCAGCCAAGCATCGAAGCAAGTGCTTCACTTCAAGGGCATGAATACTTAATGGGGACAGTTTGCATACTCGGAGCTATGGACATGCTTACGTGCATTGCTGCATCTTAATGTGAAGCAAAGCAACTTGTCTGTGATGGGAACTAGATGGTCAGCCCAAACTCGTATGGGAACTCAGGAGGTGCCAGCTGACTATTCTTGTTCGCATGCCCCATTGTATGTGAGCACAGTACCCAGGAGAGGAGATGCTGAAATACGGTTTCTTTATCCAGGTTGTCTTAGGATGGTTTTGCAGGCAAGAAGGGATTGGACCAAGTTCATGCAGTCGTTAGTTTTCATCAGCCACTCCTGCAGTGACATTTCCTGTCCGTAATTCTTCTCTGCCTTCCTGGCGGTAAAAAGTCTTACTGCCACCTCTTTACTTATTCATGTTTATTCATGCACAGAAAGCCTCTCTTTATCTCACCTCTTATCCCTTTGCCTCCCCCTTCTCTTGGCTTGCCATTTGGCCTCCTCCCGCCTGTTATCTCTGTCTGTTGTCTCGCCTTGTTTTCTTATCACAGCCCGTCCCATGCCTGTCCCACACAAACACTCCCTGTGCTCCAGCAGCTGTGGTGGGAAATGCAAAGCCCCTGCAGGGAGGTCACAAGGGTGGGAGAAAGCCTGGAATGGGCAAAAGCCACAACCGAAGTCCAGGCACAGGCAGCACTAAAGACACATTCATCACAACTGCCAAGCATTGCTTCCCACCAAGGGTTCCCACCACCTACAGCCTTTTACCTACAGCCTTTCCCCATTTCCTGCATGAGATCAGGTATTCAAAAGAGCTGAACTAGGGTTCAGACCACATTTTGGAGTGCCCAGTGACTTGGATGAGACTAGAGACCTGCTGGAGCACTCAGCGCGAAGCTGTTCCCACCAGGGCTTTCCAAAGACCTCGATGTCAGAGGTGGTTGAGGTCACTTACTGACCTGATTACTTATTCGCATTCAAAAGTGTGAGCATTTCTGGAGATCTGTCTCCCTTTTGGAGGCTGTTTCTTTCATTTTACAGTGGGATTTTAAAAGCAAAAGTCAAGCAATATGTTAATAATACTGTTCATTGTGACTGTGGTTCCCACCATGTTATAACCTCTTAAGTATGCTGTGCCAACACAACATTTGCTATGGTTTTAGAGTGGCAGCACAGAACCATAAATGACATGATTTATATGACAATAAAAGTAGCTTTTGAATACTGAGGATATGAGACAGAGGTGAGGTTTTCTTCAGCAAATCTGGATTAAACTCCTCTCACTCTAATTTCTCCAGTGTTTTCAAGAGCTTGCCTGACTTCTGCTGTATTTTATTTTATGGGTGAGTGGGTGCACAAAAGAAGAGGACAGCCACAGGCTGTTAGTGTGTTTCATCTGAGAAACCCGAAGATGGTTTTAGTTCTATTTAAAAGCATCTTCTGCTGGGTTTGGGTCAGCAGATACCTTGACGTCAGCCTTTTCAATATTGAGTCAGTGGCTTGCTGGGGGTGCAGCTGTCCCTAGACTGGATATGCTGTGGCACCTAATACTTCTCCTGTTTGAAGGATGGTACTTCAAGCCTCTGATTCTCAAAATCACGTCCCTTTTCCTACATGTATAAGTGTTACTTTCTTGTTGCTGACGCTGTTATCACAGTGAGTACAGTTGTCCCTCCGAGGGACACCCCAGGGCAGTGATCAATGGCCATATGGACAAAGCCCAGGAGAAATGCATAAACACACAGCCAGTTCTGAGGAAGGAGGAGGGTTTGGGGTTGGTCTCCAAGAGCTTTCATTTCATATTTTTCAAGTGTTCCACAGTCCAGAAATGACAGTAGGTTTCTTTCACTTTCTTGTTCTCTTTCTTTAGTTATTTCAAGTTTATTCCTTTAAAATGCGTGGAAAGTTTTAACTTTACATTGGAGATGGAGAAATATTCAAGAGGCATTCTGCTCAGAAGAAAAAGAAAGAAAGAGAGAGAGACCAAAACTTTTTTTTCACTTTTACTAATGAAACTCTAATTTGCAAGGGGGAGTGCTTTTTTGGTGGTAGTCAGGCTTGCTTTCAGATTGATCATAGAGGTCCTCTGTCTCCCCCCCCCCAAAAAAAAAAACACAAGAAGTTTTTGTTCAGACTCATATCTTTATCCTTCACTATTAGCAATTTCTTTTGAAGAGGTAAATGGTTGAAAGGAAGCGGAGGTTTGGAACTGGTTGTTTGCAAAATAAACAAACCTTCACCCTGCCCCTCTACCACTTTTAGAGTCATAATTTGTAAATTAATAATTTTGTGATGGAGGCACAATGAGGTGGGACCTTTGTTATTGTTGCCACCCTGTGATGATGATGCTGATTAGTGTTTAACCACCTTCCATATCTTCACGTCTCATCTTTGTATTCTGCTAAAAACCTGTAGTGATGATACTGGCCTTATCAAAACTTTAAGCATTTTACTTTAGTTATTATTTTTCAGTGTCCTTAATACTTCCCTAGTGTTGCAGGAGAGCTTCTGTGGCTGAGTTGCAGGAGAAACTGAGCCTTGTCGGTCTGAGCAACTTTTTAAAGGTTTGTTGTTGAATAAAACCATAGAAAATTATCTTTGTGGCACAAGCATCTATTGTACTTATCATGAACCAGGAAATGGATCTTCATGCCCATCTTGGAAGCTCCCCAAACTGTCTGATGTCCCAGCTGGATGGGTGAAAGGGGAGACAGTATTTATCTGCAAGGCAGGAGAGACTTAAACATTAAAGAGCTTTATGCCTAGGATCAGCTGGAATTTTTGCTCATTCCTCACATATAGAGTCTGAGCTCACCAAAGCAGACAATATAAAAAATATTAACAGGATTCAAGAAGACATTAGTAATAGATTAAGAGTGTAGGCCTCCCTTGAAAGACTTTTTTTCTTGATTTTTTTTTCCCCTTTCAGCCTGGAAAGTCTGAAGGTGAGTAGGTGAAGTCAATTTTAATAATTCACAGACAATAATACATCTATTCCTCACTTGACAGAGCTAGTGTTTAAACTATTAGCATTGCCTGGCATGACATAAAACAGGATCAGTCACTTGTCCCTTTGAAACATCTAACCTGGTTTCATTTAAATGTCTTCCTTCCAGCCTTGCCAGTGCATTTTAATAGTCTTGGTAGAGCTCTCAGCTGACTTGTGACTTCAGACTTTATCTACTGGGCTGTGGTTAGGAATGGAGTGCGACAGCACCATTCCTCTTCAGCTCTTTCTGTATGCAATGACACAGAAACCTCAGTGCTGCAGATAGGCATTGAAATTCAAAACAGACCACTTGACTGCTGAACAGAAATGTCTTTTTAAATCAGATTTTCTTTTTGGAACATTGTTCTGTAATTTTGGAAAACTCTTTTTTTTTTCTTCCTCCAGACTGCTGAACTGGTACTACTCTGCAGTCATGCTTCGTATCGAATAGCTGTAAGGGGAAAGGTGGATTAACAATAATGAAAACAAAAAATGTGTTTTAAAATAGGACGCCTGTCTGTTTTTTTTTACAGTAATCTGTGACAAGTTCATGTTTATAATTCACTACATCTGTTACTGAGTTAGTGCTTTGCAGACCTTAGTTTTACAAATTTCCAGATTGGGCGACTAGAAGTTGAATTGCTTTTGTTGTTATTTTTTCTTCTGATTGACCCATAAAATACTACACTTCCACCTTCTGATTTAGAAAGCAAAAACATATATTAAAGCTTCTTTACAATAACAAAGACTTCTGACTAAAGCAATTGGCTCCCACTGTAGTTTTCCCTTAGATAACAGTTGTAAATTCCCAAACCTCTAATCTTTGGCAGCATTTCCCCCTTGATCCTAGTTTCTGTTTCCATGTGCTGGGAGAGATTAAAAAGTTGGTTGTGAAGGTGAAATTGGAAACAGGAGAAATGTGAGGTTTTAGGAAAAGCGCAGGTGAGTGATATGACCAAGTTTGTTCTGTGCACTGTTTTCTTAACTACGAAACAAAGCCTACCAGGGCCTTTTCTTATACTGCAGTGTCACCACTGATCACATGTTGTGACATTCACTCCTCACTCTAAACAATTCTTCTGTAGTGCTAATCCTATATGGTTACCACAGTCTTTTATCCCGCACATAGTTGGCTTAAAGGGCTTGCAGATGAGTACCCAAGGTAATATTTAGGTGTTTTTCCTGACCTTTCTTTTTCTGTCTCCTCCCCAAGGTGCTTATTGGTATTATCTCTGCATTTCACGTATTTGTCAGAGGCCTTCTGCAAGGCTTCTAAGCTTCAAATAAAAACCAAAATTAGTCTTGACTGAAGAAGTGAATCCAGAAGAGACAGACAGCTCAGGCACCGTAAACAAAAAGTTGGCATGATTAGAATCTGACTAGCCCTAAAGGGAAGCCACCCACCTGTATAATAACTCAATAGCTGTGTGCCACAGTGAACACAAGAGAAAGGTGGACACAGGAGTGAGAACAGAAATACAGGAAAGCACATTATTCACTACAGTGGAGATTCACAGCAGTGAAGACTTATGTGCACTTGAAGAACAGCCAAAGGGAGTTGGTGATGGATGATAGGCAGCTTGTGTGCCAGAATACTCACAAGAAGTCTTCTTATTTTTGTCTTCTAGTACTAGTGACCACAATTAGTTCTACTTTGGCTTAGCTGCTGGATGGAGTTGTTTGTTTTTTGTTGTTTTGTTTTTTTAAAAAAAGACTTAATTAAGTTCTTAAATATGGCTTTGTGAAGGATTTCCTACTCCAGACTAATGCCTGGAACAATAATCTTTGATACTCTTGATAGCATAGCTTGCTATGACTGAGAATAGCATGGATGCAGGCATCTACATCCAGCAGCCACTTCAGCTAGCAATTTGCTTGCAGAAGAAGCAGGTGTTGAGGCATGACTGCCAGGAGGGAACTTCTGGGAGAAACCATCCATGTGCACAGCCATGAGAGGTGGCAGCTGATGTGCTCGCAGTGGTTTTTGTCACAATCAGCATTTATGTACCAGAATTCATCAAATGGGTATTTCATACCTTGACGTACAACTGACTGGGAAGTTTTGCGACAGCACTGGAAGAACGCAGCTGCCATTCATATATCTGGGTATAAGTTATCAGGGCTTTGAGCTGGGAGGGATGTGACGAAGTGGTTGGAGTCACCGTTGGTCTTGGCAGGGACTGTCAAGGATTGTCCCATCTGTGGTGGTGAGAGGAAAGGGTTTGCTGAAGGGGTATGCCCTGTGGTCAGAGAATTTTAATCAGCAACTCATTTTCCACACACCAATGAATGCCAACGACTGCTAGATAGAGGAGCTAAATATGTTAGAAGTAAATGCATCCTTGATTTGTGTGTCAACTTGTTGCTGACCGCTTTTTTTTCTGTAAAGCTTGAGGAAGTTGGGCTGTCCCTCAGGCCTCCCAGTGCTGTTTTTTAATTGCCAAGAACTCAGCTTGACACTGCTTGCAGTTGCCTATGAGCAGAACTTAACAAGACTTAGTACAGCCAGTGTGCCCTCAAACATTTGGTGATGTGAAGACTTTCTCAGGGGTCATGTGTAGCCTAGCAAAGACAGTTCAAGACATTGGCACGCTCCAGAAAATATATAATACCTCTGTCTTTTCCAAAAGCCTTGAGGATGTTGTTGAAACTGGGGAATTAACTTTTTGTCCAGTTTCTATACAGGAAAATGTTAATTTTGGATCAGGATTCAGAGTGAATGAATATCCAGTTGTTCGTGTTTTTTTATGTTTCCCTTTCATTCATTGTTATCAACTGGCTAAATTTTGATCTTCTCAAAATCAGTACCGTCTAAACATTTATGGTGATCTCTGCCGAGCAGCACCTTGAAAAAAAGACATTCTGTTGCTATAAACTATTTTACTGTGGGCTGTAGATATATTAGAGAGAGAGATGGGAAAGGAAAGGGAGGTTTAGACTTTTCTGTAAGGATACCAATTTGAACTGTAATACGAATGGGAAGAGATGACTTGACAATGCACTGGTGGAGGTAAACAGACTCATTTCTGTGGAAGGGGTGTTGACAAGCAGTGATTTTTGGGAAGCCTCCAGACAGAGTCCAGACACTGACTTTGGGGATTTAGGCAATATAAAAATTATTATTAAAAAAAAAAAAAAAATACATCAGCTGTGCCTGTCTTTTTTTCTTTTTTTTTTTTTTCACAGAGTTTTGTTCTATTAAACATTTCCAGAAACACTTGTACAGTTAAGCCTAGCACTGTGAAAAGAACTAATACACTTTTTTGATAGACTTTTCCTGTGTTGCTTTTGTTTCTTCAAATTGAATGTGTTTCAGCTGCAAGTTTACGTTTAGGCTGCTTCAAAAAAAAAAAAAAAAGGCCTTGAGCATGATAGAACAACTACAGAACTCACATAGACCTGAACTAAAATGATGGCGTTGAATATCATGGTAAGTGACCTTGCACATTCACATGGCCTTAAGCATAGATATAGAGACGGCTTCCTCCAAAGCTAAGTTCCAGGCATGCTGACAAAATCATTTGCTCATGTCCCAAATATTGTCTGTTCTCATTCCCCCAGATTCATTGTAGTTTGGCCTAATAAGGTGATGAGGGGGGTTTACATTAGAGAGGGGGGTTTACAAGTGTACTGCTGTTTTGCTGCTTCTTTTTTACCTCCTCTACAAAGCATCCCATTGATCGCAGATTCAAAGCGAGCAAACAGATTCCTCACTATGTACCCTCAAATCCCTACTGAAAATTCTTCTCTTTGATGCCCACAAAAAATCACGATATTACTGATACGTTGTGACTTACTGTGTATTTTGATGACCACTGCTGTTTTATGGTGTTGTCTCCTCTTACTATCCTATATCTCTGTTTTTTGTTTGTTTGTTTGTTTTTGTCCCCCATTGCACATACTGAGGGTATGGTTAGTAAAGGAAGCAAACAGGGTAAATTAGCTCATCTGATACCCTGTTTTTGTCACAGTAGCAGTAAAGTTTCACGTTGCTGGCTAATTCAGCCCTGTGCAGCATAGCCTCAGATTATGAGCTTTTGTGCAGAAAAAGTTATTTTTGTTCACGTTTGCAGCAGTTAGAGCAGGAAGATCCTTACTGATGGCAGAGGTTTTTAGAGACAGACTGTAATAATGACTGTGATTTCTTTGCTTATGTCGGCAGGAACCTGCTTATTATGCCTATTAAGGTTCAGACCCATAAATGCAGACTTCCATCTGCATGAAAAGCTGAAGTAAGCAAACCTGGTTCACTGGCTGGGTAACAGGACAGCTTTTCAGAGTCTTTAGACCCAAGGAGCTCATGGTCTTACTGGAAACTCCTTGGATACCATCTTTAAATGTTTTGCAGTATTTTTATTAGTACTTTCCACTCTGTGGTGGATCAATGGAAGCCTGTTCTGAAATTTTAAGCCCTTCTTTCTTTGCATTAGAGTTTCAAATTAATGGTCTACAACTGTAAACTCATATATTTGCACTGACACGTTTTGATTGAGGTGTCATGTGCTTGCAGTTTAAGGAAGATCCAAAGAAAATGAAAGTATCTGACATAGGGCCATGATCTCCTATCGCTATCAGCTCATTAGACAAATTTTACAAATATAATCAGGAAAAAAAAATTATGACATAGTGGCTTGCTGGCTATATCACACAAGAGTTATACTGTTAACTGTGTTGCTATAAATGTCAAACCAGTGTACATTTTTGGCAGTTGCAAAGAATCTTCACAAGTGTTCCTGGAGGCATACTTTTAAAAGGTATATTTTATATTCAAAACAACAAAAATATTGTAGGATGTCAATGTTGTTTCATCTAGCCCTTACAATAATTTTATGGCATCTGTTTTTTTCTCTTTCAGAAAGATGCAGCTGGTATCTAATAGATAGAAATAGATCTGTCCCATCTATTTTCTACTAAAAAAAGAATAAGAGTTAGGGGTCAGATAGTTTAATGTTACAGATTGGTGTGTCCCCTGGGATAAGTTATCTACACTTTCTGATGCTAAAGATTCAGAAAGTTTTGTGTGGAGAGTTTGAGAATGCATTTTCATTTGCACTGCGACCTGGTTATATGTACCATCTCTATATTAAAATGCGCCTTACAGTGGAAGGTTGTTACTACTTGAGCAAAGGCTCACGTATCAGCTTAATTCTGGTACTGGTGCATGTCATGTGCACAGTGTAGAGGTTTTTTGCAGGACTGAGGCTTGTCTCCTGTCCTCTTTCCTCTCACCATGTGCTTGTACACAGAGTGAGTATACATCTCTATTGAGATACATTGTCTTGATATTGATTTCTTTGCCTAGCTTTCTACTTTAACTCTCTGTACTGTGATCATCTCATCACCACCTTCCTATATGACCATTAGGCATTCCAATATTTTCCTTTTTCTTTCCTCACAATTGCCTGTTGTCCCTTAGTTCTGCTTTTTGAAATGTAGTCACTGCATTTTTACACAGGTTTGGGTGGCTTGGTTGCTTGCTTGCTTGCTTTTAAAGAAATGTGGGACCTTTTCCCCAGAACTCAAATCCCCAAATCCAGCATTGCTCAGTCCTTCCCTGACCAGTCCTTGCTCTTTCCCCATTTCTGCCTGCCCCACTGATGAGTCTGCTGGAGTGAGTCCCACTGATCCCCAGCACCTACTGCTGCTCTATGCTTTTGCTGCCCAACTAGCTGAACACACAAGCTTCCTCTCAATCTTTCTGCGGAAACAAAACTATAGATAGGTCTTATTCTAGAAAATGCCTTTAAAAAGGACCCTCAAGAATCCCAACTCATGCTTACCAAGAACAAAAGAAAGAAAAAAAAAAAAAAAAAAACCTCAGCCTCGAAGTATTCTCCATACAAAAAGGAAGAAGGGAGTCCAACATTTTTTATCTTCTTTCCCCTCCCCCCAATATTGATAAGTGAAACAGAATTTCATTTGGTGTTCATTCTTGATAAGACCCATGTGCCGCATGCATACATGTGCTTTCTCTCTCTTTCTTCTCTGTTTAAATCCCATTTAAACAGTGCTCAGATACTGCTGGGAGTTGTAATCCATGTGCAGCTCTGTCAGGAGGCAAACACCAGCTGGAGGGATGGCTCTGTGCGACGCTTTGCAACCAGTTGTGTTGCTGAGGAGTTAGAAAAGAGGGGAAAAAGCGGTTCACGAAGACTCAGCCAATGCCTTTTGGAAAGCACTTATTACACTCTTATATGAGCTACAAACTCTGTGTCTTGTTCAGTTTCTTATGCGTAGTGAGGGGCAAGATTGCAAAACAGAACGTGACAGAACTTCACAGCCAAAGACGTACTTCCTCAGATTTGTTTGACAATTTATTGCATACAGCTTCAGAGATTGAGAGCACCTATAAAAAACTGCTGTTTAGTGCGTAGATAGAAAATGAAAATACTTTGTTCTTTACTGAAGTATTTTTCCCCTGCCAGAATCACCAACAATGTGAACATTTCTTGTTAGCTCTCTCTTTCTGATATGCATTTCCATTACCATCTCTAAAGTCCTTGTCTGGCTATATTTCCAGAAGGGTACTGAAGCAGCACAGATGTTTGGAAGTTTACCATTTTTCTAATTAAATAGTGTATTAAGACACATTTATAGCTTTGCCGATGCGGAGCTCTAGGTTAACATTCCTGTACTCCGATACTAATTGAGTAGTTGCCCAGAGCATTATCCTAACACTTCTGTAAAACAAAGTGCTAAGGACTGTTAGTGTAGAAAACCATAGAATTTTATACAGGAATTTTAATAGGGAGCACTATTAAAAATAAATACCTGTCTTTATGAGTATTGGTCATTATTGGTTAATGAGTGGAACACTAAAAAGATGCTAAGCAGTTACAGCTTCAGCAACAGGGAAGATAAATGACAAAAGATAATTTTATGTAGTGAATATATTATAGTTATTACTTTCTTCCGGCACTGGATTCCTTGGTGTTCTGCTCAAAAATAACAAAGTAATGGAGAACTGTGTTATAGCAGAACAGATCTAGGGAATGTTTGATGATGCTATGACTTAGAGCCTGGCTACAAGGATATTTGGGTTTTGGCATCTTTGAATCAAGTACACCCCATTATTTCCCCTTCCTGCTTGTAGCCATTTGCCAAGGAAGTGAGCTGAAAGGTTAGTGAAATGAGAGTCTTGAGAACTGTTGTTAATGGAAAATGGGAAGAGGCAGCCTTACTGATAGTGTATGTCCTCTTAGGAAAGTGCATAGAACTGACACAATTGTAAGCTGTGGGCTGGGAAACAAATCTCTTAACATTTCAAATACAAAACAAATGGGGCTGTTGGTTCTTGAGATGGAATTGATTTTAATGTATTATGGTGCTGGCACATGTGGTGGGCTGCAGTGCAGCATGCAGCGACTGAAGTGGACAAGTATGGAAATGATGGCAGTCCAGCCGAGACTGAAATGGTGGGCACGGTCTTCAGGGGAACCCGGGCCACACTTGCGTGGTGTGTGTTTGCGACAGGAATCCTACTGCTGGAAAGTGAATGCTCTCAGCAGAAGGCTTCAGACTGCACAGTCAGGGTTGTCAGTGGGGTGACTGCGAGGACAGAGGGGAATGGGAATTACAATCTCCTTTCTTTTAAGGCAAGTTCAAAAACTGCCCCCACACACTGTCCTGTCCCATCCATTTGTAAACCTTTGCCACTGTTCCTTCCCTCTGATTTTTTCTAATGAAATGCTGTAATTAGAATGCTTATGAGTATCACTGTTCGGCTGCTCTGAAGTGTTGGTATAGAGAAAAAAAAGAGAGTTTATAAAACTCATCCCCTCTGTCTGACTACAACAGCGTTACGGCCCCAGTGCTGTTCAAATTCTTTCGCTTACTTGTGTGAGCAACTGAAAGTCCACTTTGATGCAAAACAGCAAATCATTCCACATTTAATTCGCTCCCAAGCTCAGTCCCACATGAAGAGCTGGCAGTAATCATCCTAATATTAGAGCTGATGCTTAGAGGGACACGGGGCCACATAGCTGCGGACAGATCCCCGGGATCTAGAGTGCTGCTTCAGGGGGGATTTATGAGCTAGGCATCCCCTCCGAGGTTACTTGCAAAGGAAGCAAGGGGGCGGCTGATGTCTTGGCCCTTAGGGTTGCAATGCTTGCCAGCAAAGCTGGAGCACTATGAAAAGGTCTGCAGTTCAACGGGGCTGTGGTATAAATACTCCCTTGCAGCTAGGATTGGTGGAAAGACAGAGACACTGAGGGAAGGCTTGCTTTAGCTGTAAATCTTCATCCTTGGGAAAATAAGTATTTTATTTCACCAGTCTTACCCTACTCAGAGGCTTGTGATATAAACATGTCAGAAGTGACCTTGGTCTTCTGAATCAGTTAATACTGGTAGACCATGATAAAGGAAAGCAGTGGATTTACTGCAAGTAACCTTGCCCAAGCATGACTGGCTTCAGAAGTGGCTAAGGTGGCCACCAAGTGTTTTCTGTTGATCACCTTATTCGATTTCCCTTGCATAAAATGCTGCTGTTTTATTTAGGGGTGCGATGAGCTAAGAATAGCAAATCCTACTTACATGACATGGAAAAGTACAAGTACAAATGCATCTGTGACAATTCTGACCTGGGGCTGGAGAAATGCGACATCTGTGCAAACAAGCAGAAGAGAGACATTGTACATTTTCAGAGTTAAATGGATTGAAGTTTTTCAGTGTCCCATTTACTTACATTTTGAGGTGAAAAGAGATATTATTTCTCCAAAATAAAAATGTTCCTTGGGAAAGCATAACAATAATTATTGCTTCAGCCAGATTTTCAAAGCAAGAAGCTTTTAATGCCTTCAAAGTTCTCTGTGTGTCCAGTCCTAAACTCTCGATCTGGGATTGGTGTAACATCACATACGTTATGCTTGGCTTCTTAAACTTTTTTTTTTTTTTTAATTTACTATGTTTTTTGCAATCTTGGAAGCATTTTAATTCTTACTTTACGTTTGTGCATTCACAGCTATCTCTGTGTGCGATGCAAACACTGTCTGTAAAATAAGCATGTAAAACACCTCCCTGCAATTAAGAAAGGAGGTGGTTTCCTCAGTGGAAATAATCTGCATTGGCCGTAGCAAGAGCTGCAATTCAATTCAAGCATCTCATTTAACACTTCAAATTGTCTTTGCATATATGGGCAAGAGTCCAACAGCATTAGGAAATCCTTGGTGGATAGTAATCTGGAACACAAAAAGCAGCAGTCATACTTCAACACAATTGATAGCCTCTACTCACTAGCAGTCTTCAGGCTAAATTATCATGGAGATGCAATTAACTGTCTTTACAGAGAGGGTGGGTCCTTCCGGATGTAGAAGAAGAGGTCACAGATGGGGCAGTGTGGCTGTGTGGTTAAGCATAATATGACTTGCTCGGAAAGAGGTCCAGACCCTGGGATCTTAGCCTTGACACACTGCAAAGTCAGGCGGTAAGAAATGCCATACACCAGCAGCCCACCGTGTCTGCCACCAGACACGACCCATCCAGACTGCAAATTTAGGCTATTTTTTGCTTCCCCCTTACGTTTTGTGTCAAGCAAGAGGTTTTGATTGCATCTCTGACTCGCCCTGAGGAAAGGAACACAATCAAGTGGGTAGTCTTGAGTCTTTTTGACCCTATGCAGGGGAGATGGATTATAATCTTTGCTCCAGGTATTTGTTGTGCTGAATTCCCTCTGTGGCTCCTGAGTATTTTATTATGCATTTCATCAGCCTCCTGAGCTTGACCTCAAGCTAAAAGCTCCAAAGTGCAGTGGAGTTTCATTATCAAAGCTGCGATTGGTGCCATGTCAAAAATGTGAAATAATCAAGTTAATAATTTGTTTGTTTGCTTTATCCCAGGACAAAGCAAATAGAGGGTGTCATTTCTTGCTAAGAAGCACACTTTATTGGCACAGCTTCACATTGATGTTTCCAGCAGAATCTTCTCTCTTTTGAGTCTGTCTAGTGTAGAAAGAGAAGTGTTGGCTTCCCAGTTCAGTTTGAGATTTGACAATGCCCAAGGGAAGGGATGCGTCAGTTTTAAGGAATCCCCCACACCCCACAAAACTTGGAAATTTTACATTTATAACATCATGTCTGCCTTGAGGAGGCAAAATGTTGTTATCAGGATTAGCCTTTAGCTGTTTTTTGTATTTTGTCTTTTCAGAAGAGCGTTTGACTAAAGTCAGCCCAACTACCACTCTGTGTAAATTCTCAGTATTATGTGGACAGAAGCATTTAAATATCATCTAGGCATAAATATGCAAGGTGCAATGAGGTTTTGAAGAGGTCTGAGAGCTGAAACTTTAGCTGGTATTCATTGTTGCACTTTCCTTGATTTTTGTTGTTCTTCAGTGCAGTTTTAAAGGCAGGCATAAGGATTTGGTATACAGTTTTATTTTTACAACCTACTCAGAGTTTCTTTTCCTGGAGAATGTCCATAGGCTGAGAAAGATTCATGAACCATGTTGTGAAACACTCCATCTCAGTTGCACCGATGTTAGTGTCACTTGGTTTTATTGGATGGGCTCTCCTTGCAAGAGTTTAGACATCAATTTATTCCATATTTATTAATATATCATTTACCTTATTATTTGATGCAGGGGAATCAGATTAGTGTATTTGAGAACTGAAGTAGCTGTGCGATGACAGAGATAGACATAGCTGCAGAGACTTTTACTTTCCATCCTTTCTGAAGCAGGTTCTGAGCATGGGAATCAGTCTGTCCCTGATTTGCCCTTTATGTCCTGGGAGTACCTTCCTTCAGTCCTGGCCTGCACAGATGAATGTTGAGCTGCACGCTCCCGCTGCATGGTCTGATTTCTCCTTGGGCCACGTGTGCCCAAGGAAAAGGCAGTCCAAGGAGTGACACAAAGTCCCAAGTGGGACTGACATGGAATCTCAGTGAAGGTGCAGTGCTCATATTCTGCAGAGACGAGGCTCTCCTGATGCTGGGTTGAGGACCAAGAAGAACTCGCAGAAGTGGAACATTCAACAAAAATCTTCCCGTGTCAAGAGAAAAAAAAAAAAATAGAGAACAATAGGGTTTGTGCTTGTTTGGGTTAAAAGGAAGAGCTGGAATAGTTTTAACTCCACTCTTGTCCTTCAACAGCCATTGTAGAGTACGTGATACAGGCAATAGAGACTTGCAGAGGTTAAAAGCATTTCTGAGGGCAAGGAGGAGAGCAGTATTGCTATTATTTGATTCTAGAGGAACATATTCTCAGCATCCCTAGATGTAGAAAATTCCTTGAAAAATCCCAGTAGATTAATATTTTCCTGTCTGGTGAATCTGGCATAAAAACTAAGATCTGGGAATTACGATCAGTTTTAAAATTTTACAGATCATGAGAAATCAAACCATAGGAATGTCACTAATTCATTTCATGAGGTGTTCATCTCTGTGCTGCCAGGAGAATAACTTCTATATTTAACTAAGCAACAGCTCTTTAGCCAAAAAAAAAGCGGATAGCCCCAACTCATTAGTTAGCTAAGCTTCATTTCTCACTCCCACTCCCTTCCATCATATCTCTGGTGGTGCAAAGCCCGTCGTAAAATTGAAAGTTGCCTCTCATATGGATTAGCTGTGCACACCAAAGGAGCAGCATTAAATGCCTGTCACATATTTTGCTTTTGTCACTAAGATTTATTAAAAGGGCAGACCATTTCCATCACTGCTAGTCCTTGCTGCTTTTATCCATTAATTTAATTAATATTCAGATATTGATTTTAATTAACTCCCTTAATTGTGCTAATAATGTCAGATTTCCACTTTTCAGACTGAAACACATTAATCAAGTCACCAATGTAAAATGACAGTGTTTGAGAGGTATCCATCCACATTTTCAGCCTCAAGTGATGTGCTGTGCAGGGGTCAGCATGAACCTCAGCAATCAAAGTTAAGGCTATCCTCTGCTTGAATTGTGGTGTGCTGATAAATTTGGATGTGACTGAGGCAGATCATGAGAGTTGTGTGTAATGCACCTCCAGATTTTGGAAGGTACAACCAAACCAGCCTGCCCCTGAGTGCCCTTTTTGCCATTGATCTTCTACATATGTGTGCCATTCATTTCTCCCATACCTTTTCCAGGATTTTAAATACGATGTGGCCTTTCTCCTGGAAGAACTGCAAGGATTGTAAGGGGCGAGGTGGCTCAGAACTGCGATTTACAGCTAAAAGACCCCTCTCCTCAGCACTGTGTTTGGCTTGAGGTGGTAGCATAAACAAACTGGAAAACCACGTACAGTGAAGTTTTGTCGTAGTAGTTCACCTGTGTGGAATAATGGAGAAAAGCTGTTGTATGACAAGGCAGAAGAAAACAGATCCAGCCAGTGGATAGAAGGAAGGTATCTCTGCTGGTGCTCATCACCAAAATGCATGTTAGTCAAGGAGCTGCCTGAGGTTACAAATGCAAAAAGTCTGTCCCCAAATGCTGTGAGGAAGTAATCTGCATCAGGCCAAGTTCAGATTCCCAGAGGAATCCTAGTTAAATTGTGTATTGCAAAGTCAGAGGAACCTCAGCTTTTTATAGACTTGTGTTGCATTTGTTGGTATTAAAGAACATTTTTTGCACCATAACCTCCTCATTCTTTCATCAGTACCTTTCCATGATATTTTCTTTGTGTGTGTGTGTGTGTGTGTCCTTCACAGCTTTTCTACATTTGCTGATCCTAGCAAAGAATTACTCTTGGTATATGAAGTTTCTCTTTCCAGCAGGTTTTCTCGCATGGTTTCTTTGGCTCACTTCTTGATAGGTCTTAGAATTTCATGGACTTAAAGGTTTTAACTTCCCTGCTTCCAACTTGTTTGTATCCACCTAAAACAGGACATGATCAAACTCCACCTACTTCTCACTTTTCTGACTCACTGGTATATATTTACACATGAGTTTTTTGGTAGATTTAAAATAACAGCTTTTATTTACGTACATCCCGTCCTTCCCTTTTTCTGTGCCAAAATGATGCAATCGTAAGAATTGGCAGTTTTAGCATTTCCCTTGTATGAAGGCTTCTGGTTTGCTTGTGCCTTCTAAGCACCAGCATACATACATTGTATGGATCCATTTAGTTTTCAGGTGAAACTAATTTGCTCTGGTAATCAACAGATGTCACACAAATCTGAAGTACAACCCCCTCACAGCTGACAACTATACATGCATGATTGCATATGTGCATGTATTTTTATACAGATACCCTGCTAATGAATTCGCATTTTCCTAGCAATGGTATTTTATGCCTTTTCACAGGAGATTTATTATTACTTTACCATGTACTAGGTGAGGGCTGACAGTGTCCCACTAACGCTTCTACTGGTCTCAGTCCACTGAAGTTCTTTTTTTTTTTTTTTTTTTTTTATGATCTGCAGAATTTATCACTTTCTTTTTAATTTGCCCTTCCTAAATGTGTCTGACCAAACTAACTTATAGTGGATCATCAAGTGAACCACATTGACCAATACGATTGTCCCCTCAGGGAAATTCAGTATATATTGCAATGCCTCTAGAAGTGGTGACAAGCAAATCACCATGCAACACCTTCAGGATCTGTCCTGCATACTTCAGACACAGCTGATGGGTCATCCCAAAAAATGCAGTCTGTCGCTTTGGCTGCCATAGGTCTGTGAGCTTCCGGGCTTTATGACAGTCTCGGTACAGTTCACACGAGGCAGAGGAACGAACAGTACTAGCAAGAGTGGCCAGGATCGGCCAGGTGGGAGCTGCAGCGCTGCAACAGGAGCTGAGACCAGCATCCTCTGTGGGAGGGAGCCAGAGATTTCAGAGAGTGTTTGTGTCCATCTAGTTGCAGAGGAGGCAGGGGGCAGCTGCTGAAGTCCAATTCCGTATCTGCTTGGGCTCAGATTTACTAGTATTTTCCCACCCGGGGACTATTTCCTCTCTGCAAAAAGATTTCTTACATATCATATTTATAAATGTGTATAAACACAATATGTGTATCAGCAGAGAGAGAGATATATAAATGTATACATATGTGTGTGTGCCTATATATGTAAATATATGTATGTATAATACACACAAAACTTAAGTATACATTAACCAAGATAAGCTGTGTTTGCCAGTGCTTTTATCTCAGTGGGAGACTGTTATTGCTGGAGTCAGACTCTTGAGCACCAGCTGAGGATAGGAAACGAGATTCTGGCATGCAGGGTGTGGGAGGAATATCTCTTTGTCTACCCCCCTTATTTTGTTTCAGAGTACATACACAAATAACATTCACATGTGGCCGTGAGTGATGTAATGCATGCAACTGAGTCCAGAAGAAGCTTTTTCTTGTGAGCATGTATCATTTTATACTACTAGCAAATAATACCCTGCCACTCCACAAGGTAATAGAGGTTGTTTCAGAATGCAAAGTGCTTTTTCTGTGGGAAGCTGGAAATCTATTTTCATTTCTGTCGCCTATCTCTATATATAGAAAGAGCATAGGTTTGTATACATATGTCTGTATATGTACATACAGAGGGAGATACATGAGACAGATTTCTTCTGGCTTGCCAGACCTTTATATTTGAATCTGTTTTCATCGCCTTTACCTTTCACTTAGAATAGCAGGAATCCTGGGGCACACAGATGCTTGTGTGTGTAGCTGGATCGCCAGGTTCATTCTGCGATTTGCTGTATCAGGAGTCTGCGGCCGCAGGGAAGCAAAGCACTCAAAAGGCAGTTTCCTTGCAAACATGTTTATGCTCCTGCACAGTCCCCACAGCACAGACCCATGTCCAGTTGTTTAAATTAAATACCACAGTGGCAAAATTTGCCTGAATTGCCTGTGTACTGGGTGGGAGGCGGAATGATAGGAAAATGACAAATTTCTTCTGGCCCCAAGGGGAATACGGAGCCAGTGTTTGGAAAGTAATCAAAAAACAAAAAAAAAAAATATGCAGCATCTGTTATTAAAATATATATAAAAATAATGTCATACAAGGTTTGTACACATTAGCTCAAGAAACAATAGTTCCGATTTTCTCTGGCTTGTGGAGGGTCACTGGGAGAAGGCTCTGTATGAAGTGCAACTGTACTGAAGACAACACTTACATCAGTGTGAAACAGGGCATGTAAATCAGATTCAGAGCCAGCATGAAAACCTTCTTAGCGAAGGCGGTTTTAACACACATGGAAGGTATTAGCACAGTCCCTCCCCAGATAGCACAGATAGTGTCAGAAAAAAAAAAAAAAAAAAAAAAAACTGGCTTTCCTGGATCAAGTATAGATTGCCAGGGCTTAAATTGCATGATAATGAGCCTGTATTGCTGCTATTTATTTTAAGTACCGGCAATGTATCTGGCACCACACAAGACAAAAGTAAAGAATGTCTTCATCCTAAAGAATTTACGGTATGAAAGCAGACAAAGGTAACATGACATATGAAGGGATATACAGGAAGTATTGTAGTCAAATGTAAATTACTTTCCTTTACAGTAAAATTACACTCTGTGTGAATAAGTTCTCTGTGGCCCCAGATAGATTTCAGCTCCCAATAATCTAATGCTGTAATACATTCTAATTGGTTTCAAAATACAAATGCAATATTTTATCTTTAAAAGAGAAAAAATACTTGGAAGAGCTGGATGTCAAATACAAACTTAAAAGACTGCCTCACTCAGACTCACCAACCTAAAGAGAAAAAAAAAATCACCCAATACATTCTCTTAAATTTTTTTCCAGCAATTCAAATAAAATTCTTTTATTATCTTT
This sequence comes from Oxyura jamaicensis, assembly GCF_011077185.1. NCBI lineage: Eukaryota > Metazoa > Chordata > Aves > Anseriformes > Anatidae > Oxyura > Oxyura jamaicensis. Next base: position 80,543,012 of record NC_048894.1, read on the forward strand.
ACTTTTACTTTCCAAGTAATTAAATGACTATAAAAAGTACTGGAAACCATAAGACCCCAAGGACCCTCATGACTTGTACAGTTTGCTGCTGGAAAGCAGCTTGCACTTGTATTTTGCTCTCCTTCCCTTGCAACATACCCTTTCTAATTGCTGCAGGTGGGGTTAGAGCTGGTCTTTAACACACAGCCAGCCTTGTTCTTTCAATTTGGAATGAAATGTGAAAATTAAAAGTAGCTTTACAGGGCTCTGAGAACTTCAGTCTCAGGTCAGTGGAAACCCTACCATTATCTTCAGTGGGCACGGGAAGAGATCTTTAATGCTAATCACATTATTTTGGGGTTATCACTGTATGTGCCTCAAGTTGAGATGTATGTGCCTCAACCTGAGACAGTTGTTTGAAAAGAAGTGATGGTGGCAAGAGAGGATCTGTGAAGCATTGCTTGTTTGTTTGCTACTCTGGAAGACAGGGTGCATGAACAGTGTTTGTACATCTCTGGGCTCGGCCAGGAGCCAAATCTAGTGGGCTGTTCCTGAGAATCACACCCTGCTGTCAATTATCTGTATGTAAAAGATAGTTGTAGGCAAAAGCTGTGCTTTTGTACTATTTTGTTGACTTAGCTTTCAACCCTGCACAGGAATGTTCTCTATCCAGAAAAAATAAATCCCATGTCTTTTTGCCAGAATCTGTTTTTTGGTTGACTAACTGGCATCCTGACTCATTTGTGATGGGGCAAGGGTGTAGGTTTGAAGAAGTTTTACTGAAGAAGTTGTATTATCTTAAAGCAGATCTATGCAATGAAATATTTAAGCATTACTCTGCCTTTTTATAGAATTTCAACCTAAGCCAAGTTTCAAATGGGGTTTCACAGAAGTGTTTTCAGTATTTTCATGGCGATGGGACTGGCAACATTTGTTGAATCTGAAGTGTGTTAGATGGGATTAATTTAACACTCAAGACAGGAAAACCACCTGATACCAAGCTGGAAGGAAAGACTCACAGTTCAAAGTGGTCTTGACCATTGCAGAAATGCTCTGACATGAATAGGGTATGATTGAATGAGAACACATGCAAGTGCTTAAGTAAAGAGTAGTTTACTTAAGGAAGAGATATCAAATCAATCAGGATAGGATGAAAAACAAGCTAAAAAGCCATTTCCCAGAAAAGCGTTTAGGGGCGTCATAGGGGATTGCCATCTAAAAGCTTACCAGTGTTGTAGCACTGTTGTGGAGAAGCAGATGTCCTATGGGATATGATGAACAGGATCACTGTGTCTCAAACTTGTCAAGTGATCCCTCCACTTGGTGCTGGCAAGGCGTCCAACAGGAAGATAGAGTCTGGTTTTGCACACCACATTGTAGTAGAACATAGGCTGATTGAATCAGGGAAAATCTGCAAAAATTATTGAAATTTTAGGAAAAAAAATAAAGAATGTTAGGGGTTACTGGTTTGGTTAGTACAGAGAGGAGGCATGATAAAAGTCTTTGAACAGGTAGGATACTATAATGAGGAAGTGTGTAGGCTATTCTCTATGTTCACTGTAAATGGGACAAAAACACCAGCTTAAATCACCACAGAAAATGATTTACTTAAATATGAAAAGATGTTTCCCTCTGCAAGCTTGCCTGGCAAATCAAGGGAACCCAGTTCTCCCATGTCTTGTGTTATAGTGTTGTAACTGCTCAACTGTTGCACAAAAACTGAATATTATCTCTTGTGGCCTCAGGAATTGCTTTGTGCTGGTTTTAAGTTGGTCATCATCACCCCCTGTACTCGGCTCTGGTGAGGCCGCACCTCGAGTACTGTGTTCAGTTTTGGGCCCCTCGCTACAAGAAGGACATGGAGGTGCTTGAGCGAGTCCAGAGAAGGGCTACGAAGCTGGTGAGGGGCCTGGAGAACAAGTCTTACAAGGAGCGGCTGAGGGAGCTGGGCTTGTTCAGCCTGGAGAAAAGGAGGCTCAGGGGTGACCTTATCGCTCTCTACAGGTACCTGAAGGGAGGCTGTAGCGAGGTGGGGGTTGGTCTGTTCTCCCACGTGCCTGGTGACAGGACGAGGGGGAATGGGCTTAAGTTGCGCCAGGGGAGTTTTAGGTTGGATGTTAGGAAGAACTTCTTTACCGAAAGGGTTGTTAGACATTGGAACGGGCTGCCCAGGGAAGTGGTGGAGTCACCATCCCTGGAGGTCTTTAAAAGACGTTTAGATGTAGAGCTTAGGGATATGGTTTAGTGGGGACTGTTAGTGTTAGGTCAGAGGTTGGACTTGATGATCTTGAGGTCTCTTCCAACCTAGAAATTCTGTGATTCTGTGATTCTGTGATCATATGCTCAAGGTGTGTGTAAGCTGCAGGGCATGAGGCCCTTGTGTTTAGGCACCTCCCTATCTTAAATGATGATGGAGTTTCATTGTGACTTAGCCACATTCCAGCCCACAGAAATGCAACCATGCACACGTCCGCCCACATTGGCCTGGCTGAATCTAGGACACTGGAAAATCGACATCCTGAATCATTGTTTGAGTTATTATTGCCAACAATAAATAGTCTGAATCTTGTCTTCAACAGAGGCAGCAAAGTACCCAAACAATGAGGTAATCATAAAGCCATAGTGTTACTTAATCAATAATGTTATACTTCTGAATTGCCAGTGAGAGGTAATCAGAAACTGAGGTACCAGTGATCTGGTTATACTGCAAGGTAGAGTCATGAAGAACAATGTATTTGTGCACAAGCTGTTAATTTTGTGCTTCTTTCCATATATTAGGAAGAGTTGGATCAACAACTCCTGTTCTTTGAAGTGTTTTGTGTTACCATAGTATGTTATTTTTCCCATAATATGATCCAGATGTATATTAAGTAAATTACTGAGATATTGCTAGAACTTTAGGGAAAATATATTTATAACTATCATGAGAACAAGTAATCTATTTTGGAAAACCAAAATCTGTTCCCCAAACATGACAAACTGTAGGCCAGTTAAGGTGAACTATTTCCACCCATTCCTCCCCACCTTTTTTTTTCTCCCCTAACAGTGATAGAATATGAATTAAGAGCACAAAGCTCTTAGGCACTTTAGATTAAAGCTAAAACATAGTAATGATAGCTTGATGATTGAATGACGTCTGCCAAACTTCCTCAGGGACTTCAATAATTTGAGGGTAATAGATCATTAGAAGTGTTGAACACTATGTCTGACATGTTTAAATTTATGTATCACATTCCTCTAAAATAATAACTAGTAAAAGTTTAAAAGCTTTGGAGGGATGTGGGATATACATGCTAAACCACAGAATAGGTGATAGTTTGAACCGGTAGTGCCAGTTAAGTAGCTCAAGATTACCTGCTACTATATTTTAAATATGTTAAAGGGGAACTTAATTATAACAACTATGTTTTCTTTATTTTTTATTTTTGTTTTTTAATGTGAAAGTGGTTTATGTGAATTTATCTCAGGAACTGATGTGGGCTAGAATCATGAGCAGAATTGGGAACCACTGCTCAGCCTAGTGGATGGTAGCCCATGAACTATTCTAAGTCCATCATTTTGGATCATGTCCTTACAGACCTCTGTAGTAAAAAAAATGTATAATAACTTGGTTAGTTTCTGACAGCTAAAAGATTGACAATAGTCTTAGCATTTGGATGCTAAGAATATTACAGTTCATCCTCTGATGTTCTTTAAAGGAAAAGACACCTCAAAGGGAAATGTAGCTTTGTTTCCAATAAGATGACCACCTTGCCTGCTCTTTCAGGTGCAGCAGGTCTCTGCAGAAACAGTGCCAACTGCTATAGGGGAATCCTGAGTTAAACAGGAGCATCTCTTGATGAAAATACAGAAGGGCAGTTCTTGCATTTTTCCCTCATTGAACTGGGAAAGTCAGTAATTAGGTTATTGAGTGGGTTGTGGAGCAAAGATTAAAAATGCCAAGTAAAAGAGCTCTGTAAAATAACTGAGTTGACGTGTATGTCATATCTTATGAAAAAGTGCATAAATATACAACCATGTTGAGCTGTTGATGTTTTTAATGAACTGCTTTAATATGCATTTCATGCTTGACACACAAAGCAGCTGATGGACTCAATAAGACCACTGCAGCCAAAGAGAAGAAGCATAATTGCAATAATTCACACTAAGGGGAAAGTCAGTCAGGTGCACTGTTGCTCATGCTTTGTGTTGTGTATTCATGTACCATTAACACTGTAAGAACAGATTATACCCACGTGGTATCACGTTGCTGGTCCAAGGAGCTGTCTTTCTTTCTGACAAGACTGATGATAGGTGGGCTCTGATCTCTTTGGCCCTGAAGAATCCTTTTCTTCTCCTCCCCAAACTTATCAAATCCCTTCATTTCTTCTTGTGACAGGCCTGCCGCCTGCACTCTCTCTATGATACCCTTGATGGCTAATGTATGGCATAGCTCAGCCACAATCATGACACTGCCTTATATCTGAAACCGGGATGGAATGGCATCAGGCCAGACTGGCTGGCCTTTGTTGTGAGTCTTTCCTGGGAATATCGTTTGCTTTGGACTTTCAGCTTGCAAGCAAAGCTCAAAAGCCTTTGGGAATCCCAGCATTTCTACTCTTCATAGAGTAGAAAGTTGGATATTACCTAGACTTGTGCTCATATTTCATGTGAACTATGTGGTATGAATCCTCCTCAGGTTACTTTTTGGCCATGGAGCTACGTAGTACTAATAGAGGTATATGATGCCGTACATCTCTCCAAAAAATGTATCAAAACTTTGAGTTTGGTTTCTGTGAGACTGTTTTCATAGTGCAGTATTGTGTATCTTCTCTTCATTTAACATCTAAGTATCATAAAGTACATGTGGCTTAGGTTTCTTTTTTTATGTAACTTTGGTTATAGCATAGTCATTATATTGGAAAATTATACTGAGAGACAGAGGACCAAGAGAGAACTAATAATGGTTTGGGAAAAGTAAGGAATTCAGGAAATACCATTAACATAGTTGCTACTACTCTTATTAACTAACTTCAGTGTGCCCAGGACTGGGACCTTGAGATTAACTAGAACTATTCATATTTGTATAAATGTCTGTTAATTTGCTCAGTGCTGATTTGAGTAGGTTTTTTATTTAAAAGGGACTCTTAACGTATGTCTCTTCATATTGAAGTCTTTTTTTTTCTCCTTTTTTATTCTTTTTATATGTACGAATTTATGTCAGAAGCAAATGATAGCCTGTTTCTCCTTCCTTGTCCTCGCGTTGATCTTTACACCGTGGGTGGGAGGCGTGCCCAGCATTGGTAGCAGCCGGCCATCTGACTGTGTAAACGTGGCCCTGGAGCTGGGAGCGGCGGGCGGCTGCATACCTCGGGGTAGCTCTCTGGCAGGAGGCTTCCTCCTGCTTCACACGAACATGTCAGGACAGCAACTTGAAACGCTTTGTGGAAATATAAAATGAAGTGAAAAGCTGCTCCCATGGCTTTTCAAACGCCGCAGCATAGATGTCTCCAAAAGGTGGTACTAAGAATTACCCCAGCACCACTGAAGTTGGGCAAGGGGTGCAGGCGTTTTCCCTTGGCCGCTGTGTAAATATTCCAGAGCTTCGCATCCTACACGGCAGAAAAAATAATATCTCATTAGGACTACTACCTTAATGAAAGTCAACAATGAAGTTAGAAGGCCACGTAGAAGAAGGGAGGTGGATTTTCTCATTCCTGAATGTTTTATCAAAGTTTCTGTGGCATACAACAGTGGTAGAAGTAGAAGGCTACCCGTAATTTTGAAAGAAAGCCTGTCTGTACCTAACACAGTGGAACATCGAGTTATGAGATAATATTGTTAACATAATCTTTGTCAGAACAATGATTGTTTGAGTTATCCATGGCATAAGATGAACCTCTCCAGAGACAACCATGGGAATTGTTAAATTCTCCTTTACTTCCTTCACATAAGGAGGTCACCAAAGTCAACAGTTCATTGCACAGAAAAGAAGGGAGCAGAATTTGGCTTTTGTTGAGGAAACTCAAAACTAAAAATGAGAGTCCTGTATTCTTGAACAACAGGGCCTTCTTGATCAAGTAAGAAGTCCTTGTTTTACTTCTTTTTTTAGTCCATTTTTTTTTTCACAGAATCACAGAATCATCTAGGTTGGAAGAGACCTCCAAGATCACAGAGTCCAACCTCTGACCTAACACTAACAAGTTTTCTAAGAAACATGACCAATTAATTGCAAGGAGACACTTTTTTTTTTTTTTTTTTTCTAATTGAACATAAAGCTACTGTGTATTTCTCTGACATTTCCCCTTTTCTTCTTTCTGAGCTGAGAGATACAAAGTCATTCCAACCTCTGGGTTCAGTAATCAACATGAAGCATCATCTCTGAGTATGAAATCACTGGATAGAGGAGTAGATGTTTATGTTCTCAAATGAAAGGAGAGATTTTCAATAATATTCATCATGTTTAATGTTTATTAAATGAGAGTTAATTAAAAATGTAATTCTTTTGCAAATCTCCATCACAGAGCATATCTGCTGACTTAAAGTTATCCTGATAAATATGTGCATTTAGAAACCTCATATGAATTTGAGGCATGGATAGTGAGATGTCAGATCAATGAAATTTTTAGTTTATGTTGGTAGCTGGCAAGAAGGAGAATCCATTTACATACTTCTCAACTAATGAGAAGTTATATGTGTGTTTTCTTTCAGACAGCTCTCTGAAAAGTCAATGAATAAGGAAAGCTTCCCATGGCATAAAAAAAAAAAAAAAAATACAGTGTTGTATAAGAATTGAGATGAGGTCCTATTTTGGAGGCAGTATGTGAGACAGTGAATAAGATGAAAAGGTTGATTCAAAATGTGGAAGCTGTTGCAGCATACATGATGAAAGCTACTTTAACAGTGGAGATTCTATTGCACAGATCAGGTGCTTGCTCCAGAAGAAGAGCAAATGATGTGCTTTTTGCTTCATTTATGTATTCTTCATATGCCACAAAATATTGTAGTCATGCCTGCTTTCTTTTCAGGTTTTAAGGTATTGTCATGACAGCAATTGTGCATTGCTTGAGAATCTTGCTAAGACTCTATCTAATGTGTGTTTTACTTTGGTGTCTCATTAATCCTAGGATAGGCCATTGGGTTAATTTTGGTGTTGTTTTTGTAGTTTCTTGCTTTGAGGAATTAGGTTCCAGCTCTAAGACATGCCATGAAAGTGCCTGTTTTTCTCTCCTGTGTAGCTTTATGAGTGCTCTCTTACTCTCTGACTCCAAAGTGATTGTTTCAGGAGACCTAATCCAAAGGGATCTCCCTCTCTTACTTATTCTACTTTGGCCTTTTTATGTCAACGAAAGACGCTGATAAACACTTCACACACTTGAGTATGCATGTGCATAGAGAGAGGATGAAAAAGTCCTTCCTACTTAAATGCCCCTTATGCTTTTGAAATTGATAGGACTCAAAATACTTTTGGACTGGCTACGTTCACAAGGATGAATTTCATCCATGGAGGACTCTTAGCAGCTCAGGAGTTAAATGCTGTGCTTTCCCAGAGAGTAGAGTTTCCTCCTCCCTCAAGTCTAATTGAAGGGTTCGTATCTATGATCTACTCTGAACAGATTTTGCATTTGCTGCACCCAATGTAATATGTCAGATTAAAGACTAATTGATATTAATTGTCAGTTTGACAGGTATTTACGTAATACACCTGTGATTTGTCCATGCTGCAACATCAAAGAACAATGTAGTCCATTGTCAATCTTGCATATTTTTTTTTTCGTCTGGAAGACCAATTCATTGTTCAAGAGCAAATATGAGGTATCTTTCAGCAGGTTTGCATTGGCATGTTTCCTGCCCAATTATCATCTGACTAACAATAGAACCTATGCTGATTTTGTAATGGCAATTCCAAAATGATCAGGAATCACTTTGAAGCACATATTTTCTGATTAGCAAGTTCCAAACTCTCATCATCCTGCTATGAAACGGTCCTTTTACATTTTGTAGCACATGGGATCTGACTCACCTTTGCAATATACTCTTTTATCTCAATGTAACCCCCATTGACTTAATTACACTGGCATAAAGACAGTGGTTTGTGGGTGAATCACACCCACAAACAAGTCCACCGTGAAAATACGGGAGTTGTCCCTTTGTCTTCAAGGAGGTTTCTGAGATGGACTACTCACCAGAATGGGGTGACTCTGCTAGATAGTGTCAGCTATTCTTTGCTATTTTTAGTAACTTGAAAGAAAACAGGGGTGTATTCACCCAACCATATCTCACAGTGCAAAAAGAAGATACACATCAGAAGTCTATATGCATAGAAATTACTACAAATAGGAGAATACAAAGTAGGAATCTGATTTAGTTGATAAGGCAGGGCACACGGTCTTTCAATCAAAGACAGTATTGAATATAATTCTGACACCACTTTTGGCCAACATGCAGCCTATGCAGTGTACTGTCACCTGTAGAAGAGATGAGGAAGAGAGACTGTCTAAACAGTAGCTTAGGGCCACACTAAAATACAATGGAGGGTATGCAAAAATTAATGTACGTTAACCATCTCAGTGCTAGGATAAACTACAGTCCCTGTACTGCAGGGGACACTAGATCATGGGGCTTCAGAAAAAATTTTGGATTATGGCATTCTGGAAGCTGCAGGGGCTGCAGCATGAATTCAGCAGAAGAGTGCAGCAGTGAGTGTGAATTAACCAGCCCTGGGATCTCCGAGGGGTGTTGGGAGGCCCGGGTTTCCTCTGAGACATGTAACATGATGCCCCATACCCCAAGCTATGTCTAGCAGGCAGGATTTAACCTTTAACTGGCATGATTTCAGCTCTATCAACAAAAGATCTCGGTCTTCTGCCACAAACAAACAACTCTAAATTATCTGGTCTGAATAATTGAACGGGGTTTTGTTTGTTTGTTTATTTCAATTACTGTTTGTGGTAGCAGTGGGTGTAAATGAAATCTTGCCACTGCTTTCTGCCTTCTATCAGATTTGTAGCATTGTGTGTCTCTGAGCCTTTGTTTTGCATGTCATTATTCATCATATTTATGCACTGCTTCTTGAGTCTCCTTTTACTTTTCGTTCCTTAGTATCTAGTGTATCCCTAAGAACACTGTTGTTTTCTTCAAATCATTCTTTTCAAATCTTCTGTGAGAGTGTTATTTTTTCTCCTAGCATTTCCTTTATTAGTTAATTATTTTTCTTATTTTTAAAAATCTTTTATATTCCTCTGAATCATTATTTTTTGCAGGCAATGTCTTCTCCAGTTTTCATATTTCAGCATCATGGCCTCTAATGCTATTGGCATATCAGGTGCGCCTGTTTTTTTGTTCTCAAGATGTCCTTTGTTTAGATGTCTTGATTTTCTTGAAGTGCTACATTTACCTGTACTGTTGTGACAACAACTGTCTTTTATTTTAAATGCCATTGCTACCATGTGAAAATCAATATAATTAAGTGTCATGTGAGCTCTGCTTTTCTTCATGCAAAAATTATTATAATAAATGTCATCTGAGCCTGGCTCTTCTTCAATTTAGCTTGCCGTGCAACTTTTCTGGGGTTTACTGTTAGGTCCAATGGCATCAGTGTCAGATATTTGTTCATTTGCTTTGCCCTCTCACTTTACATAAACAAGTGATTGCTGTATATTTTTAATTCCAGCATTATTTCTGTGAGCACTTGCCTACTAGAATGCCCTCTGCTCCGTGCTCTTGTGCATGTTTTATTTACGCTGCAAGGCCAACACGCTGTTCCCAGTTCTGCTTGTTGTTGCACAGATGCAGATGCCCTCCTTCCACCTCCTTCCTCGTTCCTAAGTAATGAATGCAGCCCTCGTTTACATAGGTAACAACTGAGCTTTGAGCCTCTGTTCCACTTTCCATTCTTAATTTGGTTTCTGTGACCTAGTATTCGTCCCATGGTTAGCCATCACCTCATGGCTCTGGAGCTAAGCAGCACGTCACGGTCCAGCTTGACTCGCAGGCATTTTCCCAGTGTTCAGTATTGCTGCTGAGGTTTTATTTTGGATGTCATTTCACTGGTACCATGAAGCAGTGAGGCAGCCAAGCCAGCTGCCTGTAAAACACCTGCCCAGATGATGCCTGTGGTACAGAAATGCTTCCTTGACCCTGCCTCATCCTAGGCTGCCTCTGTGTGCATGTGTCCACCTGAGAAGATGGAGTATTTATTTAGCTATTGGTGCAGTGTGTGTGTGTGTGTCCACCTGAGAAGGCAAACCCAGTCTGTTAAAAACTGTTTCATCAGCCCTTGTTGGCTGAAAGTGTGAATATGCCTTGTTTAAGATGGGTGTCCAGGCTGTTTACTTTGGGTTTTGAACTACAGCCAGATTATATTTCTAAGGAGGTTGCTATTGCTTTTTAAAGATGTAACCCCCTATCTTTGTTCATCAGCTCAAAGGTATTTCCTAATCATTGTCTGCATCTGGCAAAAGAACAGCAAGTAAAATAGGAGCTTTGTATTTCACCCGGTCTTGGTAAACATGTATATTAAAATACAACATCCTTTTATTTGAACAATATTCATGAGAAAATATTAATTATTATTAATGTTAGAATGTTATTATTTTGCTTTATGCCTTAGGAGATGGCAGTCTCTGCGGTAGCATTAATTAATATGTAGCTTGGGTGTGTAGGCAGAAAGCAAATCATCTCCTAGCAGATTATTCAGCATTAGCATGTAGTCTTCCATCTCCTACTGCACTTTCAAAGCGATTCTCATCCACTGTACTGCAACCTTGAACTAACATTATGTTAACAAATTTATAACTTGGAAATTATTCTGCTGACATCAGTGGTGTTACACCATGCAAAACCTGTTTAAAATTAGATCCAAGGTATTTTCATTTTTTAAATTTTAAAATGCTGTGTTACAAGTAGTATTTGCACGCTTCAGTAATTGATGGTTTGGAACTACTTTTCTGTTTCATGTTCTAAAATTAAAGTTTCTGAAGGCTTTTTTGTCTGTTTTCGCCTCTCTCCTTCTCTCTGAGATTGCTCCCTCAGGCAAAATCACTGATATCCTATCTTTTCCTTGCAATCAGTCAGTTATATTATGAACTAAGAAACTGAGTTGTCTGCTAGTTCATTCTTGAACATTGATTATTTTCAATGTAACAGAGCATGCAGGAATCTCCCAATTTAAAAAAGATAAACTGCCTGCCTGTCAATCTGTCTAGGCACACATAGTATTATAAACTATAAAAAAAATATATGGAAACCACACACAAGTTGAAGAACATTATTAAGGTAAAAGTCACTTATCTATGAGGTAGATAATGCAGACATTGCAGGACATTAATTTGGCCCAATTGCTTTGTCTAGGCAATACCCAGAGCCTGTGAGATGTCTGAGGGAGGTTGGACTGTCCAAAAATTTTAGTTTTATCAGGCCCTATTGGGTCTCTGTTGGGCATGTGCAGACCGATGCATTTCATTTTTCCAAAGGCACATAAGTTGGCCAGACTTGGGTGAACTTTCGCCGGGATGGCAGAACACATACACCTTGCAAAGCTGCCAAATCCCTGCTTTATTTTGAGTCCCGGCTGCAAAATATGGGAGAGTTAGAGCTTTCTAAACATTCCTCAGCTTTCATCTGGCAGCAGCTGAGGCCTTATGGAGAAATACTGCCCCAAGGGAGGTGCCTGGGGGCCCTGGGACAGAGCCACACGCGGGTCCCATTGTTCTTCTGCTTCATCCAGGCTGGTACAAAAAGCGGCCAGGGGGCAAGAGGGACATTTCCGACACAGGTCGTGGGACATAACTTTTCTCCCAGTGCCGTGGGAGCAAGGAGAGACCAAGGAGGCATGGGTGGGCATGTGTCCTCCAGCGGGTGGCCTTGGCCAGAGGCTGGATGAGGCCTAGCACTAGCATTTGGTGGCCTGTGAAAGTGAGGACGGTGTTTTTGCTAGGTGTCTTCACACCAAATTTTTCTGTCATGTGAGAGGAAAGAACATGGAGAGTTTGTTTTCCTTCTGATTTTTTTTCTTTCTTTCTTAATTTATCCTGAAGATGTCATCTCTGTGAGTTCCAAAAATAAGGTGAGCCCACCTCCAGCCCAAAACAAGCACACGTTTTTCTTGTAAGAGGGGCTTCTCCATGATCTGCTGAGTGACACACCAGTTGTCCTTACGAGCCTCGCACCAACCGCTGCTGCTTACAAGGGAGCCCATGTCAGATACTTAGCATGAGCCGATGGCCCGGAGTCATCTCAGAAGCGTGCGTTCCTTGGGAAGAGAGCCTCATGAAAACGAGTGAGCTTGTCTAAAGTTTCCCAGAGCCCCGCGGCCGTGCTGTGACAGTCAGGCTGTCGAGCAAAGTCAGCCTTGGGAGCGCGGGAGAGATGAGGAGGAAGTGGGAAGGGGGAGAGGGGAGGCAGCAGGGGGGCTTGAATAACAACCGCTGGTGGAAATCCAACCCACACAGGTTGTGTGTGTAGCCGGTGTGAAGATACATTTTTTAAAATTGTATGAGTAACACCTCAGGCAGTGGGGTGACCTGCGGATGACTTCTTCATTTGGAGCTATGGAATGCAGAATAAAGGAGGGGGGAAGAAAAAAGCTGTGGAAGAGATGCAGATAAAATGATCATCTATGACTAGTTCAGCTGTCCTGTAGAGAAACTTTCATTCCTTCCAATGAAAAGGGAAATTTCCTTATTTGGCATATTTTTAGTAAATTATTTCCAAGTTTTGCATGGCATTGGATACTTCTTATCGTGATTTCAGATTGTTCTGAACATTCAAGTATGCCGAGCTTTTACTGTAAACTCTTCAAGAAGAGTTTTCTTTCTTGTTTTTTGCTGCTCATTTTGCAGCTTCCAGAGCAACAGACCTCAAGCCTATGACAGCTAGTCATTTGCCCATTGTTTCAGGTGTTCCCAGTAATGGTAGTCCTCTCTCTTCAGTTTCTAAATGTTACTTCTGTTTTGTAGCTGTAAAGAATCACAATTGTCCTGGGATTTCTTTTACAGAGAACTGACATGACTTTAATAGCCTTTTTTTCACTTATATCTGATAACGGGATGACCAATGCGTTGTCCTGACTGTTTTCCAAAGTCAAGCAGAATCTAATGGTGCTAGCTTTTAACTCTTAAACTGCTGCTCTTATAAGCTCACAGCCTTCTTTGAACTCACTTCTGGTGAAAGACAGACACCTACAACAAATCTTAGAGTGATGTCTGATTTTTACTCAGAGTCCCACTGTATGTCATGACATCACTGAAAAAAAAATCTCAGTTTTTATCAATACAAACAACCTGAAACAATCCCAAAGACAAGGGGGCATAGGCTCATTCTGATCATAAGCCAAGCTCACAATTTTGAAGGCTTACATTTGATAGCTAGCCAACCCTTTTAAATGGCCTGCAAAGGTCTGTCCCAGTTTTGTTTTTTTCATGCATAAAGATACTCTGTTGCAGGGAAGGTAACCTGCCATCGTGCCACCCTTTGAAAGATCCTGCACTATTCTCTTTAATTTAGAGAGATTCATTTGATCAAGTCCTAATGACTCTCCCGAGATAACATTCCCTGAAGAAGTTAGGAGAGTCCCTAAAATAGGAGTCTAGTGATGGCTTTGCAACATTACACACAGCAAAATTGTTTTTGTGGGATGTAGAACTGTGAATGAGGGAAATATTTTTGCTGTCATTCTACTAGGATTGCTGCACCTTGGTCTCTCCATGACATCAACATCAGAACTCCTGCCTGGAGAAGAAAATATGAAATACAGAGTGCTTACATTTTTCCAGTGAAAATAATTTCTTCCCCAAAAGACCACTTAGGTCTTCCCCATTAGAAAATGTAAACCCTTCTTTATAGTTTGAGTATAACCACACTTTAAACAGCTGCTGCCTCTCACCTGTGCTGCAGCTCTATTTCTGCATTGAATGAAGCACTCTCTTCACAGACTGCACATCAATTGCAATTTGTAAGTGCTTTGGGATCCTTTGGGATGACAAGTATGATATAAATTTAAGATATTAAATCATTAAGAGGAATAAGAACATTGCCAGATGCTGATGGTCATGTAATGACCGTGCTACAAACAGCAAGTCAGAGCTGGAAGGGTCCTAAACTGGTGCAGGTATATCACAAAACCCTTTTCACTAATTGCACATTAAAAGTCCTGAGGATGTTTAATCCCATTTAATCCAAATGTGTAGCAGTCTAGAACCTGCCTGATCTTATAGTTAGGATTTTTCTTCTATTCTCCCACCATACTGGTGCTTTTGGCAAACTTATATTCATCTGCTCTTATACCATTCATTGGTCTTCACTTAAATAGTTATTTCCTTGGGTGATGTAACTTCTTCTTCCAAGTGACTATATAGCATGCAGTCATATTGTCTCTCAAGTTTTAGTATGGTTGACTAAACAAATAAAATTCTTCCCTGTGTTTTTATAAGAACACATCCCCTTGACCATCCTTTCTCTGTACCAAACTTTCTGACCAAGTTTTCTCTGTACCTGCTCCAGTTCTAGTTTGTTTTCTTTCAGCAGCACTACCAAGAATATACACAGTCTTTGAAGAAGACATATCAGTGCATCTCATATGCTAGCCGTAATACTTCCCTTCTTTAGCTGGAAACACCTTACGCTATGCATACTAAGATTTTGTTTCCCTTCATGGTTGCATCACACTGATGATTCAGTCACCTGTGATGAACTGGTATCTCCAGGTTTTTATTTATACCAGTTATTTCCAAATACAGTGAGCCTTTTGTTTCTAGTCTCTACATAAATTTCCTCAAGCTTTTTCCTCCTGATTCTCAATTCCTTTTTATGATGGCAGCCTTCATACTGAGCCAGTTCTTTCTTCCTGATAACCAGAGCCACCCCTGTACTGATACTTCTCAAATTTAGCCCTCACCAAATTTCTTCAGCTTGTTTGTAGCATTTCTGACGTTATAGAAAGCACGTGTAATGATTCTTAAGGCTGATAATGACAGACCCCACCAGAAACCTCATGCCTGCCTAAGACTTCCCCTTTCGTGACCTGTTGTCAAAGCCCTTTGTACATTTTATTATCACTCTGCTGTACCTCACTGTCTCCAGCTCAGCTGTTAGTGTAGTTCCTGTAAGGGTTAATTAGCCTATGTTGTGCCTTATCATGTCGCAGCTAGATCACTCTTCATAGCAAATGTAGTGTGAAAGTTAGCTCAGATGCTTCCACGTTGTTCTGCAAGCTATGTGACAGAAGTATCTTGTGTAGCGATAAGGCATGGCTATGTAAATCAGCTTCAGAAAGTTTGGATGGAAAAGCTGATACTTGTTCATATTTTTCCCCTTCTCTCTGGATGGATATTTATAGTCAGGGTCACTGGGTCTGGTCTGTCTCATCTGATCCCAAAAGGAAAGAAACTAACAGAGATGCTTTCTTCAAGGCAAGCTATTTGTGCAAGCCTTCTTTTAAAATTGGTTTTAGTTTTCATCATTTAGATATGAGCTTTACTTACTTGCTAAAAAGGATTCTGCTTTAATTTGAATCACGGCAGAACTCAGTATCAAGTTCTAGATTACTTACTTCTTTAGTATTGTCTATAATTATGCACCAGATTTGTTTTGCTATTACTTGTGTTTTCTTCCCACGCTAGAATACAGGCATTTGTTTAATTTAACAGAAGTAAGATTACGTTGCTACTAACTGTAACTGGGGTAGCAATTCAGGTAAACTAGATCTTGAAAAAAATTCTCCACAATTATTTAAGTAGCTACAGTTTTTGGTTGGGTTGTTTTTTGTGTGTTTTTGTTTTGTTTGTTTGTTTGTTTCTTACATGCATGTTCTTGCTTTGTTAGATTTCAAAAGAGTAAAACAAGTTAGCATTTTTTGTTGTTTTTATGTGCTTTATGTTTCAGTGCTCCGAGTCATGCACTGCATGAATATCCGTAAGTCTGAAATCATTACATTTTCATAGAATCATAGAATATCCCGAGTTGGAAGGGACCAAGTAGGATCATCAAGTCCAACTCCTGACACTGCACAGGTCTGCCCAAAAGTTTAGACCATGTGACCAAGTGCACAGTCCAATCGCTTCTTAAATTCAGGCAGGCTTGGTGCAGTGACTACTTCCCTGGAGAGCCTGTTCCAGTGTGTGACCACCCTCTCGGTGAAGAACCTCTTCCTGAAGTCCAGCCTAAACTTCCCCTGCCTCAGCTTAACACCGTTCCTGCAGGTCCTATCACTGGTGATTACAGAGAATAGGTCACCCGCCTCTCCACTTCCCCTCACGAGGAAGCTGTAGATTGTGATGAGGTCCCCCCTCAGCCTCCTCTTCTCCAGGCTGAACAAGCCCAGTGACCTCAGCCTTTCCTCATACGTAATCCCCTCTGGGCCCTTCACCATCTTTGTCGCCCTCCTTGGGACACTCTCCAACAGTTGAATGTCCTTTTTGTACTGTGGTGCCCAGACCTGCACACAGTACTCAAGGTGAGGCCACACCAGCGCAGAGTAGAGCGGGACAATCACTTCCCTCAACCGACTAGCAATGCGTAAGCATTTTGCTTAATGCACTTCCTCTTTGTACTTCAGGCAGCAGCTCTGTTGGCTGGCCTGTTAATGATAACATAACCAACATAGGGCACGAAGCTTCTGTTCTAAAATTAGGGTCTCTCTTGCATGTAGAGAGGTTGTGGATGCCCCATCACTGAAAGTGTTCGAGGTCAGATTGGATGGGGCTTTGAGCAATCTGGTCTAGTGGAAGGGGTTCCTGTCCATGACAGGGAGGTTGGACTAGGTCATCGTTAAGGTCCCTTCCAACCCAAACTGATCTATGATTCCACGACTCTATGATTTCTTTAATTTGTCGTGTTTTCTAATTCTGGGCCAGGGGTTCAGTCTTGCAGAGCATTGACTGCTTCTGCTAGAATTAGCAAGAATACTCATTTACTTAACTTCTAGTATGGTTTTCTTCATCAGAGCACTTACAACCTGGCAAGGCAAAGATCAAGATCCTGTTGCTTTATCTCCTGTTGTTTTACCAACATTTGTAGTACCAAACTGGTATTTGATCATTCTATAGGAGACAATGCAGCTTTCTAAAGCATGATACCACTTTCATTCTTACAGTTAAATAAGTATGTCCCTCTTTCTTCAGGCTAGCCAAGGCTTGTTGGCCATATGCTATACCATATGCTCATGTGCTGCTACACAGTAACTTTTGATAGGATTAACTGAATTATTCTGAATATGAAAGAGACCAAGCTTTATTAAAAATATATCTGAAATGGCAGGGTAAAGATGCTCTGTGTTTTATGGGAAATCTCATGAGTTTTATAGCTGACAGGGCTTTGAGTCATGGAGTGCTGGAGTTCTTTTTAGTTAGCAGTGAATTAAGTTGGGGAGATTTTTTCTTTATTTTGTCTTTTAACTCTAAATCTCGGTATTTGGGAGCAACTGTGTGAAACAAACACAAATCTGTTGCATTTTTAAAAACTATTTTCCTTCTGTTTCCAACTCCTCTTGTGCTGACATTCTACAAACTAGTTTTCTAAAAGGACTGTCACCATCAATTTTGCTTTTTTAAAGGACTTTAATTCTTTCAGCATGTTCATATGGTTTTATAAAGCCCCAGATACATGGCAAATCCCCTTGGTGTTGTAAGACAAGATTGCTGTTAAAAAATGTTTAGGCTTAGTCAGCTTCTTCTCACTACTGAAGTCATGAGGGACTCTGGGAAATGGTGTTTATACTAAGCTTAAATTGATAGGGCAAGTTTAATGCAATCAGGTCAAAGGTACAACTGCTTAGCTAGTCTCATCAACCACTCGGGTTTCAGCATCAGTTTATAAGAAAAAGCCTGTAATGATAACATCTGGCTGCTAACGCATGGGCTACATTCTCCGTGCGGTGATTGAATGTAATTTAATGGTGGGGAGGAGCAAACTGAAGGGCAGCTTCATTCCTGAATTATGATCCCAGATAGATAAGGTACAACTGCCAGACTTTGATCACCCCTGTTATCAATTCACTTGATGAAGACCCTTTCTCCAGCAGAACCCGGATAGAGACATCTTCCTCAAATGAAGGAGTGCACTCTGTTACAAGGGTTTGGGGGCCAGGGGGAAGATGTCAGGTCCAGGATAGAGCTGCATGATTTCCTAGCGTGTAGGTGTGAAGCTGAGTGCTGGTCAGGTACTGTTTTCAGTGAGTAATGCATGGCCTGGGATATCCTCGTGGAAATGTGCTAGGCAGAATAGTGAATCGGGCTGCTCTTCGAGTGTGAGAAAGCATAATGTTTAATCACACATCTCTTGTCTTGTACCATCCAGGTTGGTGTGTGGCAACCTAAATTTTCAAGATTACTGCCAGGCAGGCCCCAAAATATACCTTTGTTAGGAGACAGTAGGTGCCCAAGACACCGAGAGATTTTAGTCATAGGCAAGCCTGGTCTGTTGATCTCGATTCAGGCCTGAAGAAGGGCTTATGCATTCAGAATATGTCTGGTTTTGCCAGCCAGATCAGACTGTCAGCAGAAAGGTGTTGCCTTTCTATTGTTTGTGCTGTACAGAATTTCCCATCATATCATTTTGATTTATTTTCCAATAAAGTTCCTAGATTTTGGCCCACAGTGGCTGAAATGTTCCGTGTTAGATGTCTGCACCAGCTCAAGAATTTGGGAAATTTCAGCCAAAATCATTTCCAGTAATTGTTAATCTGTAATGTCCTGCTTTGGAGGGGGGTGGAGAGGCCAATTTTGGCCGTGCTGTGGCTTATATGTCATTGGCATGCATTGTTTTCTTTTCCTGTGCATGTTTTTCATAAATGCATATTATGAAATTTCAAAAGAAATCACAGTTTATATACTGTTAGCAAAAAGTCTTTGATTTTGCCAGGTAAAACCTCAGAATGTTTAATTCCTGTTGAATGCATTCAGTCTTCTGAGGATGCTAAATGAGATGTGTTATTTGTGATGATCAAGTATGCTCCCTCCACCCAACAAGCACCATCAGGTTGAGTTCAATTGGTCTGAGCTAAGACAAGGAGTTCTCTGTCGTTAGATGGACCAATTGATACAGAAGATCAGCACCACCTCTTTTCCCAGGTACATTGCCTACATTGAAGAAACACAGACCTCAAAGCCTGGTAGGTTGGTGATTATCTGACCTAAGTGTTTACAGAAAAGGTCCCGTGCTTTGCTTGCATACAAAATGGAGTAGCAGGTTCACAGTTGCATGTGGAAGAAGGAGTATACTCTCCTTTGTCTCTAAGAGCACATATGGGTGAATTCTCTGTGAGTAACATTAAGAAGATCCATAAAAGTCAATATGGGATGCAGATGTTAAATAACCCGGGACACTTTACACGTCTCAATCACATATGGCACAAGCTTTACTCTGGTTAGGGGTATACATTCTTACATTTTTTCAGTAAGGTAGCACATGGACGTGGACTGTTTCCATGTTTGTGTAAGGATGCTCTTTATGATGTACGTATGTTAGTTTTGCTGCTATTCAATGCGTGTTCAGTAAGGGACGCCTTTCATTCATGTCAAATGAAAATGGCATAATTCTTGACAGTCAGCAGATCTCTGTGCTTTTAAGACTTTCGTGAAGTAAGAAACTTCAGCATACACTTTAGGTTGGTACAGTTTACCACTGCTTTTGAGGAACCAAAACCCAAGCAGACTGGGTGATTTGCCCACAGATCAACATCAGGGCAGGCTGGTGGGATCCAACTCCAGGCTCTGCCCTCTAACCAGAAGGTAGCATAGTCCTGCTCCTGATCTGAGGCACACCTCATTGTAAGTTTAGCTCTTGTGCTTAACAGTGGGTAGCATTTCAGACTCTTTTGTTTTGATAAGTATATGTTGCTGTGCATAATTATAAATCGTGTAGTAAAACAGTTTCTAATGGCACAGAAAGCAGTTAGCCAAAGCTCGGCTCACAGTTTTTCCATAGCTTTGAATTGTCTCAGTCTGTTTCAGTACTTAGCTTAGCACATGTAATGTGTCATCTCATGCAGATGGGATACCTACTTGAAGCAGTAGTGATCATATTCATCATACTTCTAAATGTCTATGTTTCTTTTGAACATACTAGAAAAGCTAAAAGGCCAACTGTTACAACCATGAATCATACTTTGTAAGGGAGTGTTTTTATATATAATATATAAAATCCAACTGTATATGCATACGGAGGGTGAATATTTACACATCACATGTGTAAGATATAAATGATCCCGATGAACATGACTGAAGTAAATTATGTTAATGCTCCAGTTAGAACTATTTCTGCATTAGTTTCAAAATGTTTTTGTTATACTGTAGTTTTGATGTCAGGAAGATGAAGGAATCTGGGCTTTTAACTGCAACCTCCACACTGCAGTGTGACTCTATGGGGATGTCCAAACTTAAACATTTGGTTTAAGAATTAAACACCAAAGTTTTCTTTTTAATTCCTAGGCCTGTATGAAAGTAGATTGGGAAAAGGTTTACAATACTTCCTACTGGGGGCTTCCACACTGACAATGTCAGAAATGACATCACTTTTCTGCTATTTGTTTTTTTATTGCGATTTAAGAGAAGGATGCTTTGGCCCCTCCTCCAAGTTAGTTGACTTAATCAAGAGAAGCCACCATCCTTGCCCAAATCTTGCCAGTCCTGAAAGACGTGGAAGGATTCATCACTAGAGGGAGTCATTGCGTGTTCAGTTACCCTTCTCCTTAGCTAGTGACGGATGGTTTTACAACTGGTCCAATGATGGATGGTCCCATTCAACTATCAGCAGGAAGGATGGTCTAACCCATTCTGGCAGCTCTGAGTATGGAGACCCTACTGACACTTTTCTTATTTCTGTGCTTCCCTGGTGACTAAACAAGGAGAGAAGGCAGCCTTCGTATTCCCTCTGCCTCAACTGGCTTTAGGTCCTGTCTTGAAGGCTTTGCAGTTGGGAGAGGCAGTAGCTAGCACGTGGTCTTCATATAGAAGGGTGATGGGATAAAAGCCGAAGTGAGAGGAGAAATCTCTGTGGACAAGGGGGAGTGAAGAAACTCTTCAGAGAAATGGGAAAGGGAAGAATGGGCATAAGTCTGCAAGTACCGGTAGCAGGAATAAAATAGCAAAAGAAAAGCATATAAGGGAAAGAGGGTAGAAAGAAGGTGATTTACAGGGGAATATGGCAAGTGGAAAAAAAGTTGTGCAATGTATGAAACAAAAAAGGCAAGGGAAAATGAGGAGAGATCATGAACTTTTACAAGGAAGATAAATGAAGATAGTAGGGGAAGGAATAAGAATGTTTTTAAGAGTATCTGTGTCATTGAAGTAGAATGCTACATTAATCAAAAAATGTTTACTATCCGTTAGCGATAGCTGAAGTGCCAGACTTACACAGATTTTTATATAGCAAATTGAGGAATGCACTAATTGAGTCCAGAATGGAGTTTGGAGGACCAGCTTGAATACAGATGGACAAAGGAAACAATATGGGAAATAATCCATCTAGGTTTCATCTTCTTTAAAGTAGACTCTGCCTGCCACTGGATGGAGTAGCCAGGTATGCCCAGCAATGGCTAGATACAAAACAAAGTCTACAAAAGTAGGTTAATACAGCTTTATCTTCCCCTCAGTCCGAGCTCAGCGTGTTGACTAAGGCTGCTCTAAAGCACGGTTCTTTCCAAAGTGGCATGAGGTGTGCCAGAGGTTGATGGATGCTTTTTCTCCTTAGTCCAAGTCCCTGCATACCCTTCCCTGGTCTCCAGGCTCTTGGAGAAGTACTACTACTCTAAGACAGTCCTCTCATTTTCACCTACTTGAGCATACTGCAGCCTGCATTTAGTCTGCTGGAGTGTTTCCGTGCATGTAAATTATATGGGAAACGTCAAAAAGCATGTGGATTTGGTACAGGCCTATTCATATTTTTAAACAGAATGTAATTTGCTATTGGCAAATTAATCTCACTTATCCCAGTTTTATTTGTTTAAACCACGTGAGTAGAGTTATTCATGTGCAAAGAAGTTGGCAAATGCTGCCAAATCCACTAATACATCTGGCTGTTGAACATAGCTTTTGGAAATGGAGTTATTTGCCATCCTCATTTTGTAGTATGCAAATTTCCATGACAACCCACTGTGATATCAGAGAATTCCATGGCTTTTCTTGGAGAAAAACATACAGAAATTATTAGCCTACCATAACACATTGGGACTACCAGCATGCTGTAGATTTGCAAGACAGATTTGCAGGACTTGGAGTCTTTTGTCAGTGGTGGAAGTGGTCCCACTAACCTGTTGCACAATATAGTTAAAATCCAGTTCCAGCTCCTTCTATTTATCTTTTCATTTTTTTTTCAGTTTTTACTCAGGAGAAAATATTGACACAGCTCCAGTGCTTTTGTGCGTATGTGCGTGTGGCTGCAATAAATATACAAATCTTAATCATACTTAAGAGCTCCAAGTTTAGGGGATCCCACATGCTGCAAATGACACTAAAGTGGCTGCAGCATTTTGATGGATTTCTGTAGAATATCATAGCAGCGTTATCTTCACAAGAGAGCTGTGGGCTGCCCTGACAGTTTGCCAGAAGCCCAAGGGCCGTATCAGATTTACATGAAATGGAGCATATTGCCACCCTTGGCATTACCGCAAAGGTGTGTCCTAAAGACCATGCAGGTCCCAACATGTGATGAGCCATCTTAATCCAAGCAGACAGGCCAGGAGCTGTGTGCTTTCTGCAGCCAATGTACCTGTCTGCCTGTGAGTGTGACAGCAAGCCTCATTCCAGCTGCACTATTTGTATGCTAAGCAAGCAGGTAAAACAAAGCAACAGTGCAGCCAGTTTAATTATCTTTTATCTCACAAGAGTTCAAAAGGAGGGCTTTCCCACTGCAACTCTGTTTTCATAGCTGTCTGCTCCAGAACCATTTTGGCTGTTGGTGTTTTATGTGGAAAATTAAAGGGGAAAGGACTGTCATAACTTCCTAATGACATCTTGGGGTTATTTTATATGCTAAGTCATTCATATCTTTTACAATTTAAAAGCATGCTGACGTCATACACATAATAGTCATACAAGACTGCCCGCATGTTTTCAAATAAATATTAGAATTCGTGGTTATTGTTTTTTCTCATGCTAAAGAAGGCTAAATAATTCACATCCATCTTCTTCAAGCGCTTTTTCTGAAAACGGAAATGCCTCCATCTCTATCTACTAAATGTTAATAGGCAAGAGTCTGCAGGCAACTATATTTTGCAAGCTTCTATTTATTAACAAATGACAATTGAAGAATAATAAAAGTTATTATTATGAGAAATCAATTTCTATCAACTGTACACACTTGCAAGTAATAAGTAACATTTCAACTCTGCCTAGGGTTCTTTTATATAGAACAGTATTGAACTAGTACAGCTTCATGTCAATAACATCTCTTCTCGGCACCACTTTCTAAGTATTGCCTGCTGTCTTTTGCTGTTACAATACTATGGCTCTTTGGCTTCTTGATATACTCTGGGTATATGCATTTCACACACTCCAATGGCTTTGTATGGTGATAGCATATTTCATTAGCTAATGAAGACAGAAGCCAGACAATTTATTTGCATTATGTATGCAGTTAATGTTCAGTCAACCTGAAAAGTGAAACAGAAATATGCTAAAACATGCTTGTATCGTTTTATTACTTTGATTATATCTCTGTGCATGTCTGTATCCTCAAGTGACTCTGATAGAGGGTGTATTTCTTCTTTCTCTCATGTTATCGTATCCGTGGACTGCTAAATGGAAGATCTGTTGGTCTGTGATTTTTTTTTATTTTTAATCTAACAATAAATTATATGAATATAAATCATTTTAAGGACTTTTAAAAGCTAATCTGTATCACAAAGTATCTTTATATATAACTTTGAATCAGTTTTAGA
This sequence comes from Oxyura jamaicensis, assembly GCF_011077185.1. NCBI lineage: Eukaryota > Metazoa > Chordata > Aves > Anseriformes > Anatidae > Oxyura > Oxyura jamaicensis. Next base: position 80,566,845 of record NC_048894.1, read on the forward strand.
GAAGAAAGTTGGTGCCGTGATTAACTGCTAAAGCTCTTGGAACTGTTTAATATGTAAGATCAGACTACAATTTATCTGAAATACCTGGAAGTCCTACAGTCGTTGTATTCTCATATCTGAAATCACACCAGCATCTAGACCTGTTGTGGTCTATGGCTCCGTGTTGTTCAGCTCCGGGTCTGCAGCACACCATGTCAGGCCCACCTGGCTGTGTGAGGGTGACAAAGCAGAATCCACTTGTCTTGTATGTGCTTGACTTTGGACAAAGATGTAAAGAGACGTCTCTTACAAGCAAGTCGTGTCAGCAAAACAAAGCTGGTTCCTCACATTTTTAAAAGCCTAGTTTTAAGATCGCACTTAAACAGACATCTTAGCATTTACTTTTATTAGGTGTACTTGTGGTGTTTGATGAAACATTTATTCCCTGTCCATGACTGGTTGTGTCATGTCTTGCCGTATCAGATAACAATGCTATTCACAGCAACAGGGGCTTCATGCTGTGTGCCTGTCCAAGGATTTAGCAGTGGACACCCACGATGAAGCCACAGTTTTCTCTCCAGCCCATGTGCAATATTCCATTAGCATAGTAGGTGTTCTTTGTAATGATTTCAGCAAATGTAAGGTGCGGTCACAATCGTCCTTGCACCAGCATGGAGAACGCAATCCCCAGTTGCTCGCAGATGAAATACGACTCTCTTAATCAAAGAGATCCACTGCACATCTATTTCAAATCTGACATATAATTTAAAGTTGCGCGTCTGCTGTTTCTGACCACAGTGCCATTTGGCATGTTTGGGTTTCAACACAATAAAACGGCTTCAGTCAAAAGGGAAGTGTTTCTTTTCCACTTCACATGGAAGCAGTGGTGCCGTGGATATCCTTCAACCTAGCAGAAAACAGGCCCGATTTATCTAAAACAACTCAAGATAAAATACAGCCAGTTGGCATCACACGTCATATCTTTCCAAGCACAATAAGTTTTAAAGAGAATAGGCCAGATTCCTTCCTCGTGTAGCTCCATAGAAACCCGTTGGTTTGATTCGGCAGATAGCCAAATGTAAACACTGTTGCAGAAAAGGTTCGCTTGGAATCAAATGTGGAAAACTTTGGAGTTAGGAAGATATCTGAAAATATTTGCTCAGTGGAATTAAGACATTTAAAATACTTGGCTAGATTCACCTTCGGGTTTATACTAGTTCCAGTGTAAACCTCGTGGTAGATCAGAGCCACAGATACCCAGATCGTGCAAGTGACATAGGGGAAAAGGGACCGAAGCCCACTTTGCTTCAGGGAGCTGCCTGCAGATGACCCCCACAGCTGGGGACGCTCACTAGGAAGATGAAGTGACCGTAGGGTGAACAATGACATTGCTTTTCCTTCAGGAGATGCCACCTTTTTGAAAATGCATGCACCTTGACTGAGAATTACAGCATCAGTGATCAGAGTCTCTCTTCCACCAGCTTCCATCTACTAGTAATTCCTCCCCGAAAATAGGTTTCCTTAAAGGTTTTGGGTGTCTTTTTTTTCCAGTTCATATTTGAATGATGCAATGGCAGGAGACACCCTAGGGTGTTACCATACTTTGAGAGGTGACTTCAAGGCCAGCAACACTCCCTGCATGCAACACTATCTTGCAGCATTGTCTCATACCTTTGTTCTCTATTGCTTAAATATTTGGAGAGGCCTGTCATGCTTTGTCATTGCACTTCAGCCTTCTAGAGAGCGTGGAAGGCAGATTTCTAGTGCTGAGTGGAATAGTTCAGAACTTGACAGCATTTCAAAAATTTTTCACCCACAACTTGTCCAGACCAAGGCATTTAGCAGGATGTACTAAAAGCTAATGTGCTAATGTTTAGACCAATATAAACCACTAGGAGCTCTCTTAAAGGAAGAACTGCCAAAAATTATGATCAGGTTCCTATGGTTCTTGGCACAGAGAAAGCTGCTCAGATTTGGTTCCCATTAGTTATTTAGCATTTTCGGTACTTTTGTTGCTTCTGTCGCTTCGTTCAACTAATTGCCAGGATCTTGAAAACTCTTATTCCACGGGGACAAGTGCTATATTATTTTTTTCAAGCACTGTTAAGTCAGTGGGAGTTAATTGTACGCAATGCTATAATAGCAGTTGAAGTAATATGATATTATGTTTATGCCTCAGTTAAAAATATGCCAGTGGCCAAGCTATGTCAAAATGATACCGTGATTCTTCAGTCACCAGTGAAAAAGTAATCATAGGCTCCAGTGTGAGCATTGTTCCCACATACACACACTCCCCCACTCATCAGTGATACTTATTAAATGCTGCCTTCTTTTTGGCTGCCAGCAGTGAAAAGTAGAAATGCCTCCTCACATGGGTGCCCATTTCAAACACTTCCTTGGCCTAAGCATTTCAGATGTTTGCAGACATTTGTAAACACTATCAGTCATAATACATAAGGACAGCAACGATCTTTGTGATAGCCAAAGCATACTTTTTCAGGTCCAGGCCTTAAGAAAAGTGTAGTAAGCTATAAAAACGCACACTGACCTTTCAGCATCATGAATAATAGCAAGCCAGCTGTGAAGCAGAGGGGTCAGCAGCCATACATTCACTACCTTTGACTTCAAACCGCTTTGCAGAGATGTATCACCAAGCATCTCAGTCAGCTCTTCACTGCTGTGCAACATCTGCAGTAAAATTTTAAATTTCCATTATATAAATTTTAACAGAAACCAGTGTTCTCTTACAACAGGGTTGAAATCCCTGAGACCTGGCATAAGAATGGATTTTTCGCTGAGGTTCAGAGTAACCCCTGAGTCATGCAGCAGATGGATCCAGTTAGCTCCAATTAAAATATGAGGAGAACATTGGGCTGGCTTGGCAGACAGATACTGCTGCAGGGGTGGGAAGAGGGCCTTCAAGGAGAAAGAGTAGGAGTAAACCCTAGTACAGAATCTCATGGTACTGAAATGTATGGTTTGTTATTGAAACTGACCATCATGGAAAAAAAGATTTCGAACATTGTGCTAAGAGTGGCCCTCCCTAGCTGCAGGTATCAGGTAATTGCCTGATTTTAAAAAGATACAAATTTATTTCCATTTGCTTGGGGGTCGTTGGAGAGTACCCCCACTTATATAACGTGTTGGTTATTCTTGCACGTTTAGACTTGTTTTCAGAGGTTAACTTCAGAATTATGAATTTTTAAATGGAAATATTTCTTAACTTGAAATAGCAATGCCTCATCCACAGGATGAAATAGCAGCTCTACTAGATAACCTGAAGACTGTAGAAACACAGAATGAACACTCGCATGCATTTTGCTTATTTTCTGTGGGTACAGGTGAGATACTCATTTTTTTGTTTGTTTACAAAACAGAAGAAGGAAGATGTTTCACTTGCTGTCTCTATTTTATTCTGCAGGTCAGGCCCTACTTTATCCCCCTACTGCGTTAGTTTCCATCTAACAAGTACTTTATAGCACGATCTAGGTCTTGATGATGGGGATAGTGTTTGCACACAAGCAAGCAGGTGTTAAAGCTCCTTTCATCACACTAATGACACATAAGCATCTAAAGGATCTTCAATGACAACACCTATCCAGCAACAAGGAGCCATCCCATTTATATTTTAAGTGCAGTCCCTATTCCTGCATATTTTATTACTATGGACCCAAACCACAGCACCTCATCATTCCACATGGTGCATTAAGAAGGTGGGAGCTTGACACGGCCTGCTGAATTTGAGCTGGCAAAATACATTTCTTTACAACTTTCCTACCCTAGGCTGGTCCACTGATAATTTTCTGAAGTAATTGTTGTTTACACTGAAGTCTTCCATGCTTGGTCTATCTCCAAAGGCAAATTTCATTGTCAGGTTTTAGCAGAAACCCTGCTGCTGCTGCTCCTTGGGTGGGCACATGTAGGGAAGAAGGACCTTTATAAAACATCTGAATTTTATCATGCAGTTTAAAAAAAAAAAAAAAAAAAAGTCTGAAGTCTGGTGCTTGGAATGAATGAAAGGCTTTACTAGTACCAAGCACAACTGAGCTTTTCCAGGGCAATGCAAAGTATATGTTGCTTTAACCCATTTTGTTAAGGTCAAGAAAGAAGTATCTCAGTGTCCTGGCTGGTTACAAAAATTCTGTTCCTCCACACTTAACTGATTTGAATATTGAGCTATGGTTCAGTGTTGTTGATTTCAACATGTGATGGATCAACCCCACAATTTAGGAGCAACCTCAATTGTCCAGAGAACTTGCAAGCCCTCCTGGCAGCCTTGTGCAAGAGCAGAGGGTTAGTTTGTTTTGTTTTGTTTAATGGGCTTGTAACCTTGCCAAGCAAAGAGGCAAACATAACCACGACTTTTTTGAATTGTAGGGCTCTACTGAGATCACAACAATCTTCAAGAACAGATCTTTTTTTAAATTTTCTTTGGGTAGTGTGTCTTTTTGGGGTGTTGACTTACAACAAAGCTCATATTTCCATTATATAGTGTTAGATAAATCAGGAATTTCACTTGAGGCTTGCTCTGCAACTTTGGAAAAAAAAAAATCACCTTTTTTCCTGCCTTTAAGAGGACAAGAATTAGAAATGGCCTGACAACAAATACTATGCAAAGATAAGAAATTACTGTTGTTATTATAGAAAGATGGAAGTATATGAGTTACTACAAATACTTGTTTTATTTTTATTGCTACTATTATTGAATTAGTAGTTGTGGATATCTGTAATGTTAGAGGAAATAGAGGACTAAAAGTTTGACTGAAAAGGAAGAGGAAGGTGTCAGACCATTAAGAATCTTTATGGTCCAGTCCAAGAAAAATATTCAATAAAGTCATACTGGTGGTGGTATGGTAATCTTCCTGGTAGCAAATTTGGAGGTAATTCTGCTATCATTTCTCATTCTTATTAGTATCTACCATTGCATAAATAGCAATCCAAAAGTGCCCTGAGTCAGTTCATACCCAAAGCAAACATCAGTATCCTTCTTGAAAGCATTCCAGATGTAACCAGGGTCGTAAAACAAAATAGAAAGTTGATGGTTTTATTGTGATGCACGTTACAGTCAAGTAGTTATCTGATGGATCATCTGCTTTTTATGATCTGTGATGAGAAATATAGCTGTCATATGAGGAATAGATTTCTCATCATAAAACGTACCTCTGTAATTTCAGCACCTGAATAAGTGCTGCCTCAGGTGCTGATTGTGCTAGCAAACACTGTCTGAAGAGTGATTTCCCCATCTGTTTCTCCTCCTTCCATTCAAATGTGCAGTTTGGCAACAAGTGTTTTTCTGCAGTTCCCTTTCCTTCAGCAGCTGCTGCTCTTAGAGATCTCATGAGGAGGCTGCTGTTGGGTAGCTGGTGATGCAGGAGTTCACCTGGGGAAAGAGAAGTCTTTGCAAGGTATGTAGGTCAGTAGTTCTGTAGATAGCAGGTAAAGCAGTCTCCCATTGGGAAGTTACCTCTCTGGTGGAGCAAAGTATTTCAAGTCGCTGCTGCTATTGGAAGGGTCAGAATTCAAGTACATCACAATCGTGCAAGTTTCCAGTGTAATTAGTGAGAGAGTAGCTCCTAGCTTGTGTAGATTCTGTATCTCTGCCTTGGTTAGGATTTACTTGGCGTCTGGGTTAGAAGTCTAAAATTACAGCTTTCAAACCCCTAGTGCCATATTCATATACACTGTTTTCTTCATGGGAGAAAATAAGATACACGCTTGAGGGCAGAGATCAAAACATTAGGTCCCCAGAAAGCTGCAGTGGTTTCACCACTGTCCATAAGGTTTCTTCTGTATAAATTGCATGGATGTTAAAAGCAAGGAAACCTCCTCACCTAATGTGATGATTGAACCATGGGAACAAATTTTCCTCTCGGATTTGTCTGGCGGACCCCCTATGTTTGGGAGAGGTTATATGTTTCAGAGTGCTGACAGACGCTATTACTTGTTGAGCTTTATTCACCCTGGTTCTGCTGGCCACCAAAAGCTCCGTGCATCTCTGAATCCCTCTGCCTTTGGCGCTTCTGCTGGTGAGACTCCCAGCTGGGGTGCGGTTTAGCTAAAATGGGTGCTTTTCACCAAAATAATAAATTATGCCTATACTACTGTCTGAAGAGTGTGGATCTGGAGCCAATTTAGTGAGCATAAGTTACAATTGACTTTGGAAGTAATAACTTACACTTTGAGCTTCCTTAGATGTATAGCCAAGGAGCTGTCTGACTGCAAGTGTTTTTACACATCTTTCAGCTAAATTAGAAATCCAAGTGCAAAACTTAATGCTCAGAGATATCTTGGAGATCTGTGACCATCCCAGAAAGACTTTGGGTCCATAAACCAGCCAGAGGGTCTCCTGCTTTCATATACATTCTTCCCCACATGTGGCATATTGGTAAATAGTAAATGGAGTTTATTATAGATGAATTAATGAATCTGAGGATAATTTACCCCCAGTTCTGGCAAGCAAACTATGCTGGAAAGCGTGAGAATGGAAGGAGCCAACTTAGCTGAACACCTTCTCCAGAGATGGGACCAGAGGTTGAAGGATATATATTCATGTGTGAGAAAGGTAGAAAAGCCTTAGGAGAGCAGAAAACGAGGATTTTAGTGGGCTGGGGAATAGGAAGGCAAGGGAGGAGCTTTTAAGGCTGGGGAAGAAAGCAATGGTGAGAAAGGAAAAAGGTGTAGTAGAAAAAAAACAAGGGTAAGATTAAAAGAGTCATGAATTGCAGATGCTGAGAATATCCAAGAACACAGTCCAAGGAGGAATGAAGCTTCGTAGGCCTCTCATGTTATACGCTCATGCTGAGAAAGAAGAGCTTAATCGAAACCTTGACATAAAGGAGAGAATCTGCTGTTTTGTTTAGTAATCTTTACATCAAGCTAGTGAAAACAAGACTGAATAAAGGAGGTATTATAAAGAACAGGAATAACGGCAGGTGCAGACTGCCAAATTCATTTCTTGCTATTATCAAAGTTGTGAGTTTATCCTGTCGGGATGCTACCAGCGGTGATGATGGACATTACAAAGCTCGGGTGTATTTAGCCCGCTCAGCCACTGCTTGGCCAGGGTCCTGTTGATTCCAGTGGGAATTTGCCTGAGAACATGGAAGTGCCTCCTCACCAGAAATGGAAATCCCAAGCCGTAGTGTTCTGCTCAACAGCTTGAGCAGGTGTATTGAACTGCTGGCATGCTCTGAGTACACTGATCGTGCATCTTCGGTACATCTCAGACACAGTAAGCTCAACACTTTTTATCTTAAATATAGAAAGTGAAGCATTAGATTTATGGGATAAGACCTCTATTTCAGACAGGCGCTGAAGTTTGTGTGAAAACACAGAGCTTAAGGCACTCACCTGAGAAAAAATTACCCAGTGAGAACAAGAACCACCTCCAAATGTGCTTTTAATATGTGGATTTGGATGTATTAAACATAAGGTATGATCTTGCACTTATTTTCCTTCTTATGTAGACAGGCACGAGTCTTCCCTACATTGTATTCATTATACTTTGTCTAATTCATTTCCATGCAAAACAGACCAAGTAAGGGTAAATTGAGTTGGTTGCACCTTTGGTTAGATACATAAATAACTATTCAGGATGCAAAGCACCTGAAAATGATGCCCTTACCTAATATTTGCATGTCTGCTGGAGGCATGAAGGATATGAAGGATCACACATTTGACACAGATCCTACAGAATAATAATTGCAGATGGCAAATGCCCCGTTAACTTGTGTAGCTGGTCACTTTCCTATGCAATTACAAGAATCCCATGCTCAGGTCCATGTGTACAAAAAAAGGCTGCAGCAAGACTGGTAGGATTTTTAATAGCATAGTCCAACACCTCAGTCTTCTCTGCTGTGTTGTTTTATGCAGTTTTTGTAAGAGAACTGAGATAGGCATGAGCTGGTTGTTGGCTCTTCAAGCCAGAGCAGGCATACATGCACATGTGCAGGTGGGGCTGCAGGACTGCAGAATTTTTGCGCTGACCTGTGTATGGTTTGAAAACTGGATTTGATAAAGTGAACTGGACTTGATAAAGTGAACTGCCAGAAGAGAAACACCGCACCCAGTGACCAGCTGTAGCCCGTGGTCCGAGTAAGCAACAAGCAGCTTCTGAAATTTTGCATTTACACTACACACATCTTGAATTAGCAATGTCATAGGGAAGAGAGAATCTTTGCCACAGGCGATTAAAAACCAGGCTGCAGTAGTTCAGAGAACACTTAATTGGTGTTTCTCTGTTTTGCATATCTCTTTTCTCATCAGTTCTAATACCTTTTTTTTTTTTTTTCTTCCTCTGTAAACTTCTTTGCCTTAAAGGACTCGTGAAGGAAATAATTAAAAGGTACACAGAGGAAAACTGTCTGAGCAGGAGGGGCAGAAATCCAAGGTGGTTTAGGGAGGTGCCCCAAACACTCTTTTGGATTATTATTAATTTTTTTCTTACTATTATTTTATGATGTTGCTTATATTTAATTACTCATGTTTTCCTAACCCGTGTGACAGGCATAATTTGAAAAGCAATAGTAATGATCAAGCCGAGGAAGTGCCAGCTGCAGCCTACGTGCTCAAGCAAGCATAGAGCAGGCAGTGTCAGGAGATGGTGCCGTCTCTTGATTAGATCTGAACTTCTTTTTCATGTTGATGAAAATAATCCTGACTGTTATTATTTAAATACAAACGATGCCAAAAGGTGCTAGAAAAAGTCAGAGCTCTCTCTGTTCACTGCCTGCAAGGAATAGTAAGTTCATGGGACTTTACAGCACTATACTCTATTAAAATGTGTAATGTTAATTTAAAAAGGTACAATTGGTTTATTTGGGTCTTCTTAGTGGAAACTGCCAGGCAGCCCATCTAGATCACTATAATCCTTTTTTTATATCAGTGAACAATGTCAGTCTTTACATTTTCAAAACAAACCTCAAGGCCACAGAAATAAATAGCTTTCCTGCCATACACTGTGTGCCAGAGTATTGCAAGAATCATTTAGAATCCGTAGTATCATTTTGGTTTGGGATTTTCTGGTTTCTCAAGCCTTCAGTTGCTTCCTGTTTCACTTGTATGGTCCTGCAGCAAGATGCTGGAGGCAGCACTGCTGAACAGAATGTCATCAGAATGTGAAGTCTTTTTGGGTAGTTCTAATAGTACATGGAGAACATATTACTAATTTGTGTAAATCTTGGTAGTAGTTTGTAAAGTGTTGAGCGTCTGCCATGATACGTTTGAAGGCTTTTATACTTCTTTTTCAAAAATTGCATTGGATGATGCATTTCTAAAAGGTTTTGATGGGCTGATGTCTTTTGGAGTGAAAATGGAATCAGGAAAAACAGGAAAAAATACTGCTGCAGGGTCTTGCCTTGCAAGTCAGAGTGAATCCCTGAGTGACAGTGAAGTGAAATGAATTGATGTTTATTCTCTGTTGCCAAACTTTGCAGTCCTGTCATGAATATTGTATTACCCTTTTTTGTTTGTTTATTTTCAAAAAACAGGAAGTTCTGGTGTCCTATGATTGTGCAGAAATCTCAGCTTATTGACATGTTAAGTTTTTGCTCTGATGTAGTATGTGAAGAGAAAATCTTTTGAAAAGCAGAATATTTAGTCTTTAGAGCACATAAGGCAAGTAAACTAGAAAAATCTTGAGTCCTGTTGCACCCAGGTCAGTAATAGGGGCCTGAGGGGGAAGGCTGGTCTGCAAATGATCATTTTTTATCATTACTAGGGTGAGCACTTGATTTAAATGAGAGAAGCTATGAAAGAAAATCCAGGGACAAAAATAGAAATGAAACTTTAGATAAGTAAGGAATATGCAGCTGAATAAGTCATCTGCTGCATCGAGGTGCTGTATGTCCACTTACCTCAGATCTGTTTGCTGCTGGGGGGTTGCTCACCTCAAAAGAAAAGCGAGGACTTATTTGGGACAATTCATGCCAGATGCACTGTGACATGAATGCTTCAGCTGTTTTATCTCCAATAAATTTTATCTCTAATAATTTTTTTAGAGGGAAGAGGTTGGATACAGCCCAGAGTCTCTTCTTGTTACTCCATCGCTCCAAGGTGTTGGTCAAGTCCCCAGATCTTAATGCCTCCCAGCTTTGCAAAAGGGGGTTGGCAGTGATTTCTGGCCATTGTAATGCCACTACTATTGTTTAATTATATAAAATTTGCATGTTTTTCCACTGGAGGTTCTTTGTAGTCATTGTAGTGCTGCTGTAAAACAGTTCTATTTTGTCTTAATGGTATTATGTCCACTTGAAGTCTTGCTCGGGTTACAAGTGGAGTGAAGCTGCCAAGATGTTTATCTGGCTTTCTTCAGCTGCTTTTTAGATTCGCAATAGATATATGACAATTCTGTCATTCCTGGTTTTACATGTTCATATATATTGCCCATTATGTTGGAATATATCAAAGTAAACCCAGCCTCAAGGTTTATCTTAACCTACACTGAGAAAGAGCTGTGCACTGCAGAAGAATTCTAACAGAATATTCAAGGAGGCGAAGTTTGACTTTGATAGATTTTCAGAGAAAGGACTGCCATTTTCGTGTTTGTGCAATGTATAATGGGACCCTTACCTGGCGGCGTCCCTGTGCTGCCAAAACATGAATGAAAAATAGGATTGCTTGTCTGAGGAACAGCTCTGTCTTTTGTATTGAAAGTTGGCAATAGACTATTACTGTGTGAATGGTCTCAAGAGACGCTTTCCTTGTACGGGAATCAAGTGATGGATGAGGCATCTCACATTTTAAACATTACACAGGTGAAAGCACTGGAGTATTCCAGGCCCATGCCCGTTGCTGCGTGTGTCTGAGTAGTCTGCTTGTTCTTTAGCAGTGGAACTAACGGGCATTTGGCAAGTGGGGCAGGACCACTAGAAAATGCTAAGTTTTTCCCTTCTGTAGTGCTCTCCCATATTTGATTGCTGCGGGGTGAAATAATGAAGAATTTTTTGGTAACAGATCAAAAATTCCTTTCTTGTTTAATTGAAGGTGTTTAAGCTAAGAAGGTCACTGGGAGGACAGATTTAAAGAAGTGGTATTTGCATTTAGTGATGCTTTGGAAAGAAACAGAGCATATTATGCACGCTTTTCAAGTATATATGGTGAATGCACTGCCAAATCTGTGGAAGTTTATAGGCAACTACTGTGAACTGCAATAGCAATAAACGAATCTGCTTTTTTCCCCTACTGAAACTGGCACTGTCAGCTTTAGGAGATCTTTGTGCTTTTTAAAACTTATTTCAACAAAGTTTCTGCTCTGTCAGCAAACCTCTGCTCTGCTAGTGGTGATTTAAATTGTCTCCCAAATCCTGCAGTCTCACTGGGAGGTAATGTATTTGGAGGGTGAAGGAGAGCTGGTGAAGTAAAGCCAGGTTTTAGAAGATGTTTGCGCTGAACAGGAGAATAATCCTCAAAAGAGAAATGGTAGGAGATTGAATGAGAAGAGTTGTAAGAGACACCAAATTAGGAGAGAATAATGTTCCAAAATGAAAGGAGAAAAATGGGATTTTGCAGAAATATAAGTTAGCCCAAAATGTGAAAGATTTGAACAACAAGGAAAATGAGAGAAATTAAATGGCCGAGGAAAGGGAAGGACAAAAGAGAACAATATGCTTGGCTTATCTCTAAAAGAAAAAAAAAATGTATTTATTTTATTGATTTCTTGGAAGATTTTGTGATAGGTTGAGTGTTTGTTTTGAGAGAAAGTCAAAGATAGAATAGGAAAAAGTATGATTTTTTTTCCAGGCTTTCCTGTGCAGGAAATGTAATAGGAAGTTATTTTTATTAACCAAGATCAGAGAACATGCAACAACAAACTACAAAGAATGCTGTGGAAAAGCCGGTTATTTTTCAAGTCAGACCAGAAGAACCTGTGGCCATTGACCAGTAGGAGCCTAAGGCTCAGATTATTAAGCAGCAGGATCAGTGAGCTGAATGGCTATTGGAGTCTGCACGTCTTCAAATACGTACCGACTGACTTACACTACAGACAAAAAAAAGAGTCCTGAACACCACGTAGCTGATATTTGTACCCATTCATTAATCACTTTATGGTCTGTTTTGTCTATCTAATCAACACGAAAAGTGGACTTGTTTGACTTTATTTGTGTGAGACTAATTGATTTTATGGAGATACATCCCTCATTGGAGTCGAGCAGTATTTTTCCAACAAGATAGTCAGGTGACACTGGTCACTATGTAGAAGAGACAGAACTGTGAGGGCCTTGTATAGACAGAGGCAAGTGTCTTTGGCAAAGTGTTTTGATCTTTGTCAGGTGAGCTGTACCCCTCACTTTAGCATCACCATGATGCTGAGTGTCTTGGGAGGGCTTTGCTACATTCAGGTTTTGATTTCCAGGTGAATTTGATTGTGTGTTCTCTCGTTACATAGCAGTGTGATAGCACTGCAACAATCTTTTGTCATGACTATAGAAATGGCAGTATGCAGAAAGTCTAGTATAGATAGTCAAAAGCTTCAGATGCTCTGCAGTGACAATGAAGTGGGCACACTTAACAGTTCATTCTAAGCAGCAGTTCTTGGGGTTTCACTGAATGAACTTAAAGGGCAGGAGGAAGGAAAGCAAACCTATATTTCTACAAGATTTATGCTTCTGAACCCTCAGCTGCCAGAGGCTGCTATGACTTGCAGAGCATCATTTCAAAAGCTGTGAGATGCTATGTTGATACTCAGCCCACATCCCAGCACACCTGCGAGGGACTGTGAGATGGGGCAGTGGGGAGCACAGTGCCTGTATTTGCAGCAGTAGCGTTTTTTTCATCTGTAAAGGAAATATTCAGCTGGCTACTTTGCTTGGACTTACCAGTGGCCAGTGTTTTATCTTAGCAGTCTTGGTCGAATACACATGCAGCATAGAAATAGGTTTGTTTATGGACGGGAAGTGCATAAGCCTTTTAATGGGTAAAGAGCGAGTTTGAAGCATTAAATGTGACCTGCTTTGTTGTGCACCAGTACCTGCAAAGGGTTATTCTTTGTAGTGTCCTACTTGGACTCAGGCACTAAAGCTTTCATCAAAGTAAATCTGATTATTTTGCACATGGTTTTCCTGAAAGGATGTTATGATTTTCTAGATGTTTGGTGGCTGGTGATAAATTAGGCTTTTATGATGTCATGTGAAAGGCCACTGCTTGGACTTCCTTCTCCATCAAGCACACTGGAGAATACATTTGGGACATACTCTGAATCAGGAATTATCCTACCTTGTTTTATTTTAACCCTTTTGTGGATCATTGCTTGCTTTGTAACACTAGGGGCTTGAATGAAGATAATTTCACATTTGCAGACAGGAGCCCCATGGTATCCTGTCTCTTTCCTTGGGTAACAAAGCCTTGGCTTGTGAGTTGCCCTTAAACCTTTCAAGGCTTAAATTCTTCCCATATATTGTGTCTTCAAAAGGGTTTTCAAATCTGATGGGGGTTTTAGTGAGAAATTGGAATGTGGTGAGGGGTGGTGGGAAGGTGATGTGCCCCATAAATTAGGTCAGGTTTATGACCATGCAGAGGGAGGCTGTTCCTAGAAAAACAGGCAGCAGTAAAGGGCAGTGTGTTGCTGCTTTGCCCAGAGAAGTGACATCTCCCTTCTTCATCCCTCTTACTACAAGGGAGGGAGTATTTACAACTGGTTTTCAAACAGTGAGAAATGACTAACCATTCTCCATGCTAACTCTTTTGTCCTCGTTAATCCATACTAGGGAGGAAGACAGGAAGAGAGAGGTATCCATCCCCTCTCTGTCCTTTTCACACATAGTCTTACCACAGTCTTCAGCATGACAGAGGTTCATACATCAATACAACATGTCAGGGAGGGAGTGTCACCTCTCCTGCCCACCCTGAGTCACAGCCAAGCCTTGAGAGCAGTAAGATGAGCACTGAACGTAGGTCAAAGAAAGCAACTGGAGATTAGAGGTGGGTTAGAGTTTTCCGGTGACATGCTCTTTAGATGAAAGATGACCTTTTGAGGAAATTAATATTTTTATTTGGGGAAAAAATAATGGCACACCCTTCCAACATTCTTAATATTACAATTTTTATGTTAACAAAGGCCTTGATTTTTTCAGAGATAGGAATATTCTTAGGATTCGTAAAATCACCAATTTGTCATCTGCAAGATAGAGAAATTTGTCCTATGCAGTAGTGATATCCTGCTAATCATAAACCTGCATTCACTAAATTGCTGCTTAATGCTCTAAAGGTACATAGACAAATATCTAGAGGTAGAATTGAAGTCCACTGTCCTAATGTGTCATGGTTTGTTGCTTATCTTTTGGTATTCAGCTGGCAGTGATCACTAAACCTACTAACATATCCAAGGTAATTTGTTATAAACGAAGTATTTTTACTGGAAGCAGAGGAGAAACTAAGCAGCCTTGCAGCATGAATCTATGGGGTTATCAGTCTTCCTGTTCATCTTGACATGTCTGTCAGTGAAGACAGCTAACCCTAGGGGCCATATTCCATTTCCAGTCAGAAATGCAGCCGTTACTGCACAATAGACCCCAATGAAGTCTAACAGCTACACAGAGTGATTTCCTGATGTTTGCAGAAATTGCAAAAAGTAGGGAATGATTAGAAAAACAGAGTTGATTAATGAAATTGTGAGAGTTGCATTCATTAATTTGAAAAGGTACCGTGCTTTGGCTTAAACAATAAAAATTGTGTGTAGCAATAAAAACGTGTGTGATAAAGGCATGATTATTTTACTCTTCCTCCCAAAAGTATTGTTGGAGTTGAGAACAGGCCGCAGTGAAGCAAGAGGCACCATGCTACAGTTAAACAGTGAACAAAATCAGGGCTCAGAGGTACCAGGAAAAGAGAAGGAACCCGTTCTTTTCCTATGCAGCATCTGATCTCTACCCTCACAGGGTCTTATTTTTACAGATATGAAGGTCATGGAGTGATGTTCTCTCTGGCCAGGCAGCCTAAAGAAACATGCTCGTATGCAACTTCACCAACACCTCTGCTGGGAAGAGAAAATGTGCAAATGTTTCTAAGCTGTGTGTTGCAAAATGCCAGTTATTCGGACAGCTCTTTATCCGTAGGTTAGTCCAAAGCACACCAGTTGGCAGCAGAGGGGTTTTCTCTGCTCTGGGGGAGCACCCCCTGACCTGCCCCATGTGTCTGGTCCTGAAAAACACCCAGAGCCTGGCTTGAGGGATGCCACGGCGCTGCCGATCCCCAGCCAAGCGAGCTCCGCTCTTGATTCAGAGTTAAATTCAGCGCTGGCTTGTGGGGGATATCAGGCTATAATTCGGGAGGAATTTTATCTGGCTCAAGGGACAGCCCTGGCTGAGACGCTTTCTCAGGCTTCACTTGGCAAACGGATAGGTTTGAGGAGAACTCGGCCCTGCTCGGGGTTTTGGCCATGCAGCTCTGCACCGAGGCGCGAGGCCTGCACGTGCTCTCCGCGGGCCGCCTGCCTTCCTGCCTGCCTGCCATGGCCCCACCGCCATCAAAGCCACCGGGCCCTGGCCACGAGGCCTCAGCCCCAGGGCCAGCTTGGCTCCGTGTGGCGCCTTATCGCTGGCGGTGGCCCCGGCAGAGCCCAAGCTGGTGGAGCCGAGCGGGGCGTTGCTGCCCGCCGCCTCCCGGCCCCGCCGAGGGACGATGCCGCCGGTTCCCCGCTTCCTGAGCAGGCCAGACGGCTTGCTGTTTTCTTCTCCTCTCTTATCGTCCCCCTGTCATTGCCAGAGAGGTCTGGCTTCGCCGCCGCGGTTCGTGCTGATAGGCAGCGGTGAAGTGGAAAAGGCGCGGGAGGGAGGGGAGGAAGGGGGCGTAGAGGAGGAGGAGGAGGAGGGAGACATCTCCACTGCTGTTCTTATTGCCCTAATGTTTATTGCCGCTCTGAGCTCATTTGCCTTAACCCTTTGGAAGCTGGTCACATTAAAGATTATCGAACGGATAAGATAAAGCCGCCGCTCTAACACCTGCGATTCCTGGTGGAAAAGCGAGGACCGTGCCCGGATTTTGTTGACCGTGATGCTTGTGGTGGCTCCTTGTGCGGTCGTGCAGGGGGTCCCGAGGTAAGACCTTACCCCGAAGGTGCCTGGTGCTTGCAGCCTGCTGAGGTCCCTCAGAAGCGCAGGTGCTCAGCGCCTCGCAGTGTCAGCCCGGTCCTCTGGTTTTTCCTCTCCCCTCCCTTCCCCCTCAACACGGTTTTATTAAAAAACGGGGCTTTCTGAATAGGGAGGGGATTTGCACATGAAAACACGCTGGGGGAGAAGCATGCCTCTTATTTTAAGTGACATTTGGTTATATGCGAGTTTCAACCTATTGGTTGCTTTTGCCTTTTCCTGTGGTTCTTTGCAAACAATACTGTCTTTCTGTTAAAGACTGCTGACCCAAGAGTGGAAAGCAGTCTGTTCATGCTGCATTAAAACAAATTTAGATCAGAAACCAAATTCACTGGCATTCCTCTATTCCCTTGGTACCCTGACTGCTCCACAACTTTGCTTTTCTAAGAACAGAGGAAAGAAAAAATGAAAACGGAGCGACACATTATGGCTCTTCTGAAATTCCTGAAGATGTTTACTGTGTTCCTCGTTAGACGCGGGCTTTGCTCATTGACGTGTTTTATCTCCAGTCTCCTCATATTTACTGCGGCGATAGGAGACACTTGCTTTATAATTACACTGTTTTTTTCCTGTTACTATAGATATACCAAACACTACACTTCGCAAAGAAGTCGAGCCAGTGCTCTCTGGGCTTGCAGAGCAGGGCCCGCAGCCCAGCAGACACAGGGCTTGTTTCTGGGACTCCTCCTGGGTTTCGGTGCTTGCTCAGCTGAGCCCTGCATCAGATTTTGCACCAGCGAGATGCACATTTACAGCCCCTACAGCTCCCGTCTAGTGAGGTCTCACTACTTTTCCTGAGTGCAGAGGGAATAGCTCAGCTGAAGTCACAGCAGCTGCTCTCCAGCTTTGCATCTGCTTTGGGACACAGCATCCCATGGCCTGATGGCAAGGACGGGTGGACACTGGGGGACGGGGGATAAGGGTGGCAGTAACAGAGCTGCGTAGGGAGCAGGGCATGCAGTCTTGTTGGCAGCAAACACTGCAGCAAGGCTGTATCCTGAGCAAGGAGCTGCAGCAGATACCCAAGAATACAAACTGACGTTATTACTGAGGTGTGCTATATGAACCCTCATTAAAATTTCCTACGAAAAATGCTCCAGAAGGTGCTTGGAAGAGGGCACTGATAAAATAAAGCTTGATGTATGCATTAATGAGATATAATGGTGAAAATGCAAAGCTGTAAGCTAATGTCATATTAAATAGCTATGTTTATTAATTTTTCTGTTAGCAGGACAAGTTAAAGTTTAAAGGCAAGGGTCATAAGAAGGAGACAAGGAAAATAGAAGACAGACGGGGTTTGCAGAGACTTTGGCCCCTAGACTCTTGAAATCCTTCTTGACAAAACTCCTTGAGCAAGACTGCAAGATTAAACACGTAAGCCAGAGCCTCCGCTGAGCTGGGTCTGCGCTCCTTACTTGTGGGAGCTCTGCTGTAACAAATCATCTTCCAAGCAGTCTTGCTGATTGTGAATGTAACCCTGGCCACTTTTCAGATGCAGTAAAACTGTTGTGTGCTTAGATCAGGTCTGTTTATTTTTAGAGGTAAAGCCTTGTCTCTGCCGCAGCGAATGGAGCTGGGCACGATTCCATCGCAGGTGTTTTACTGAGGACTCGGTCTGCATTTTATTCTGGTGTAACAGCGAGCAAAATCTGGCTCTCGGCACTGGCTAAAATGAAGGACTATTTTAAAGGCAATCAGCTGAGCTGTAGTAATTAAGGAAACCTTGGATTTCTTTCAGGCCACATTATCTCCTTTTTCTCACATTGTCTTGAGGCTTTACATTTTCAGTTAAAGTTAATTGAATGAGACAGTGATGCATTGCACAGTGAAACCAGATCAATCACTGCACGAGTCAAAATAGAAGTAGTGATGACACTCAGAACAAGAGCTTGGGAAATGTGATATTTACATTAAAATATTCTACATTTTTGTCTCAGGGCTTCAAAACCTAATTTTAAAATGCCCTATCACATTGTGTAACAAATTTCTCCCTGCTTACCTGTACGTATTTGTGTGCATTGCGACAATGAAACTGAATCGTCATAAAATCAGATTTAATAATAATGGTGTATTTTCTACACAGTTTAGCAGCCTAACTTACAGAAAAGGTACAAGAGAAAATAAAGTCATGTTGGACAAACTCATTCTTTTCTCTGAGAGACAGTTATACTGACAGCGGAGCGGATATAAAGCCGTAGGAGAGTTTACTGTCATATTCAGTGGCAACAGGGAATTTGACTGCTGTCTTTTCCAACTTCCTTCCCTCTAAATATTTACCTGGATGTTTTTTCCAACTCTCAGCTTCCAGGCAAAATTCATCGTTAGTATTCACTTATGTTAACTGTATTTGCATGGAAAATAAGGGATTGTTCCTCCTGAAATCGTTCACTAAGAGCAAAGACTTAATTTTATGTTTGTGACCTGAGTACAATAAAAACAACAGAAAGCCTTAATCAGTGTTTTCAGGTTTGCAAACTCTCAGCACAGTATCTAAATCCTTCGTGAAGTCAAAGGGCTTTGTTTTCCTATCAGTAGATAAAGCACAGTGCTAAGGAAAAAGAAGTTGTCCTACAGGGATACCAAACACGAAGTGGTGCCGTGTCATCAGGTGCCGTTCCCTCGGACACAGGGATCGCGGGCAGCCTGGATTCAGCAGCAGCCAGCTGTCTTTCAAGAACAGCCCCCACCCCCCAAAAATCCAGATTTTCTCCAGCAGAAGCTTACCTCTTCCTTCTTTGCTTTCTGATCTGGTTGTACCTCCAGAAAGTGAAACCCTGACACTGAAGAACCAATGCACTTTACGGATCAGCATGCCAGAGGTTTTCTGGTGTGTGTTTCTTTTCTTTCTTTTTTTTTTTCTTTTTTTTTCTTTTTTGGAAGGCTGACAGATGCATCTCTGGTTTCAGTGAAAGACTTGAATAATATAAACAAGCAGTCATTCTGTTCCAAGAGGAGTTTTTTTTAATATTTTATTGTAATTACCTTATTGTTTTCATATTATGAGCTACTTGTAGAAAAATACAGGAAACATGACTGCAATACAATCCTTTAATCAGGAATAGCTTTGTTCCAGTCTTCATTTCCATTCAGTGTTGAAACTTTGCCTAACAAGAATACAACTCAACCTTGAATTTAGATGTAATACGGTGTTAATACTGCGGTATTATACAGCATTTTGTCTCTGCACTTAGTAACTTCCATAAGAGAACCTTTTAAAAAGTGCATAGTAGTTATTTTGTCTGTGGTGCTATTTTCAAGTAAATGTTACTACAAAGCAGCGTTTCGCAGACGTACATAAACTTCTTCAGGAGAGCCACTGAAAAATCTTTTAACCTGAATCAGATGGGGGAATTTGTATTACCATATATATTAAATCTGGTATCTTTTTTTTTCTTTTACTCACAAATTATGCCGGAATGCATTTTACTGCATCACTGTTAAAGCATGTGAATTTTTTAAGGAAGAAAAAAAAAAAAACCAAACATTTTTTTAATACAGAAATGGATTTAATACGCTAGTTGTTTGTGTTATCTCTGTGTATAATCCAGCACTGCAAACAACTTTATTACTGACTTGAAATCTCCCCCCAACCTTATTTTGCCCCATTCGGCAGCTGAGTGTTTATGGTTTTGAACGAAGGACTGGAACTGGTAAAGCTTTTTTTTTTTCTTTTTTTTTTTCTTTTTTTCTTTTTTTTAGATAAACTGTTTTAACAAAAAGCATTTGTCCAAGAAAGCTAAAAGACTGCTCCCAAGCTGTTTGAAAGCAGAATGCAGCTACGTACAGTGGGCAACACAGCACTTTCGCTTGCTCCTGGTCCACTTCTCAGATGGGAAACCAGCATCCGAGATAGGCTGGGTTTTCAAGAATGTTTTTGATATGGAGATTGTGGATGTAAAATTATTGCTTACGCAGCATTTCTAAAAGTGAAGCTAAGTTTTATGATCAGGCTTTTATGGCTTAAAATGAGGCAGTATTAAAACACAACTTCTAGCTAATGGCTCGAATTAGAACTGAATAAAAGGCGATTGTTTTTATGCTGAAATTTATTTTAAGAAGGATTTCCTTGTTTCCAGGCACGTACATGCACACAGATGTAATGTGAATTTAAGCGAACTCCAGATAAAAGGCATGCCTCTGTGAGTACATTAGGGCCCAATCCAAATTTTATCAAAGTTAGTGGGAGCCTTTCCCATTTCAACCCAGAATTTGCAATCCATATTCACACGGCCCTCAGGGGGATCCCTCAGGCTGATGCGGTTTTGCATGCCTTGCCCTCAAATGTCTGCTGCAGTTTCTAAAAACCCATTATAGGGCTGCAGTAGGAAATCATTTAGCCTAATTTAAGGAAATCACGGCGTTTTTATTTTCATACCGTTTTGTTCCGACCCATCCGTTTGCTCTTTTCTGAAGGCGCACTGAAATGTTTTCGGCATAAAGGCTGAAGTATTACAAACGCTGCCTGGAACAGCCTCAGCAGACGTGTTTGTTCCACATCCCCTTCTGCAGTGCAATATTTCCTTTGGTGGATTTCCTCTGCTGCTGGAAGCGAGCTGTCTAGCTTTCTGCAGCACAATTACGAAGAAGAATTTCCTACGTTTTACTGCACAGGATGAGGTGATGTTGGAAGTTAGCACGACCTGCACCGCACACGCACAAAAGATAGCATCTGAAAAATGGAGTCGGCAGCAGCAGCGCGGTGGAAAACCTGCAGCCACAAAGTGCTCGTCAGCCCCGCCGCCGGTCAGAGGGCGAGGAGGGAGAAGCACGGCCCGGGGATCTTTTAGGAAACCCCGCCGTGCTACCAGCGTCAAGTCGAAGGCAAGAGAAGGATTCGGCCTTAGCTTTGCTGTCCTGTAACAAAGCTTGTGTTGCTTTTCTCTAAACACAGGCTGATGCATTTTTAGTGCTTCCTACTACAGAGAAATGAAGCTTGTAAGGAGAGGTGACATTTTATTAAACCATCACGTACAGTTGCAAAAGCTAACTGTTTGAACAAAGTACTTGGGTTTTTCAGGAAGATTCGGTCAGTTCCTTTGTTCCTTCAGAGATGTAGAAAAAGGAGTTGTTTTCCTTGCTTAATTTTGTTGTTTTTGATGACCGCTTGCGGGACTGTTTTGGCGTGGTAGCACTTGTAACAATACTTAACCAGCTAGTGGATATGAACAAGGTCTTGCTTTCTGTAACAGTTTCAAGATAATTTGCTTTCATTTATGAGAGATTTAGACTATTCTTTCTAAGTGGATGCTCAAAGTACTGAAGAAAAAAGATGCAGGCATTCAAAAGCTGGCTGTTTACTGCCATTGCGTGTGGTTACCCCTATTCACAACAGTCTTTCAGCATCGTTTGTCTGCGATCACATTTTTATTTGAAAGAGATTAGTTGTCATATTTGTTCTGTGATTTATGTTATTTAAAGAAGGGGGAGAAGGAGAATTTGGAACAGCTCGTTCAATAGCATGACTAAGAAACATGACAACGTATTACAAAACGTTCACCACCGCAAGGCAGTGAGGCTGGAGCTCAAACCCCGCACACACGAAAACAAAGAGTAACTCTTTCGCTCCGAAACAGCCTGGTGAAAGGATGCTGCCTCCTGGTGATTTATAGGCATATGAGCTTCCACTAAAATTGCATCTTAAATATTTTGTCCTCGGAAGGTGGCCGGGCCCGAGCGCCCTTCCAGCCGTGCTCAGCTGTCAGGGGTGCGTGCGTGGGCACGGCCGTGCCGCACCTCACCTGATGCCCACCAACCACTGAGCATGATCTGCAAAGGTTTCCCTCACCCTGGAGGCTTTTGCTCGACTTTTATTCCTCGGGACAGGTTATGGAGAGGGGGAGCCTTGGGCCGGGAACATGCAGCACAGAGGTCAGCCCCGCACGCTGCCAGATGGGGAAGGGGCACAGTTCTCAGTGTTTTTCTCTTCTTTTCCACAGGATTTTCTTCAAGGGGACTGTACCAAAGCCAAGCAAAAGCTGAACTGGAAGCCCAGAGTCACGTTTGATGTGAGTGGTGTGCTTTGTACCTACCAGGGGTTCGTGTCCTCCAAGAGCAATCCACGAGGGGGGGGGAGTTTTGCCTGGGCACACTGAGAAGCCGCGCTGTCAGTGGCCACCCCGGGCTGTTGTTCTTGCTTGGAAGACAGCAGCCACCACGGCAGCGCAGGGCGTCCCCCGTGACTCTGCTAACCTGCCCTGGAAAGGGCCCAGCGGGCATCAGCGTTTTGGGAAGGAGAGCGTGCCCTGCACTCGGGTGCCAGCATGGCAGCGCAGGCCGCGACTTGACCCAGCGAGTTTCAGGAGACCCGGCACTCCCGTGGTGCAGCAGGGCAAGCGTGCGAGCAAATGCGCTGCGTGGGGGCTCCTTATCCCCTCCTCGTCCTGCCGCAGGGACCCTCACCCACTTCTCTCCCTCCTTGCAGGAGCTCGTGAGGGAGATGGTGGACGCCGACGTGGAGCTCATGAGGAACAACCCCAACGCTTGAGCCCCACCAGGACCTGTGCTGGGGGCACACCCCACAGCCAGCACAGCCACCCACGCTTGCTGCTGGGGCCGGGGTGGGTGGCCGCCCCCCCAGGGTGGCCTTATTGCTGGCCTGCCTGTGCATAAAAGCCTGGTTTTGTCCCCCCTTCACCCTCCTGGTGCCTCTGGCCCCACGAATCATCCCAGGGCAGCCCTATTCCTCCTCACGGGCTGCCTCTGGCACCCGCTGTTAACCAGGGGGGATCCCCCCAGTACTGTACCTGGAGGAGCCACCGGCCGGCAAGCCCACTGATTTCATTTTTTAATTAAAACTCATATTTTCTTACCTAGGGCCTCCAGCACCTTTTTAGTACTTTCTCCCATTTTGAATGACAGAAATAAACAAAAGCATCCCCTGCACTGCCCCCCAGCAACAACAGCAGCGACCCTCTGGTGCTAGCGTACGCCCGCCATTCCTCCGGCCCTGGCTTCCCCTAGTCTTCCTTTGCTGAACACTCCTTGTTTTTCTTTCCTGCAGCTCACCTCCACCCCAGCGGCCCATTTCCACCACTTGAACTCTGTAAAAAGTTTGGATAACATGATCTAACTTGCAGTGAAATCGCCTTTTGACCATGCCGAATTAATTCCTAATTGCTGGAATCGCTTTCAAACCAGTCAGAGGGGGCTTGTAAGCGTTTTTCAGATCTTCATTTCAGAGTGTGAGTGAGTCACAGAAAGCCTTTTTGTCCAGCACCTTCCTGACCCTGGGGTCTGGGTTTTTCTTTTTTTTTTCTTTTTTTTTTTTTCCTTTTTTTCCCCCCAGAATTTCCCCATTCCCCTTCATCTTCTTCCCGCTAACTATAATTAAACCTCGGATGGGAGCTTGAATGATCTCAAAAGATGGCTTAAGAAATAAAAACAAAATAAATAAAAAAGCTTTAAAAAATATTAGAAACTTCAAGGTGAGTAAATATTTTTGCACTTTTCGTGCCAAGGTACCCGGGTTATCCAGAGGTCGTCGAGCCCATACATTTCCCGTTGGTTTCGGATCTTCCACCCACCAATTACTCCCATCGTTTTAGCTTTATGCCTCGAAAATGAGTGAAGCCGCTGCCTCGCCGGGCACAGCTGAGCAGAGAGAGAGCCCTTTTTTAGAGGGGGCGGGAGGGGGGAGATGCAGGCTCCCCGAGCACATCGCGTTGGGAAGGGGGGCCCCTCTCCAACCGGGGGGGAGGGGGGGGGGACGAGGGCAGAGTTTCGTGATGGACACCGAGCTGGGGAGGGGACAGGGCTGGGTAGCAGGCTGCGAGGAAGGGGCTGCCGCGGAGAGAGGGCTCTTTGTGCGCCGTCGCCAGAGGTGCGGTGGAAAATGTGCGAGCTGGCCGGAGACGGGCACGGCGGAGCGGTGTGGGGCCGGGCAGCCGCAGCAGCCCCTTCCTTCTATCCCTCGGGGCTGGCCCGGCAGGGTTTGGGGCGAGAAAGAGAGAAAAAAGGGAAACGCAGAGCCCCTTCCGTCTGCTTCCTACAGGTGCACCGAGTGCGCGCCCTGGGGCTGTGCTGTGCAAACCCTCCTGGGGTGCTTCTCCCTGCGGTAGGGTGCAACTCCGCGGCTTGTTTTTTTAATATCCCCCTCCCCGTGGCAAACGTATTAAAAAAAAAAAATCGCTTTTCTCACCAGTTTTTGTTTGTTGTTGTTGTTATTTTTGTACGGCTGGGAAGCATTTAGTGCTTGCAGTGATTGCCCGGCCGCTTGCCTCTGCCACTGAGCACCAGTTCGCGCATCTCTGCGGAGGACTGGGAACCTTTCCGCAGCCGCCGGCTTCCCTTCGACCTCAGCGGGTTGGTTTTGTTTCTTTTTTTTTTTTTTTTTTTTTTTTTTCTTTTTTTTTTTTTTTCCCTTGGCACCTCCAGCCGTGGCGCGTTCAAGAGAAGCATTTTTGTTCTCCCTGTTCGGCCTCGGTGTTGGGGGACGAAAGAGGAAGGAGGGGCTGATGAGGCAAAATCGGTTCTAGAGCAAGCGGTCCCTCCGTGGCGACCTTGTGTTGGGTGCCTTTGTGCTTCTTTCGTTAATATATATATGTATATATACATATATATACTGGACCTGATTCCGACGGGAACCAAAAGCGCAGTGTCCAGCTGCTTTTTTAAAATTTGGCAAAGTGACGAGCTGCTTTTCAGATCTCCCCCCCAAGCACACACCTTCCTGCGGGATTTTCAGTTCTGCCGAAAGCACTGCCCTTCGCAACGGGCACGGAATCACGTCTTAAAAACGAAATAATAATAACAATTAAAAACCACTCGGCGATTTAAGCGGATGGTATCCAGCCGTGCTACTACCACACCGCTCTCAGGCGCATGTTCCCTAATTACAATGCGGGCGTCAAGCGTTTTGTGCGTGCGGGTACAGAAAAAAAAAAAAAAAACACGCATTCCCTGCCTGCCCGTGCTACGTTTGGTCTCCTGGTCCGGGGTCATTACGGCTCCGTTAATTAAAAAGGGCAGCAGCCAACGCAGCCCGGGCCCGGAGGGGTTTCATACCGGCTGCCTGCAGGGGAAAATGAAGGGTTTTTTGGGGGGTAGGGAGGAGCTGCTCCCGGGGCCGGCGGGTAAAGGGGAACGCGGGGCGCCCCTCGACGGCTCGGACAGCGAAGTGGGAGGCGAGGGGAGCCCCCCCAGGCGGCTGTCGGGGCCGCGCTCCCCGCGTCCCTTGGTGACCCCCCTTCACCCCCGGTGCTTCGCCGGCGGAGCGTCGCCTGCAGACACAACAAAGCCGGAGCAGCGCCGGAGCAGGCAGAGCTCCAACGTTTTGACGGGTGGAAGAAAAACATCAACAGATACCTCGCAATTAGCCGGCGATGGGGGCTAGGGGAGGCGGGCGGGGGAGAGGTCGCTTCGCAGCGGCGGACGCTAATTGCAACCTTTGCTTTGCTAATGAGCTCGCCCCGCTCCGTGTCTCTCCCTCCCCTCCTCTGGAGGGCTTGAGGGGGGGGCGTGGGGAGCAAGCCGTCAATTTTCTGCGAGCAGCAATTCGGTTCTGAATCCATCCCGTGGCCGGGAGGCCAGGTTGCAGGCGCTGGCCGGGAGCGCTCCCGTTCGCAAACCCGGGCTGCGGGCGCGCCTCTTTGCCCCTGCCCGCCCCCTGGGGCCGGGGGGCGATGCCGTCGGGGCCGGGAACCCCCCCGGAGCCCCGCACCCAACAAACGCGCTGCCGGAGACCCCCGCCGAAACCCCCAGGCAGCGCCACTGGATCCGCAGCGGGCAATCCTGCGAGCGCCCGGCGTAGTTTAAACAATTCTCTTTCTGCTTCGGACGATATTATCAGAGCTTTCGCATTATCGGTCAATGGAAAACATTCTTCTTTTCCTTATTTCAAATATTTATTTAAATACATATATATATATAAATCGACCTCTCAAATGTTCTGGCAAGTAAATAAATTCGAGGAACGGGGGCGGGGGGATTGCTATGGCGTTTCTTCTAAACGGAGCAGTTGTGCTCCGAGGGCAATATGACCTGTTTATTCATCGATTCCTAATACCTAAATATCCCGAGTGTAATAATTTGCGTCCTTTTTTTTTTTTTCCCTTCCACCGGAGGAAATTCAGCTATTTTAAGAGTTAATGGCTCTAAACGCGTTGGTTTTCCTGCATCCTCCCCAGAGGTGACGGGGGCTGGAAAAGGAGGGAGGACTCCAATTTGGGGGTTTCGCTGCTGTAGTTTTCGTTCTACCGAGAGCAGCCCGAAGCCGCTGACCCGAGCGGGGGGCAGCGCTCCGAGCAGCGAGCCCCCTGACACCTAGGGGTCAGGTGAAAGTCCCCAGCAGGTAAGCCGCGGGCCGCCCGGCGCGCTCGCTCCCCGCCCCACAAATTGTTCCCTTCTGCCCACCCAAGTCGCTTCAAGCTGTGTTTATTTAGGGGGCAACACAAAAATTGCCGACCACCCAATTCCCGCTCAAGACAGAGACCTCTCGCCGGTAGCCGGGGCCGCTTTCCCCTCTCCACGTCCCCCCCCCCCCCCCCCCTTCCCAAACCTTCCCAATTTCACCCTCTCCGGGGCTCCGCTTCCAACTCTCCGCACGCCACCGGGGGAGACCCGGGCAAGCCGTGAAGGGAAAGGGGACGCGTCGGGCTCAAGCCCTTTCGGAACGCCCCCCCCCCGCCCCCCCCCCCCAAGAAAAACAGGGGTCCCATCCTCCATCCTGCAACCCCCAGGAGCTGCCCTGTGTTTCGGAGGTGGGGGCGCAGCTCCGCGCCGGGCAGTGCCCGGGGTGCGAGGCTGCAGCCCAGCCCCGCAGAGCCGCCCGGAGCCGCCCCCCCCCCCCCCCCCCCCCCGCCGGGACGGCTATTGTTTCGTTCAATTAGGCTCCGCTTGATAAAAAACAATCGCTCGTTAACCCTCGCCCTCCTCCCTGCCGGCTGGTGTGTTGTGAATGGCGACATCGTCTCCCTTGACCCCCGTCTCCTTTTTCTGTCTTTCTGTCCCCTGAAAAATGATTCCGCGAGCTCTGATTGAATTTTATTCCTTCCTGACCTGGCCCGTTTTTATTGCATGGACACCATCAATCTTGACCTAACGCGACGTTTGTTTATTACTTTGGAAAGAAGCGAATGGCTTTATGAGCCCCGCAGTAATTAAAGCAGGAGGGCCGCATTCACCGCGGCACCGCACCACCTTTGGGGCGGACTCACGACGCAGACGGGGAGGCGAGGGAGAAGGGGGGGGGGGGGAATAGGAAAAAATAAAGAAAATGGAAAGGCCAACGGGATGCCGGCGGTTCGCAATTCACGGGCATCCATCCCACGGCCCCCTTCATGCTCGAGTTTCTCCCGCTAAGCGGGCGCGCAGTGCCTCTTGCGCAGCTCACCGTGCAAATCTGCGCTCGGCGGTGCCCCGCACGCCACCTGCACCCCGGGGAACCCCCAGTTCGGCCTCGGGCACCCCGACAGCGCAGCGGTTCCCCGTGCACCCCGCTGCGCCGCTCGCGGCCCTCCCAAAATCCCGCGCATCCCAAGGCGACCGAACCATCCGGCCAACGCCGAGGCGGGCAAGTGGGGAAAAACGGCCCGAGGTTTCAATGGCTTTACGACGGCGTTAATTGGAAACTAATGTTCAATTAGCGGTCACTCCTATAGCAGAGGACGGGGGCGCGTTGCTCCGAGGCGCGCATGAGCGCTCCTCTCCCGTTGCGCGCGTCTCTGAGCTTCGGGATCCTGCCTACGCAATCCAGAAGACGTCATAGCCAGGGCGAGCTGGTTGTGACCTCACACTCATCCTCGTGTGGGCGCCCAGACGTGCTCAGGCCCCCGCTGCCCCGCGCATCAGTGCCTGCCCCGGCCTGCGCGACGGCAGCGCGCAAGCGAAGCCCCCGGAGCGCAATTTCCAGCTCGCCCCGCTCCCGCTGCGCCGTTTTTTGGGGGGTAGAGGACTGCGCGCTGCCGCAGTGCAGCCGGCTGGGCGATGCGGTGCGACCCCAGGGCTGCCGAGCGGTACAAAGTTGGACCGGGTTATGAAAACAGTCCCGGGCGAACTTTGAGGCTCTTTCCCCGAACTTCGCGACTTTCAGAAAAAGGGCCCTGGCTACGGTGAAAGACTCGTTTGCAACCGTTCCCTGAAGGTCTCTGTCCACGACACAAACAGTCTCCCCGCAAACTGGTGTGTGGAGGTAGGGAAGGGTTTAAACCGTCCTCTTTGCATGCACTTCCCCGCTATTTTTGGTTATGACCTTTCAGGAACAAACCCCGAGCTGTCATTCACTTCTACAGGATCTTTTTGCATAGGAAATTTAGGCGGAGGGGCGAACATCGCCCTTCTGCCGAGGGGAATTTCACACTCCACTTTTCCCTCGGTTTCGGGGACAGAAGAGCAAATACGAATTAGAAACCACCAGAAGGGAACGACCCCCCAAATAATCATTTTTTAAAATATGTTGCACTTTTTTTTTTTTTTTTTCCCCGGACGGCGAAAGCCCTGACATCCACCTCGAGTCGCAGACACGCCGCGAAGCTGCGCGCTGACCTGGCACCCAAGGGCGCCGCTCCGCAGGCAGGGCCGGGGCCTCGCAGCCGCACCGTCCCGCCGCCGCCGCCCGCACGTCCCTCGCACCTCCGCGGAGCTCTGCTGGGAGACAACCAGAGATCAGGAGGGACCCTCCGCTTTGCCCCCTGCTCGCCATCATCATCGTCACCACAATAAAATAATAGTAACAACAGTAATAGCAATAGCAATAGTAATAGCAATATAATAATAATAATAATAATAATAATAATAATAATAATAATAATAATAATAATAATAATACAACCCGCGTGTGATCTCCGCAGGACAGACCCCCTCCCCAGCTCCCAAAATCCCCGGGATGTTTCTCGGCCTCCCCGCTTCCAGCCTCCCCCCCCGCCCCCCGGGCCTCCGCTGCCCTCCCGCAGCCAGGCGGGGAGCACAAGTTGCGCGGCCGCGGCACTTGTTCGGGAGCTTCAACCCCAAACCCCCCATTTCTCCCCCCTCCTCACACACATACATCCCCCCGCAGCCACGACGAGCCGAGCTGACTACTGTTTTTCCCTGCTATTTTATTTTCCCCGCATCACCCCACGGCTGGAAAATAATAATAAGAATAAAAATAAATAAATACAAAATCCCAAAGAGACCGGCGTCCGATGCGAACAAAAAAACCTAGGCAAACAGCACATGCGGTCGCCGCTCTGCCCTCCCGTTTCTTTAATTTTCAGCCCGGTTTTCGATACCGGGAGGGGAGGAGGCGGGCACGGCTTTTCCGCGCAGTCCCCCCGCTGCCGCCGCCGGGGCTCCGCTTGTCCCGGGGAAAAGAAGTGAAAACTGGAGGCGGCCAAAGCCACCGGCCAGCCGGGGCCGGCAGCGGTGCGGGGGGAGCTGGGACCCCCCCAGGACTCCGCAGCCGACCCTCTCGGCTCTGCTTTGCCCCCGCTTCGGCCGCAGAATAACCGGGCGGCGGAGCGCTGCGCTTTGTCGGACCCGATTCAACCAGCAAACGGCAATAAAGAAGGCCGAGAAGCTCTTTAGCAAGAGCCAAATAATTCTATATATATATATAAAATAAAATAAAGGGAGCGAGGTATTTCCACAAACGCATTTCAAGCCAGCTTTATGCAGCAAGCCCCCGGTTCTGCCGCTCTGCTTAAGGGTTTGTCTAACAGCGGATTATCGCTTTGGAGAGGAAGAGCAGCTCAAAAGCAAGGTAATAAGGTTTAACTGTAAATACCTTCGTATTTATTTACAGTGTAACCCTTAACAATGCAGCGGCAATTACTGCTAAGTGTTGCCTTTAGATAAGAGGCACTGATAGGAAACTGTATTATCTTGAAAGCAAACTTTAGGCCTTAAATATCTCTAATCAAATAATCTTCTTCCCAGGTCTGACTGACAAGGCAGATTCTTTTTAAGTTAATGAATTTATTGCGTTTTTGGTGGTTATTTACAAAGGGGGGAGGTGATCCCCCATCGCCCGTAGGTTCTTAATTGCAAATTGTCCAGAAGGTGAGATTCTCGGTCTGACAAGCAGCACTCATCTGCTCCCCTGGTAACATTTTTTTTCTTTTTCTTATTTTTTTTTTTCCTACAGGTTTAAGGAAAAAGGAGGGAGGGGAGAGGCGAAAAAAAAAAAAAAAAAAAAAAAAAGACTGTATAAGAAAAATTCTGCCACACCAACTCTTTCTAAAACAATCTCGGGCAGAGCAATTAGGGCACTCCCAACAGAGCGGCAATGTCCCTAAAGGACAGGAGTAAGAGCTACAGAGGTGCAAGGCTGGAGCGCACAGGCACCCTTTTAATCCAACTACTTCACTACTTCATTATTATTTTTTTCCTGACATAAAATAGGACTTTAAAATATATTTCTACATTACAGAAGCGGCTTCACGGGTGTGATGGCGCGCGTTGCCACCAGTTCTACAAAGCAGGCTCACATTATATTTACGAATATCCGTGTTACAGGATAGTTGCCATCCAAAATACACCGTGGAGCTGAGAAACATATGCGACGCGTATATGAAGCCGTGAATAAATAGGCAATCCTTTTTCCAATACGGGTCCGTATGGAAGCCCTGGATATAAACGCGAGGGCATTGCACCCGCAGCGATCGCCAGCCCGATGTATGCTCGCAGCCACACACGGGCGCCCACTCGGCGTTGGCGCTTCCCATAGCCTTACACGGACACCTTATTTAAAAAGCCGTGAGCTTGTCCTGCCGCTGCGCACGGCCAAATGTTTCCAGGTCTTGCCCATTAATTGCTAAGAAAACGTGTTTGTTTATTTGCCAACTCAGAGCTGCCATGGGAAAGTTTTTTTTTTTTTCTTTTTTTTCCTTTTTTTTTTTATTTTTTTTTTTCCTAGCGGATAAGGCGAGCTGACTAAGTGGAACATATTGCAGAAGAGACCGAAAAGGGATTTTTTTTTCGACCTGGCAGATCCTAAATAGTCTCTGGAATTTGCGCGGAGGGGAACGAGCTCTTCCATCGGCAAAGTTAGTTAGGAAATCCCTTTCCCCTCTCTCTCCCTCGCTCTGAACGAAAGTATTAAAATATACAGACGTGTGGAGGAGCATTCCAACTGAATGGTAATTTATTAATAAACAAACAATGCAATACCTTCAGAATATTTTCAACAAAAAAAAAAAAAAGAAAAAATATTGATAGAATAAGATTAATACAGTTTCCCTTTTTTATATATAGTGAAAAAAAAATCAGCGTTTCAGTCAATTTTCAGGGAAGGGGGGAAACACTTTCTGGCGTTTGGTCCGCAACATCCAACTACAAATTAAAAATAAATTACTATGTCGCAATTTACATTTTAAAACAAGTCCTTGTAAAAGAGGAGGGTCCGGGACGGGGACGGGGGGAGCGGGGACAAGCCGGTATTCTACGCTGAGTTTTTCGCCCCCATTTAAACACAGGGCCTGGCGATACCTTAAGGGCCGGGGCGCACGGTGAAGGGGGGGGGAAACGGGGGCGGGGAAGGTTGGAGGGAGTATTTCTCAAAAGCAAGGAGGAAAAAACCAACAACAGAAAAAAACTTACGTGTTATCGGAGTAACACTGTCCTTTAACAAAACCAAGACATGCTTTGGAGCTGTCTCTGTACAAAGGCTTTTCGCCCGCGCTCTCCTCTCCCTCCGGGCGGCCGCGGGGACCCCCGAGCGGGGGGGCGGGGGGGGCGTCGGGGGGGGCGCTCAGAACTTGCCGCAGTCGTAGACGAAGGCCCCGGAGGTGCGGTAGAGGGGCTGGCTGCCGGGGAAGGCCATCTGACAGCTGCCTCCCCCCGCCCCGCCGCCTCCTCCGCCGCCACCGCCGCCGCCGCCGCCGGGGCCTCCGCCGCTGCCTCCTCCTCCGGGCGAGGCGCTGAGGCCGAGGCGCGGCGCCTCGAAGACCTCCCTGGGGGCGGCGGCGAAGCCTTGCTGCGCCCCCCCGTAGCCCGGCGCGCCCGCCAGCGGGCCCAGCTCTCCCGCCGCCGCCACCGCCGCCGCCGCCGCCGCCGCCGCCGCCGCCTGGTTGAGGTACCAGGAGGCCAGGCGGCCCTGGTGCGGGTGCGGGTGCGGGTGCTGCCCCTCCTGGTGGCCGCCCGCCGCGCCGCCCAGCCCGCCGTGCCCCAGCGCCCCCCCGCCGCCCCCTCCTCCTCCACCTCCTCCGCCGCCGCCGCTCCCCGCTCCGCCGCCCCCCGACGGCAGCGCGTAGTCGGGTAGCGGCTCCTCGGCGGGGCTGGCGGCGGCGGGGGGGGGCAGGTGGCCGGGGGTCCGCTCCGCGCCGCCCGCCGCTGCATACAGGCTCATGGCTTGCATGTTGCAGTGGTAGGTGGCTGCCGAGGCAGCGGGCTGGCCGCACGGCGAGCTGTAGACGGAGCTGTGGCCCGGCGAGTAGCCGCCGAGGGACAGGGCCGGGGGGATGCCGCTGCGGGGGGCGGCGGCGGCGGCGGCGGGGGGCAGCAGGCCGGAGCCCAGCTCGGCCGCCCCCTGCGGGGAGCCGCGCAGAGAGGTCATGATGTTGTCCACGCTGAAGCCCGGCCCGTGGTGGTGGTGGTGGTGGTGGGGAGGCGGCGGCGGAGGGGGCGGCGGCGGCGGCGGCGGAGGCTCGGGGGCTTCGAGGCTGAGCGAGCGGGCGGAGGGAAGGGCGCTGCGGGGGCTGCCGCCGCTCGACAGGCTGCTGCTGCTGTCGGGGCTCTCGATTTTGGGCACGGCGCCCAGCGGCGGAGCGGCGCCGGGGGGGGAGCCGGCGTGCGGCGGCGAGGCCGTGCCGTTCTCCGTCTTGATGTCCTGGATGCGGACGGGGGGCGGCGGCGGCGGCGGCGGGGCGCTGCCCCCCCCGGCGGGGCCGCCCTCGGGCTCGACGGCGGCAGCGGAGGCTGCGGCGGGCGGCGGCGGGCGCGGCGGCGGCGGGGCATGGTCCTTGAGGTGCAGGCGGTCCTTGTCCTCCTTGTCCTTGACGGCGTCCTTCTTCTTGAAGCGGCGGCGGCGGCGGAGGAAGCTGCCGTTCTCGAACATGTTGTAGGAGTCGGGGTCGAGGGTCCAGTAGGAGCCCTTGCCGGGCTTCTTGTCGTCGCGGGGCACCTTGACGAAGCACTCGTTGAGGGAGAGGTTGTGGCGGATGCTGTTCTGCCAGCCCTGCTTGTTGTCCCGGTAGAAAGGGAACCGCTCCATGATGAACTGGTAGATCCCGTTCAAGGTGATCTTCTTATCGGGCGCGTTCTGGATGGCCATGGTGATGAGGGCGATGTAGCTGTAGGGCGGCTTCACCATATCCTTGGGCTGCGGCGGCGGCGTGTAGGGCCCGTAGGCTCGGGCCATGCCGCCCGGGTACTGCTCGTGGGCCGGGTGCGAGTACATGCTCATCGGGGCCGGCATGGCCGCGTAGCCCCCGCCGGCCGCCGCGGCGGCGGCTCGGTAGTAGCTCTGCTCGCCGCCGAGGTACGGCACCACTCCCAGGGAGTTGGGGCTGGACACGGAGTAGCGAGCCTGCATGTCCCCCC
>NC_048894.1:80600759-80609639 GCF_011077185.1 Oxyura jamaicensis
AAAAAAAAAAAAAAAAGACGGGGAAAAAAAAAATCCCTGCAGCAGCAGCCCTGGGAGTCGCAGCTCTCGGGGACCGGCCACACACGCTCGCTGGCACACGCGGATCACCGGGGCACGCGTGGACCCCCCCCCCCCGTTCCTGCGCGTGTTTTGCGCGCCCACCCCACTCCCCTCACCCGCGCACCCCCGCCCCGGGTGCACGCAGGACGTGCGCGCATCCACATAGCCCCATATTTAACCAGTGCACATACACATGGACGTGCTCCCCCGGAGCGTTTCCCACCCACGCGTGCACCCTGTTCCCCGCCGCGCGTGTTCCTCCCCTATATTAATTTTATTTTATTTTATTTTATTTTATTTTGTTTCCTTTTTTTCATTATATATATATTTTTCATTTCTCTTTCATTTATCTCTTTTTTTCTCTCTTTTTTTTTTTTTTTCCATTTTACTCTTATTTTTTCCCCCTTCAGGCTCGTTCGCCTCCTCTCCCCGCGCCCTCCCGCCGGGCTCTCTCCTCCCCTTCCCTCCCGGCCGCCTCCCGGGGCCGCGGGCAGGCTCCACGCCGCTGCTCCGGCTCCCTCGCTGTTCTCCGAGGGAGGCTCAGCCTCACCTCCCGCGGCCTCGGGGACGGCGGAGGGAAGTGCGGGGGGGAAGGGGGGGTAGTGCGGGTGCGGGCGATCTGATGCCCCAGCCCCAGCCCTGCCTCCAGCCGGCCGCCTGCCTGCCCCGACGTTCCCGAAGGGATCGCATTCCTCCAGCTGACCAGCTTCTGCCGAGTCCTCCCTCCACAACTCCCTTTTATTACTCAGCCATGAGGGCTTTCCTCTGACGGCCCGCAAAGAAAGCGCCCGCTGCCTCTGCTGTTTATAAACACGAGCGCTGTGCTTTGTGCTGGGTCTTTAGCTCGCTTGTGCAGGTAAATCTCTGCAGACCTTAGGGGATGCGGCAGAGCGAGCGGCTTCTTTATTTATTGACCGGAGCCGCGGAGAGCGCTCTTTTGTCCCTAATCTCTTTCAGAGTGGACCCCGTGGCACATCAGGTGTGTCAAAAGCGGGAAAAAAGAATAGATACAATAAAATGGATGTTCCTGAAATTGTTTGGCCGGACCTGCCGTAAAGACTTGATTTCTGGGGTTGTTGCCTTTGTTTAAATGTCTGAAAGCGTATTTGGGCTGTCACGAGATGTTTAGAATAACACTTTAACGGGAGCTCAGAGGGAGCGGAGAGTGAGGGCTCGGTGATTTCTTTTTTAACATACCCTTTTCGGTTGCTGTTGCCTCTCAGCGAAGGTTTTATTTTTGAGCTTTAAACACGAGGCGAATCGTAGATAGACGCGTCTGCCCAGCGGCGTGTTTCACCAGTTCTTCGGATATCTGAAATCCAAGCCGGTACTCTTCCTTACCTCCCAGCCTGTACCTCCGCAGCTTCATTAGCGTTAATAATAGATCAGTTGAAGGGAACGAGCTGAAATCTATTTTAAGGGGTGGAATTTGTACGGGAAAGACGTGCCGCGTGTGTGTGTGTGTGACTGAGAGATGAATTGCCTACCCTGAGCTTGTGACACCACCCATACGTGAAAAGCCCCTTTTGGCTCTCCTGATTCCCCCCCCCCCCCCCTTCCTCGCGTTTTACTGTGATCGATTGCTTTGGGGAGCGTGTTAGAGGTGCATCGTTTGCTAGGTGGTGTTTCCACAGGTCCGTCTTTTGC
Organism: Oxyura jamaicensis; assembly: GCF_011077185.1. NCBI lineage: Eukaryota > Metazoa > Chordata > Aves > Anseriformes > Anatidae > Oxyura > Oxyura jamaicensis. Next base: position 80,602,467 of record NC_048894.1, read on the forward strand.
TCCCAAACACAAATCCGTTGGTTATTCAATATAGACATATCTATTTTTAAATGAGATGCAAGTAATGCGAAGGAGGTAATTTATACAGCCCCGTATCTGCTCCTTTTCATATTCAAACATAACGGGTCTCCTTTTGGTAATAAATGTCAGTCCTTAATGGTGAATACATTATCCTGTTTAGCCTGTTGTATTTCATCGTCTGGAATCTTTCACCTGCTTCTGCCTAATTACACGTTGCAGAATTCATAAATGTGCGAGCGCTGGTCTGCACGTCGACCCCAACACTCCGTATTTTCAAAAACTCTCTCTCGCTTTGCTGAAAAGCCAAAAAAAAAAAAAAAGAAAAAAAAAAAAAAACGAAAGAAAGAAAAAAAGGAAGAAGGCAAAAAGAAACGGGGCACTTCAGCACGTTTCCATGCAGCCCAGGTCATCCGGTTTTCCCACGGCGTTACCTGCAGTCAGAAACGCTTTCCACCCGCTCGCTGCCCAGGAGGCGCAGCAGCCGGCCCCTCGCTGCCTTTGCCGTTTTGGCAGGACGGTGCTCACGGCAGCGGGGCTGCCCTCCCGAGCACGCTGCAGTTAGGGGCGAGAAGTTTCAGCGCAGGGGAAGCAGGGTGGGGGGCATTAATCCGGAGCGTTTCGCATCTGATGCGTTTTGCAACGGCCCCGCCGATTCTCTAATTGCGACCTGACGCAATGCCTGGTGTGTGTTAAGTTACGTCCCTCACAGCAGCAGGACTCTGCTTTCTCTCCTGGGGACACAAAAGTCACCATTGTGAGGATTGTGATTTTGGGTACGTGTGTGTACCCAAACGGGGCCGGGGAGGCTGAAGGCTCATTTTCCCACTGCGTCCTTGCGCTGCCACCCAGAAAGAGCCTTCAGCGCTTGGGTTTCATCCCCCTGCCTGCTCTCCGGCGCTGGGTTTTGGGCAGCTCCCTGCCTTTGTCGCACTCGTCGTGGCCTCTACGTGGGCGAGGGGCGCCGAACCGGAGCGGAGCCGGAGCGGAGCCGGAGCCCCGACGGCAGCAGCGGGCCGGGAGAGCTCAGGCAGCGCTCCGGGCTTGTCTCGTGTGTGGTCATCCGCAGCCTTATTTATGGGGATGTCAGAAAGAGAGATGACATGGGGGCGGTAGGCGGAGGGGCTGCCGTCTGACCTGGGCAAAGCCCAGGTGGACCCACGCTGCTCGCTGGGGGTTGTCCTCTCCTCTCCTCTCTTCTCCCAGACCTGGAGGTGAGCTGCTTGCCAGCCTCAGGCTGTTTATGTTTAGACGTAGTCAGAGCTTCGTTTCTCTCTCCTTCTTTTGGCTCCAACATCACAGCAACATCCCTGTGACTCCTGAAGCCAGCCGCCCGGCTCTTTGCAGCTCATGATGCAGCTTTCCACGTTCCTGAAACAGCGGGCGGCACTGCAGGAGAAAACCGCTTAACAAACATCCTTTCGGGGGGCAGGAGTCGGTAACAAATCCGTGCCTCACCGGCTGAAAAGCCGTCCGAAGCCGAAGCCCCCTCTCCGTTTGCAGCCGCCGGCCACCGGTGACAGCCCCCCCTGCCCTGCAGGAGCACCTCTGCCCCCTCAGCCCCTGCAGTTCAGACGGGCTCTAAACGCAGGAGCTGTTCGCCGCCACTCGGTTAAGCAAACAGGCGTGATTGTTGTTTTATTAACGTGGGTTAACAATTTCATAAATAAGCCCGGGTAGTCTTCCAGTCCAGGCTTTTACCTTAAGGCGTAAATAACACAACCCAATACGAAATCGACCTCTCCGTCCCTCTGGCATCTTCTAGGCTCTCGTTCTTGAACGAGAAATAAAGTGCCCTTCGCAGTAAATGCAGCAGCGGTCATGGGCTAAGTGTGATTCCCAAGCGAAATGGTATATAAAAGCGAATTTTGCATTTAATTTACAAGGGAGAACCGAGACCACAAATAGGTTGGAGCCCGCGAGATTCCTCTTCCCACGATAATTATCGCGGTCATACCTATAATTCGTCCGTGTGACACCGGCTGCGTAGCAGAGATGTCACGGCGCCGGGAATAAAAACAAAAACCAGGCTGTGGGAAACTACTCGTGTTGTTGCTGCAGTTCAGGTAGAGCGGTGCCACACACGCAAAAAAATAAAATAGAAAACAGAAAAAATAAAACAGAAAAAAATAAAAAATAAAAAAATAAAAGAGAGAAAAACCCCACAACAGAGTAAAACCCCTTTAATTTGGTAGATTCTCTAGCTCTGCCATCTCACAGTGAAATACCAACATCGGAGGGGCTTGGAGGGGGGTTAAAACTCTCTACAAAAACGGCAAGAAGATAACCAGACATGATTTCTTTTCCCCTTTTACTTTCCAAGGTCCCTTGTCCCTTTTGTGTTCCTTTTCCTCCCTTATTTCCTTCCTTTCCCTGGGAGGGGCAGCGAGGGTGGAGGGGGGGGCGAATCCATCGGATTCTCTGGAGCCGTGTAAATGAAAACACGCAGGGGGCAACGGCGCTGGGAGCGTGAACCTCTTGCAGCCCGGTCCTGTTCCATCTCCACCTACTGCCTCAGCAAGCCGGGAGGAGAGAGACTTACTCGTACGAAGGCTTTATTTACATTAGAATGAAGCGACAGCTCCTACTCGGGGAAGCGATAAGCACTTGGCAAGTCATTAGGCAGCAGATAGCGATCAGCCCCTGGATACATCACATTCCCCGCGCCCTGCGCGCTCCTTTCAGAGCGCTGGGGGCTTTTTTTCGGGAGGGCGCGCAGCCCCCCGGGGCCGTGGGGGATGAAAAGGGAGATGGATGCGAAGGGCGAGCAGCCCTTTACCATCTCCAGCCCCTGCGTGGGGGCGCCGGTGCCCGAGGGCCCGCGCAGAACCCGCGCAACACCCGCGCAACGCCCGCACCCGCTGCCGGCGGCCACCTGCGGGGCGCCGAGCGCTGCGCAGGTCTCGGGCGCCCCCTCCCGGCCCTTGCGCGCCTCTGCTGCGCCCGCTCCGCGCCCCCCCGCGGGACCTGCGCACCTGCCGGCCGCGCAAATGCCGCTCCCGTTGCGCGGGGGGGGGCTGCAAAGGGACCCCCCTCTCCCGTCCCCCCTGCTCGAAGCGCACCCGAGGTGAGCGCCAGCGCGATGCCAGCTCTGCCGGGGCCGTGATTTCTCGCGCTCTGCCAAGGAATGTCTTTATGGGTTGCCAGGCTGGCCCGTAAAAGTTGCGAGCGAAAAAGTGTTGGTTTCCAGGAAAAGTGGGTCTGTTTTTTAACCTCCCCCTCGCTGTCTAATTACTGGCGTGCTCGGCCTCCGAAGAACAGCTTCGTAAAAGTGTCTGCTGAATCCAGAGGCAGAAGCATTTGCAGATTTTGTGCGGCTGGAGAGATGTGTAAATACGCACAGGGTCACACATACACGCGTAGCTAGATGCACGCATGGCTTTCACAGCTTTACGAGGCATTTATGTATGTTAACTACGATCGCACCAAAGAACCAGCCTCCTTTAAGGCTCCTACGAGCTATGGTAATGCAGGTCATAAAATTTCGGTATCTGCATATGCACTGTTAACGAAGCCACAAATGCTCTCGTTGCACAGTTACTCGCGCTCTGCTAGGAGTAGCCCATTAAAGTTGTTTACACGCAGAAAACAATGGCTCACTCTGCAAACGCTACGGTATAATAATCGTAAGAGGTGAAGGAATCATTAAAGAGTGGAGCTCTCAAGATGTGTCTGCTGTTTTCCATGAAAAAATGTAGGGAACGCACAAAAGAGAGGGATTTTTAAATCGAACTTGCATAATGAGCACAAGGAACTTGCAGCTGCAGGGGTCCCCAGGCAAGCCCCACTTTCTGATAGTGCTCTGTCCTCAAAACCAAGCAGCGTGGTGCCTAAAGGTATGAGCAGCCACCGAGCAGTTCCCGAGTATGCCAGCTCCGCCTGCAGTTTCCAATCTGCTTGCTCTCTTTTTCTTCCCTGCCTCCACCAGGCCACATGCGGTACCATTCCTGCACATCTACAGGCAGGCTGGTAGGCATGATTTGAAACAGAAAATTTGCACTGGAGCGGAAAAGAGCTTTGGTAGTGTTTACCACGATGTCCCTCCAGAATTCTTTGTACTTGAAGACCAACTGAATGCAAAGCTTTCGGTCGTCCCTGTTTGCACAGGTGACACAAGCCCCCTTCATGCGACCATGGGGCGCTGGCCCCGTGGCTCTGGCTCACCGCCTGCTCTACCTGCACAACTCCTGCCCTGATTTCTGCCCTGGTGAGGCCAGCTGGCTGGCCGGGCTTGGTGGTGTGGCTCATGTTTGTGTGCGAGGATGGCACCCGCCAGGCCAAACAAGGTCAAGTCCCCTGTTTTGCAAAGCAGAAGAGGCTGCAAGCCTGTACCTGGTGCCCAATGACTGCTTGAGAAGTGCTGCACTTGTTAAATACAAATACGGGTCTTCTAAGATGGTGTGGCATGAAGGAAAAGACACTTGAGGGATTACTTAAAAAAAAAAAATAAATCAAGTTTTCTGTTTAACTTTAAACCCCTAAAGTGGAGCCAGTGATTTTAAGCTGAAGCTTACATTTAAAAATAATTACACGTGAATAACTGTGGCGTAGAAGTGTGGTTGTTTGGGCAGATAGGCAGATACAGCTTTCTTTTAACACATTCTTTTTTCCTCTTGGTCTCGTGGCAGCTGCAAACAGCAAGTCACGGGCAGCACACTTGCGGTAGGACACTGCTTGGTGGCCTTTCCCCCAGGCTCACCAGGTAGCAGAGAACAGCATTTCCCTGCTCAGCCAAGCCTCCGGAGCGCCGCAGCCTGCACCCTGCATGACGGGGAGGCCCACAAAGGCAGAGGGAGGCTTCGCATGGGATGGAGGCCGAAGCTACTGTAACCGTCCCTGTGGCAAGAACACCCACAGTAACAGGTAATTTGCCCCTCCCACACCAACTAACAGCCAGAAGCAAAAAATGTTGAAGTAACTTACATCATCGTTTGCCTGTGTCATTACTAAGGAGGAACTGAAAGCTGTTTTATGAGGAGCAGACAGACAAGACTAGCTTGAGCTTGAGACATAAAAAACCCAAACCACTAAGATACCTGAAGGCATCCCAATTAAGCGATATTACCATCCCGATCAAGATGCAGTCATTGTTAGTAAGCATCCCTGATCTTTAAGTGAGATATTCCAATTAGGCAGATTTCCTGATTAGGTGCACTTAAATTAAGGGGAGAGAACTGTGTGGAGGAAACGTTGATGGCTTCCATACGGGCCGGCCTTGGAGGGGGACTTTGTCACCTGCCACAGGATTTAGGCAGAGCTTGGACTGCTAAACCCTAAAGCTCAGAGGTGCCTCTTTGCTCAGGGCTGAGCGACCACCTGACCTTGCAGGCATCCAACAAGCTTGGTAGGTGCCTGCATCTCTTAGCTGCATGCTCCCCAGGCCCCAGTCGCTCTGCTGCTGGGCATGCCCACAACTGCCTGAGTCAGAGCATCTTGGCACCTGTTTTCAGCCTAAATCCCACGGGGATCCAAAAAGTAGGCAGAGTGGCGTCTAAGTACCTGCAGGGGCTGATCCAATAGATAATGGCTTGGGCTATGGGGTAAGTTTGAAAGGAAGGTCCTTATCAGCTCTGCACTGGGTATCTCTGTCTTTTAGAGGTCTCAACTCTGGTCAAACCCTCGATTTTGAATGGAGGGACCCCAGGTGACATGTTTTGGCAGTAGCACATAGCTTTTCATGCCATTGCCTCTCTCTTCTCTTGTTGCTTAGGCCTTGAGCTTGAAGGACTAAAGCACAGGCAGGGGAGGAAAAAAAATGTGGACAGCCAGCCTTCCAAACACTGGTTCTTTTGAAAACCCTAAGCTGAACCTGCCAAGTGAGCTGAGTGAAGAAGGAGAGAAGGGCATTAAGCTAAAGTCGAGCTGTGCTGTCCTCCTTATCTTCCACTGTGGGCACAGATACATCCAAAACAGCTCCTCTGGTTAGGAGAGCTGGGTGAAAGGAGGTGGCAGTGGTCAGGGATGGCCTCACTGGCCCATGGGGAGAACTTTGTGTCTCTCCATGCATCTCTTTTCCTCCAGAGGCTGGGCTCCTCTTGCATCTCCACACTGAATAAGGCAAGGAATGCGAGCCCTCCACCACACCTCTAGCTTTCAACATCTGCTGAGCCTGTTTGTCTATTATTATTATTATTTTTTTTTTCCCCTATGACTTCTGAGATTGTAATCTTGGCAGGGTAGGTAGGGACTGCCTCCTGTTCTGCATTTGTACACCGTCTAGCTCCTGATTGTGCCCAGGATCTTGAGCCAATGTGCTAGTAATGAATGAGCATAATTATCTTGGGGGCCACACTTTAAGGATTCATCTGAAACCAATGGGACCAGGGATAAAATATAGCATTTCCTTTTGAAGAGGAGGGCTTACAGTAACCACTTGATTAAAACGATCGCTCTCTGCAGGGATGAATGCAGGTGTTGCCTTCAGTGGTGTTCATCAGGGATTTGCATACGATGAATAGTACACTGTGTCCCTCTTTCTTCTAAATTTAGGGGATGGCAGCAGCCGTCTAAACCTCTTTGAAGAAAAGATGACACTGAGTTTTCTTGCTGACCTGCAGCAAAGGTGTGCTCTTGAGGTGTGCCTGTTTTTCAATTTGCCTACCCATATAAATTTTGAATATGGTTGTTTCATGCAGTTACTTTGTTTCAGAGGTCTCTTGCACGTGTGTCATCCTGACCTCGCATGGCTAGGTGGCATGCAGTAAATCAGTCCAGAAATCCATGTTTGAATTCCTTCTTTTTAGTTTTTCTTCTAATATTCTGCTTTTCTTTTCAAATGAGGCCAGATCCTTAAGCCACTAAGCTGAATTGCATCAGCTGTGGCTCTGGCTTGGAGAAATTAAAGGCAAGCACCTGTGCCAGCTCAGCATCGCCATGGTGAATGAATGTGTGGAAGAAGTTAAGTTGCTGGAAAGTGAGCAAGACTTGAACCTTGGTGATGTTGCAGGACTTGACATGTGTATATTACATGCCAGGTAGCACCTTGGGGTAGTGGTAGGGCAAGTGGCTGTTTTGGGCAGCTCTTGTGTTAAGACTGGTTTCTTATTCTGTTCAGGTCGAAGACTGACCATTGTGAAGTGCAGTATATAATGGTGGCACTGGGTTTGTGTGTGGTGTTTTTTTTTTTTTTTTTTTTTTTTTTTTTTTTTTTTTTTT
>NC_048894.1:80609739-80697337 GCF_011077185.1 Oxyura jamaicensis
TTTTTTTTTTTTTTTTTTTTTTTTTTTTTTTTTTTTTTTTTGTGCAGAACTAAGTATACTCGTTAAGTCTTCAAAATAATGTTATCTCTTCCAGTACATTTCCCATTGAAGTGAATGGAAATGTTCCCATTGACTTCAAAACACAACTTCCTCCACCTCCTCCTTCTTAAAAGACTTAATCAAGCATGTTTAGTAGAAACCTATGAGAGCTGTCTAATGACTGGCTCACTTTGCCCAGGGAAAAATGTAACCATAAACTGAAACACGATGCTGAAAACTAAGTTTAGTAGAAAGTGTTTAGTCTAGTGCTAGATGAATGATGGAAGCATGTATTTGTGAATAATTTATTTGACAATTGCTGGTGGGGGAAAATGACTAAGTTCTCTGCTCATTTTTCTTTGCCTATCTACAAAACTGGCTGAACAATGCGCAAACAAATAGCTAATATTTATTCAGGAGCAAAAAGGTCAGCTTTTGTCAAAAGCGTTTTTAGCAGAGACTTGGACTAGCACCAGATCAGCTTGATTTTCTTGTGTTCTCTGCATAGTAAACAAAGGAAGTTGTTCTATTCGCTACTAAATCCACTGTGAACATGCGTCTCACCAGCAATATTCATTCCCTATTGCAAATCCCACGTTGTGAAGAGCTCAGCCCTTGTGCCCATGGCTGAACCACTGAGACTTTAGAAACCTTGATGAGCTTCATTTTATAGCACTTATAAGTGGGATATGCCCAACTTCATCCCTGAGAGGAATTGTGTGAAGCACTGTTGATGGCACTTAGATCCGAGGCTGAACCAGGAGAAGCTACACTACTAAAGCGAAGGTGTGCTTTGTGATCAGGAAGGCTGCCATCTCCATATGTGATGACGCAAACAGTTGCTGATTGCCAGAGAGAAGCTGCTTGTTAATTATTTTTCCTCTTGGTGAGAGAGGAAATACAGGCAGACAGTGCAGCCTCTGAAGAGCTGGCTTTATTAGCTTGACCTGACAGCAGTGCAGAGTTGTTTTGCTTGGGGACAAAATCTACATTTTGCCTTGCAATTTAGTGAGCTTGTCTGCATCACCTCCTACACTTCCTCCTACAACCTTTCCCTTCCCCTGTGACGCACCCAAGCTTCTTTCTTGCCAGTCCTTCATCCCCTGCCACCTTTGAACCTCCTCCCAGGCCACCAAGTGAGCTGAAAAATGTTGTAAAATGAAGAGAGGTTTTTAGTGTTTTTCTGTGCTCCTCACCCCTTTTTGGGGAAAAAAATAGTACAGACATCTTTCTGCACAAATCATGATCTCCCCATGACTAATCTGAATGATCCCAAATTCAGTGCTACTGCTGTTAGTAGGCTTCAGATCAGGCAAGGACTTCTGAGGGGCTGTCTTCACAGTCTTCAGGTGCTTGCTTCATGTGTGTATTTTCTATTCAGGTAGGAATAGCCCACCTTTTCTGTGGCTTCACCTCTTCAGGACTGCCTGTGTGCGTGGGGCTGTGCCTGACAGTGGAGGAAACGGGTGGCAGCAACACTTCTTCTTGGAGCACGGGGGACTACCAGCAGTGAGGCTTAAATTGCTCAGGGCTATTGCAGGACAAGGGAGGGAGGCTGAGATGTGGTGACAGCAGGTCGTATGATGCTTTGTTAGCCTCAGCTTGAGCCCGGCTGTGTGTGTTGTGTCACAGAGCCCAGAGGTGCACAGAAACCCGCTTAACTCTCGCCCACAACCCGAAGCAGTCACTCACGGCTTTGTCCTCAGACGTGACCCAAATCTGGCATGGCCACGACTGTGCTTGGCTACAGAAAGCCACCTGGGTGCCAGCCCAGCTTCTGGCATGATCTGGAGCAGTTGCAAGGCAGTAATGAGGAACAGAGATGTGGACTTCAGGATTTGGTGCTTGTGGGGCTGCTCCTATGCTTCTTGTCCAAGCTGTGCTTCCTTCTGCCTGTTACTTACAGGATTGAGCCCTGCTGAGCTTCTGGGAGTCACTGCTGCCCCTCCCGCAGCCAGAGGCAGCTTGGGGTAATCAGCACGTACAGGAATAAGCTCTGACGGAGGAAGCCCGGTAAGAGCTCAGTTTAATTTCACTGTGGTATGCAGCACTCCAAGAAAACTCCCAGACTCGGTCTTTTTCCTTCAAGCACAACCCCTTATCAAGGTCCTTGGCAGCGATTCACTTACAGAAAGGAGCAGCTGTCATGGCATTCCCACATACAAACATGGAAAAACAACCCCTCCCTACTACCAGTGCAGCAATGTTATGTAGTAAGAATAATTACAATATTTAACACTTGTATCTGTGCTTTCGATCTTCAAAGCACTTAACAAGCGCTAGCTACAGGTAATTGTAGCTGCAGAGTGATGGGGCTGTTTGCAAAAAGGGGAGAATTGTGTGTGCCACTGCTCCAGTGCCCTGCTCAGGGTCCCTGCCCAGAGGGAGCAGGGCGATAAAGGCTCAATGACAGGGACCCCTTTGGATGCCAGGATTTTTTATTTTTTCTCCTACCACTGGTTTCTGCCCTCCTGCCAGAAGTTACTGACCTCTTGGGTCTGCTGGTGGAGTTGCTCACATTGGGGTTTCCCATCCCATTTCAGTCCTGATTAGTCCTTTCCTGGGTTAGGAAAGACATATTAAAAGCCATGCTAGATGACCAGGCTCATTTCCTCTGGGGTAGAGGAGGGTGAGCGGTTCATCAGGCAGACCTAGGAAAGTGGTAACTCCTGGCAGATGGGCAGGAAAGAAGGTGACTGTGGAGAGGCGTGCAGGAGGCTGGCAGCTGTGGCAGCTGGCACAGAAGGAACGTGTCTGAGAAAGAGAGACGAGCCCATGCTGGTTTCTTCTCTGAGTTTGTCTCTCAGTCCTAAGGAACTTGGCATGGACAGCCTTATTGTAAAAGGCGTTATTTGTTTCCTTCTTGTCACATTAATGTAGCTCTTGGCTCACTCTGGAAGGCTAGAAGGGGTAGCAGAGAAACTGATGCTGCTTTCAATATTACTGGGTTTTGTTTTCTTTTCACCTATGGTCTTTGTGAGGAGGAAGGACCTAAGTCAGCCTTTCATCCCTACCACTCTTAGGGCCATCTGTTACTGTCCCAATCTGCAGAACTGGCCATTCACTCTTGCAGTATTGCATTCTCTCCTATTTTGCTTCCTTACCCAGTCTGCTCATCTGAAAATATTCAGGCAAAGCCTCTGCTCTTGCTTAGAGTAAGGCAGGTGAGATTGAAGGGTGTGAAACGTGTAGTCCGAGCGCACAGCTTGAGGAGCACCGCTGCATGCACCTGGGAAGCCAGAGCACAGCCCTGCAAAGGGCATGCTGGCCATCAGCACCTTGCATTCACAGGCAAAAAGCCTTTGTATTTATGAACATAAACTGTTCCCAGGCAAATAAATAATGTCTGTGGTGGATGAGATGACCTCGAGAGGTTCCTGGTCCCCTCCGGTCTCAGTGATTCTATGTACTGACCATACTGTTTAGGTAACTTTGAGGCCCATATACCCTGCAATTTGATCTTAAACAAAACAAATCCAAATCTAACTCCTGGAACCTTTGTTTTCACTGTAAATCCCACTCTCATCTGTGCAGTATGAGTAACTGTCCTTCCTGCTGTTTAAGAGGAAAAATAAGGTACTACATACTGTAAGGCAATAACAATACATTAAGAAGAATCAGTTAATTCAAAGGGGTTAGCTCGGGTTTTGCTTTTATTTTAACTGTTCATGCACATTATCATTTTTCCCCCTGAGGATTGTTTTGGGGAATAAATGATTGTGAAACTCTGAGCTAGTTCTCTCTTGTGCTGCAGCTTCATTATTATGTACAGAACTCCAGAAAATAGAGCCTTTGCTTCATGAAAATATGCCCCGTAACAGAGTTGCTTCTGTCCCTTTGGTTAGTTTAGTCATGTAGATTTTGTTATTATGAATTGGGTGACACTTTTCTTTTGGAAGCTCCACTCCTGAAATGAATGGATGCGATAAGAATCTTGCTGTTTTCTTAAAATTAAAAAAAAAACAAAAAAAAAAAAAAAAAAGGACGGGGGGGGGGGGGGAAAAAACCCTGCAAGGGTTCTAAACCTTGTAGTTACAGAGGAAAGCTCAAGTCTGAGCTTCACATAGAAATGAAGAAAAAAGCTCAGGAAAGAAACACAAGCGCAAACCAAACTCTGAATCTTAACCTTGCGACTCCTGAGTTCCCCCTCTTTTTCAAGGCCTCGTGTGTAGCAATTGGCAATGCAGTTTGAGGGGTCAGCTCCCTGCACCAGCTGCTTCCATGTGGGCAATGCCCAGGGAGAAGGAGCAAAGCTCTGCTCTCCTCGAAGCTGGGTGACTGGGCTGCTGCCGGCAGGGCTCCGCGAGACCAGGAAAAAAAAACCTGAAATCCTCTCCCTTCCTCATGCAGTTCCAATTAAGTGCAATCAATTGCTCAATCAATCTTTTGCTCTTAATAAAGTCAGTTATCTTTTCCTTCTAATTCCCCTCCAGGTTTTTGAACAATTGTTCAGACAGACACAACAAGCAGCTTTTGTAAAGGAAGAGTGTAGGCGTTTCCTTTGGCTGTTTTCACTTTCTGCCTATTATGATGTTATGCTCCGCACCCTCCCCGAATCCTAATCATATACAATGAGTGTTTTAGGAGTCCATTTTTTTTTTTTTTTCATCCAACTGGCACGGATTGAGTAGTCTAATTTGATAGCAAAATCACGCCAAAATATTTGGGAAGGGGGGGTGGGGGTGTGGGGGGGAGGAGGATAGACATTTTGTCATCTTTGTGTTGCTGATGAGTCAGAGCATTTAAACTAAGGAAAGGTTTAAAAAAGGGAAGGGAAGTGCTCCATGGCCTTATCTACTCCAGCATTAATTTGGGTAGAAGGTAGGAGTGGAGGAAGTCTGAGTAAATCTGTTCCTTGTTCAAGTTGCCTGTAGATGGTTAATGTTGTTTGCGAGCTGAAGGGAGATGGATTACCTTGCTGCCCGCAGCTGTGCACTTGTGACAGAGAGGAAGAGTTGCCATGCATGCTTGCCTTGGTTTTGTGTGCAAAAGCCAGGCATGCTTGATGCACTGACATAAAAACCAGCAGCACTGGCTTCAGCTGTATTGCTATAACTACCCTGCATTGCCAGGTGGGAGAACATAGCATATTTGTACCTGAATAAACTGGCCCATGGTGGGGATAGTTCTGTCTAGCTCTGCTGTCTTAAAAGCAAGCCGTCCTCAATTGACATGGTCAGTTGACATGCTAAGACTATACGTGGGTCAGGCGATGTCTGGAAGCAGGACTGGCTGCTCCCATCCAAAGTGGATGAGATGATTAGATTGAGCAGATACCATGTAATTTAAGAGGAAAAAAGGAAAAAGAAGAAGAAAGGAAAAAAAAAAAAAAAGTACAGTCAGGAGAGGTACGAGTGACCTGAATGAGAAGAGGCACGAGGGTGTGGTGCTGCAGAAGGTGCCAAGAGCACAGTCCTTACTTAAACTTTACCTAAGCTTGCCCGCGTGTTGATTTTAATGCAGGGATGGTCAAGTCAGGCCTCTACATTTAAAGGAAAAGAGAGGGGAAATGTCAAGAGAGTGGAGTTACCTCACTGTGAAATGAAAACAAACCAAGTTAGTGGGAAACTTGGTGTCCTGGGAGGGGGGGGGGGGGCTGGTGGAAATCACATTACATAAGGGCACACTTTCACTGCAACAGCTCCCGCTCATCTCAGCAAACTCAAGCTAGCCTTATGCTTCCACACAGTCCTGCTCCATTTACATTGCTGTCTGGGCCCAAGGATGCTGATTTGGAGCTAGCTCAGCTGGGCCTGTCCTGGTTGCAGTGCTGCAGGTGTGCCCTGGGAAGTTTAAAAATGAGTAAAACCCAGACAATACGCTAAAGGTGATAACATGATAATGAGAGGGAAGTGCTACCCTACCTGAAGGGCTATTTTCAACTCTGTTTTTGAGGCTAGATGTGCCGGGAGGTGAGGGAAAAATTTGCTTGTTTATTACCCACCCAGTTCTCCCCATGGTCACAGGCCCCAGCTGAAGGCAAGTCCCCCAGCGTAGCTTGAAGGAAGGCTGCTCTAAAGGATCCCAAATGGCAGTGGCTCCGAGGCGCTATTATGGCAGCGGAGACCTGTTGGGTATTGAGATTTCTCATGAATGCCCCTCCGCTTGGCTTTAGGGATAGAGAAGCTGTGCAGGAACTGCTCTGCTGGTTGCAAGCCAAGAGGCTACCTCCTCGCACTGGGGTGATCCTCCCTTGGCTGGGTCTCCTGGCCTCAGGGCTGTTTGCATTGTGAGGATGGCACAAAGCAGCCTTACTTCAGGGAAGGATTGGGGCCCATGCCTTATCTCGCTTTGATTATATTAAATAATCTATCTGTCTGCCACGTTATTTACATAACTCTTATTTAAATAGTTTTACATCAGACACACTGAATCATGAGACTGAAAGTCTAGACGATGCTTGCTAGGCTCAGCCTGCCTTTAACCCCCCTGCTTTGCCATTTTTCTTGTCCCTCCCTTCAGGATCGCCCTGCTCAGTGCTCGGTCTGGCAGGACGGAAGTGTCTGGTGGTCCTGGGATTTAAGAGTGAACGAAGTTAACCAGTTGGGGTGAGAGAGGAGAAACAGGGGAGGAGAAGAAGGAGGCTTGGAGGCCTGTCTGAGTTGCTTGTCTGGTTTTACTAGGTCAGCTCCTAGCAAGGCTGCAGGGCAAATGGCTTTGGACAGACAAACTTACGAAAGGACTTCACCCCCTGAGCTTGCCTTCCAGCAGGCAATGCCTTGGAAAGCTGCTACAGGAGACGTTTCGTGTGGGGATGAGGAGAAGGAGGACGTATAGGGAAACCTTGTGCTCAGTGGGTTTATAGGTGAGGGTGAAACCCAGGAGTTGGGAGGGAACTGATGGAGCAAAAACGCCACTAGCCATTTGAGGGGGGGGGGGGAGAGGGGAAAGAAAAGCCAAGAAAACCCATTCAATTCCCCACGTGCCTTATGCGACCCTCATAATCGATGAGAGCCTTGTGTCGTGGTGCTCTTGACAAACCCAACCCCCTCTCCGCCGCCCCGCCGCCGGCGGGGTTTCCAGCCGATGCGCGCCCCCCCCGGCACCGTGCGCGCCGCCGCCTCCCGGCGCGGGTGGAGCAGCAGCGGCACCCGGCGGCTGGTGGAGGCAAGGCGCCAGAAACCCACCGTGTATCGCGATTGCTGTTACCATTACCATTATTATTACCATTATTACTATCGTTGTTATTATTACCATCAACAGCGGCGGCATCATTATCACGGCCATCGCCGTCATCGCATTTATTTGTTTGTTTTCAGGTCAATCCTTGGGCTCGGGTCCCTGGAAGTCTGTGCAGTTTGTTGGGTCACAATTTTAGGGATCCCACAGCAGCAAGGTGAGGTGGAAAGGAATTGTGCACGCTCCTCAGTCGAAGAGCAGCGGGAATGCGCAGTGTGCGTTGAGCTTGCACGTGAGCCCTGAAGTGTTTTGCGAAGGTCAGTGTTTTTATCCTTAGTTTACAGGTTGGGAAGCAAGGCACGAGGGAGTATGGCTGGTACTTTTAACAAATAGCATCTGCCCTAAAGCCTCGCTTCTGGGTGCTGAGTGTGGCCGCGGTTTTCCAGAGCAGCTGAGCAGTTAACTGGGATTGGCAAGGATTTAGAGCACATATGGATCCAGCATGGCAGGATGCAGGTCTGTAAGACTGTTCCCGTATAGATAAATAACCTCCACAGTAACAGCAATAGCATGTATGGGTGTAATGCAACACCAGACACCTTGAAAACCAGACCTGGCCTCTCAAGGTGAGCTCTCAAAGCACTGACACCTTTGAGATGCTCAGATGCTTCTGCAAAAGATCTAGGGGCTAAGCTCAGAACAACTCAGTGGGGTTAGATTGCGTCAGTGTGCCTGTCAGTAGCAAAAGTCCTATAAATTTCTAAAGGGATGGCCCAGGTTTGCTGTCTCCTGCTGTAAGTGCCAAGCTGTGCTGCCTCCTTTCAGCAACTGGCTGTTGTGAAAGAGGAACTCACTGTTCTGCAAGGGCAGTTTCCCAACTGGGAGGCTCAAAGGGTGGAATTGTTATTTTGGAGACTAGCGAATTACACACACACCACAGGCGCACAGATATACATGCAGACCCCCCCCCGCCCTCTGATTTCTGTGAAGGGAAGTTGTAAGTTCAAAAGTGAGGATCAGAGCAACTGAGGTGATTCTGCCCCGAAACGGCAGGCCGTGATTGACACCTCTGGGCTGATTCAACATCCAGGCATGGCACGAGGTGTGTTGAAGTTATTTTAAGGTGCTGCGGCCTGCCTTAGGGTATCGCGAAATTCTGACACCCTGCCAGATAGATTTGACTCCCTGGGGAGGGGAGGGGGCGATCTGCTGATAGCCTTCCCGATTGGCTGCCTGGGTGCAATTATATATATATAAATGTCTTTATTGACAGAGAAAAATGAGTAATTTGTACTGGAGGAACACACAGGTCATTGTTCCTCTTCTGCTGTGTGACTCATCCGGATCAAGCTGTCTGTTTAGTATATCTACCAAGGCAGCAATGTGGGAAAGCCAACCTGTAAGTGCTTCTTTTGTTTCCTAAAAAACAATTGCTGGGTGCCTTTCGATATTTTTCAATTTTTTCAGCCTGCCATGTTTTGGAATGAGAAGAGCACAGGCACTTTCTTGGCAAATCTTCCATAACCTCTTCTGTTCCACCCTGAGACAGTGCCCTCTTTCTGGGGCTTGCAACAGAAGTGCTTTACACCTCTGAAGAGAGGGGAAACCTTACTGTCTGCCTGAAGCTGGTCAGCATTACATCAGGTCCCAAATATATCGCTGAGGTCCAGACCCCAAGTGTGACCTGCCCCACCTGGCGTATTGGTGCTCAGCAGTGATCTTCCTGGGCTAGTGATGGGATATGAGCTTTGCCCCAGGCACTCCCTTCCCTCCCTCTTGGGCATCTTTGCCCACAGCCCTTCTGCCATCGAGATGGCCACAGCGTTAGGGCTCAGTGCAGGTGGGAGCTGTGTGGGTGCAGATCCACCCCAGCCACTCTTTTCCACCCACCCACCCGTTGCACAAGGCAGCAGCCCCAAGCAGGGACTTTGCAAGCACGCGTCACCTCCCCAAGCTCCCCCCTCATGCAGCTGCCTGTGTCCTGCCCCTTTGGCACAGCTGAATTGCCCCATGTGCGATGCATCTGGAGAGCGCCCTACCCGCAAAGGAAGGATGACAGTCATCCCTCAGTGCAGGAACATTTCGGAGGGCTTTTTCTCTCCCTCTCCTTTTTTTTATTTTTATGTTTTAGGGTGGCTGACTTGGCTCCTATGTTCTTTCAGATGATGTATTAATCAGAGGCAGGCTAATATGCAAATATATATACTACCCCCAATTAGAGAAAAAAAAAAAAAAGACTTCAGAGATCGCACTTATCTCAATGCTGCTTGGGTAGCTGAAGCAGCTGCAAGAGAGCTAATAGCAGGGTTGAAACCAGACTTGCCAGCAATTTCATTCTTGGCCAGACAGTCAATTTTTTCATGCTTTTGTCTGGCTGCCTCTCTGTAGGGCTGCACAAGGAGAGCTGTTTTACTTTCTTTCGTTATTATATGTATATTTTTCTGCTGAATTCATCTATGACTGCCATAATAACTCAGTGGCACTCTGTTTCCAAGGAAGCTCAAGTGACTGAATAATGAAGATGAATCGGGATTCCAGAAAGAGAGAAAATCTTTCTTTTCCATGCAGCCCAAACCCAGTAACCTGCTTTTGCCAACCCGTCCCTATGAAATAAAAAAGAGGCATTCATTTGTACCTCCTCGTTTTCCTCTGTGTACGGTGAAAGGATTTTTTGTTGCCTTCTGTCACCCTCGTGTGCGCTCTCTGCGCAGCCTGTGCCCCCTTCCGCTGCAGGCAGCAGGCAGAGCAGTTATTTTTAATAGGAACTCGTTTCACATACCTATGCGTTGCTTTGTAGCAGAGGTCACACTCTCTGGACTTCGATTCGGCTGGGATCCTCCTCTGGACAAAGGTGATGTGTCGTAGAGCGTCTTTGGCTTGGCAGGAACACTTATTAAAATACCACAAGTTCAGACAATGCTGGTTACGAGGAGCACACAGCGTGCTGTATGTGGGAGGACTGGCGCAGAGTTTCCAGTGAAAATGAAGTGACTTAGAAAACTCTTCTTCACCCTGGCACATCCCAGGGAGCGTATTTGGTGTCTGTGTGTCTGAGGGAGCCTGCTCGGTGCATGGTGTGTGTTTGTACATGTCTCACTGAAAATCTTGGGAATCGCTTAGCTCCTCGCTAGCACACAGCACAGGTTTCAAAGTGTCCCAAAGAGTATTCTTCTGTGTCCAATGAAAGCCTGCCTCGGATTTTAAGCATAGCAGGGGCCAGAGTTTCAGCTGCTGTAAATCAATAGACTTCCAGGGAAGCTGGTGGGGCTACGCCAACTTGGGAAGGCTGGAAGCTCGGCCCCGCGCTGCTCCCGACCGGCACCGTGCCTCGGCGGTGCAGGCCGCACGGGCAGTGACAGCCTGCGGAGCCGCAGCACGGTGCCCGCAGTGAGGCACCCGGCTAACGCAATGTGGTTTCGTCAGCTGTCCGGGCAACGTGAGGATACCAGCGCTGCAAGACGGTCTCAAGCTGTTGCCACAAGCTATTTTGTGTCTCTTGGAGGCTTCGTCTGTGGCAGGAGAGGCCATCTCTTCTCAGACCTCCTTGTTGGCCATGAACAAGGAGTCCTCTGCTTATTCCCTCTTTCTTTGGCCTCTGTGTGTTTTGCGGGGAGGGGAATGTTCCCCCCAGATTTGCTTGTTTGCTCGGTGCTACCTTTGAGCTCCAGAAAAGCTCAGGAACTTTCTGTGATCCTGGCAGTAGGTCCCAAGCAGCCGACGAGAGGCTTGAGGAAGAACAGCCTCCGAAGGTGCCGGTCAATGGCTTCAGAAGATCAAAGCCACTTTGCACCAGCCAGCTCTCAAGTCCTGCCCTTTTCCAGTAATCCCCTGGGACTTGACTTCATGGCTGAACCTCTTTGGCTATTACCCTGCCTCTGTTGTCATCTTTGAACTCACTGTTCGACCGATAGTTCAAAGTGTATATATAATTTGTTTTGAGGTAAAAAACAGCAGAAGTAAAAGAAAAAGAGGAAATAATTTTCAGCTTAAAAACAAACAAACAAACAAAACCCAAACCACTAATGACATAAGACTGCTTTTTAACTTCGTAGCCACTCATAGGTTATCCTGCAACTGGCTCAAGTCTCCTCATATTGTACCTAGTGAAAAGTTAATGGAGCCATGCTCATTTGTATCAGCTGACCCAGTGCCTTGCCATTTGTTTCTCCTGTTTTTGACCCATGAAACCCTAAGTGGGTTGGGATCTGACAGCCTGAAAGAGAACACTTGACTTGTCGAGGCAATTTTTCTGCTGATGGTGCTTGGCTGACAAAGTTAGGGCACACTGCTGCTCACCTGTGCACCTGCCTGTCTGCTGTCCCCCATGCCTGAGATCTAAAAAGAGTTTGCGGGGGCAGGAGACCCATGCCAAAGTTTGGGAAGAACCAACCCCACCACAGTGAGCTGTGACTTCAGTTTACAGTAGCTCTTCATCTGTGCTCCAATACTTTCCCCTTTCTTGAGAGCAATGTGAGGTCAAAATATAGTCACATTTGTGAGCTGCTCGGAAGTCAGGGTGGAGAGACTTTAGTTATAAAGAATTGACTGCTTTTGGTGGTGTCTTAAGGCTTTTGGTGACTTTTTACCCTCTGTTAAGTATCCAGTAGCAAGGTAGCCACTCACTGACCCTTTTGCCAGCAGCAAGCAGACAAACCCAAACCTTTCAGTCTGGCCTGTAATCTCACTGATGCCTTGTTAGTCTGAAATACAGATGAATATGACTGTTTCAGATACCAAGCTGTCTTCCAGTACCACAAGGTGTACTTTCATCTTCAACAGAGCTGGAGGATTTCACCAACCAGGAGTACTGTGGGATTTTCCTTTATCTGTGTATGCTGGTTATTCTGGAAGTAGCACTGGATAAGGGTGAGAGAACGGGGTCCTGGCACCACAGTTCCTTTCGTCTCCTTTTCATGTCCTCCCACAGGTGGTATGAAGGTGCAGGAGGTGGCTCTGTCTTGAGTGTGGACTTGGAAAAGGGATCACGGGAGGTCCCTTCCAGCTGAAGTTGCTCCCTGACTTAGATCTCATCTTCTTTTCCATTTGATCTTTGTGAAAACCAAGTGCTGAGGATAAGTTGGAGTCTGTGTTTAGAGCTAGTCAGTAAAAATACACTTTATTTTATTTTATTTTTTTCTCCTGAAGATATAGCTGGAGGGAATGCACCTAATGCAGTCAGCTTTGTCTTTTATCCTCTACCTCTGACACAAAGCACATCCATTTTATTCCTTGCTTGGCATCTGTTCTAAAGCTATTGTTCTGTGTTTTATAACTAGGATGATCTGCAAAAAGTGGCATCTGTTGAAGATGTTGCTATGTTCAACTGCTGTTTGCTCTCCACCTTCTGAAGGTCTCTCTCACTCTCCTGGAAGGTTTACATAAGCATTTTAGTCAAAATGGATTAGCTCTGCAATTTAAACCATTTTAGAGACTTTGGTGCAATGTGCTAAGGATGACGGAGGAATTCCTAGAGCTGAGAGGACAATAACTTCTGGCAGTGATGTGTAGGTAGGGGGACTGGAGACTGCACTCTTCGTGAATGGCACAGCTGGAAATGGGTATTTGGCCAGAATGGCTGGTAAAATCAGACACAGTTATGGACCTACTGTTCCTTCTGTGGTACAAGTTTTATGCTGGCAGACAATCTGATATTGAAAGAATCACTCCTGATTTTCAAAGAAGTGAGGAGAATCAGAGCAGCCATTCTTATCTGTCATCTATTTTGTTCCACATGTAACTCTATAGGCCTCAGAGGGAAGATTTTTGCCCTTAAAATGTATATCCAAAGATGCATTGAAGAGTGGTATCCTTCTAAACTTTGCTGTGGAGTGGGAAGCATATTCTGAATGTCATTTGCCAAAGCATGTTATTATAAATAATATGTTTATACTGAGAGGTATTAGTGGGTGAAGCACTCTTGAAGAATCTGAACAAACTTCAGAAATAACCTTGGGACCAAAGAGATTGCCCTGAAGAAAGTATTCAGATGTACTTTCCTACCTATCACAAGCAGATTGGATAAAGGCATATACGCTGATCTGGCTCAGCTCACTGTGGGGAGACCAAGTGGGAAGGAAATATCCAGCACGTACCTTTCCACCTTCCTACACAAAGGATGCAATCTGATCCCTTTTTAGCTGTGTGGTTGCCACATTCTGGGACGCTGTTGTATCATTACTCACATGGGAAAAAGACAGATGCTGAGGCCGTACTAGTAAATCCAAGCATGCCTGGCAGCCTTCCTTGGCCCTGGAACATGATTGTCTATGCTAGTAAACTGCTAGCACATTCTCTGGCATGAGCATGGCCCTTTGCAACTGACACTCGCTCTGAACAATTTTTAGGCCTGTTCTGGCAACTGGAGTGTGCCAGGGATCATACCCAGTGGGCAGTTTTCTTGCTGCCACCTCGTTTAGGAGACTAGTTCACTAGCAAACTGTGTCCTGCCAGCTGGCCTGGATGCATGTTTCTGATGCAATATTAGCCAAATTTACTGGTATAGATATATCCCAACTGAAACCCAGAGTGTGTCATACTGAAATTCAGTATGGTGCATGCTAGCTATGGGGATACATCAGAAAACTTCTGGGCTTTCATGCTGTTAGCTTAGAGGAGAGGGAGGTAGGACTTGGGGGTCAAATTCTACCATGCTGGGTCTTGGGAACTCACTAATAAGGGGCAGATAGAGGTGCCCGAATCTCCACCGTGTTCAGTTGGCATTTGCTGACCTAAGATTCTTGTAAATGCTGCCTGATTCATGGAATGATAAGGAGGGAAAACCACAAAGGGAATGAGTTTTCCATGTGCTCATTTCCAGAGGTTTTCCTATTCGCAATGGCAGAGCTGGGGTATTTTCCTCAAGATACAAAGTTGGAGGCTTGACTGCTCCATGACTACTGAAGCACCTTGGGTCAGGCTCTTTAGAACACTCACCTGATGAAACTGAGCTAAAGACTTCTGTCCAAAATGTGCCGAGGCACTTGTATCATGCTTTCACCCTCATGGCTGCACTCAGGTTTTGATTTTTTTTTAATACATTCATCATCTAGTCAGAGTTGCATTGCTGTTTTTTATGGTACAGAGTACCTTTGGGGCAGGAAGATAAAGAAAACTGTAGTATTGAGAGCTGTGCTGGTTTCCAGGCAGTGTTCAATTCAGGATGAGGTGAATGCCTGGGACAAGGATCTGAGCAAGTTTTAGAGGAAAGGAGGCCCTGTCATTTCTTCTGTCTTGTGGCCACAAAGAGCAGAAGGGGCAAGACCAAGGTGTCCACAGGAGTTGTGCTGGAGCAGGGAGCCTGTGCAAGGCTGCAGGAAGAGCAGAGTGAGCTCTTCCTCCGAGAGGAAGGGGGGGAGGGAGCTTGGGACAGGAGCCACTATGGTGTCCACACCATGGTATGTCATCCTTAACCAAGCACCACTTGAAATGGAGGACAAGAAGGCCAGGCTGAATACCAGGAAGGAGCTATGAGCTGGTAGTGAGGAAACAGAAGTGAGCAATAGGCTGCAGCCAGAGTAAGAACAAGGCTGCGTGGGCAATTTATGGTTCAGACAATTCATCTGAAGTCTGTCTGCTGGCCTTCAAGCTGGGTATGGGACAGGGTCCATTTCCTGTGCATGCCAAAGAGTGATGTTCTGGGTTCACCCCAGCTGGGCAGTGACTCACAACAGCTGCAGGTCTCTGGGACCTTGCAACAGCTCACAGTGTTGAGGAAAGCTTTTCCTGCAGGGAGTACTGATCCTGCATCCGGCACCTACGCAGCACAGGCTGTAATTCTCATGGACTCTACTCTACTGCCATGCACTAACACTCCTGAGCTATCTTGTCTTGCATAACTGCTCCTTTTTTTTTTTTTTTTTTTTTTTTTTCCTAGCTCTCTCATCTTCTTTTGCATTTTGCACGTTTTGTCATCTCACATGTAGACAAATCTGGGTTGCAGTAAGCCGTACTTTACATATGGCACTTAAGAGAGAGCTGTGCAGATGATCTGTGATCAGTAAGTAGCTGAATTTCACTCTTCTCATTGGGCTATAGAGGCAAACTGCACATGCAGCAGTTGTTTGAGTCTTTCCATTATCTCTGTTGCTTTCCTCTTCAGTTGTAGGTCTCTTCGTCTGCTGAGATCTCCATGCCTCTATTAATTTATACAGCAGTTAAAATACTGTGTAAAGAATGGATAATCCAATTGGGGGTCCAATATATTACCATTGTTCTTCTGTGCAAAGTATTTTCCATGGCATCATCGGGTTATCCAGATGTGATAAGAAGCCAGTCTACTTGCTGACCTATTGTAATTATAAATTTGCAAGCATTTGAATAATACTTGTCTAATTCTCAAATCCTCCTAAACTGATTTACATTTTCCCTGTAAACTTCTAGTTTTCCGTCCCCTTCCCCAGTCTTGGTGTCAAATGTGAATATAATTAATGTTTTTTTCTACTTCTGCTTCTAGATAACTGCTGAAAATGTTAAACAAACCAGAGCTCTGGCAGGACCCTGCTAGACACTTAATCCAAACATATCATCTTACAACTCTGATAAAAGGATCTGCTGGATTTTCTTTTGGCTGAGATTATACATTTGTATTCGTTGCAACTCATGTTAATGTGAGTAGAAAGCACCGAGATCTAAATGAGATAGATAAGTCGTTAAAGTGAGGTTATTTTGGAGAAGGAACAGTATGAAAAATGGAGAACCAGGAACAATTTGCATTGAGCGTGTACTTTATTTCATGCTGGGTGGTGCTAACACAGTATGTGTTTGCAAGTTATTGAGTAACAGGCAGTAGGAACTGTTGGGCTGTGAAGACTCTTGTATTGTCCTATTTATTGGGAGAAGGCTGGAGAGAATCGCTCTGAGACATCTCCTTCTGGCTCACTGGTACATGCAGAAGAAAAAGGGGAATGAGAAGAACAATAGATGTTCCCCCCACACCCCAGTTTGGATATGGGATTTTATTTGGGGTTTCTTTTTGACCCTCCCAAACATCTTCAATTGGCATATTTTCCACTGCCATTTAAAAAATACTGCTTTGTAATAATAAGACTCATAAAAAGAATAAACAAGACAATAAAATATATATTAAGCAGATAAATCTGACAGATTAAAAAAGTGAGGCAGTGCCCGCGCCCTGTCTTCGCCTCGCAGTTCAAAGCCTCCGCCAAGTGCCTCAGCATGCTGCTCGAGTGGAAGTCACGAAGAACACAGGCTGCTTGGCAGGGCTTCCACTGCAGAGAGGCTCATCTCAAAAAGGATTGTAAGCTTGGCCCTCAAACATGGCTTTCTCCTTGTGGGTCTCCCTGTGTTTTGCCTGCTGGCAGGCAAGCTGCCTTTCGTTAGTGCCTCCGTTCCCGTCTAATTGTGTCCCTTGCTTTGGGCCCGCTCCAAGGCCGACAGGGAGACTTTCGCTGGCTTCAGTCAGCTTTTGGAGCAGGCTCTTTGAAGGGAAGGGCTGGCAAAAAGGCTGCGTGGAGAGCTATGAAGTGCTCATGCATGTTCTCTGTGAGCTTAATGGCGCACTGCTGTCTGAAGTGTTGCATGCATGAGTATAGGGCAAGAAAAAAAAAAGAGAAATAAGTGCTAAGCCAGGAGAAAGAGGGCAGGGGAACCTGATCCTGCATGAACTGGAGTGCAGCTGCATAGCCTTGAGCATTAATGTGCATAGTAGCAAAAGTGAGGCCCAAAAGGGGAACGCTTAACTAAGTGCCTCGCCAGCACTACGAGATGCTTGAATGCATGTCTCTTCAGACGTGCCTGCTGCGAGCCTGGGTGGGAGCATTAAGGGATCCTGAGATTTAATGCTTTGTGCTGAAAAGGACCAAAGCAAACGTTTAGCTTGCACCTGCACACAGTCTCTGCTGGGACTGGCATGAGGACGTTCTCAGCACGTGTAACGCCGCATGGCCGTGGCTTTTCAGGGGTTGGTGGATATTTTCTTGGATAGCAAACTTGGTATTTCGTGACTGGGAGGAGGGTGATAAACTGAATTGCATTATAAAAAAGGCAGATAAAGAGAGAACAGGACAAGCTAAAGTCAAGTAAGACGCTAGAAAAATACTTCTGCTGTACCATCAGCAGTGAATGTGACCAGACAGTAAATATTATGGAATAAGTATTGGTGAACTCTAACGTTTTGTACCTTTTCAGAGTAGGAAGAGCAGCTACATACAGATGTAGGAAGAGAATGGTGAAACACATCAGGAGGTAGGATCCCTACTTACATCAGGCTCATGTTGTATCCGGATGTGCCAGGGCTGAGCATGGGGTACATTCCCATTAGTTCCTGCCTCCCAGTAAGGAGCAGCTCTCTGACCATATTAACCAGAGCCTCAGTAAAGCAGGAGCAAATGGCAGAAATTTCAAAGAGCATGGCACATCTGAGGGGTAAAAGAAATTTGCCTATGGACAGAACCTAAACAGGAGTTTTCCCATTCTGGGTTCAAGAAATCCAGCTGGGATGCTTGAAGACAGCTGTCGTGGATGGCAGGAAGAGCAAACTTCCTTTCCCCAGACCCAGGGCTCACATGGTCCTTAGCCCAAGGGTATAATGAAAGCTGGAGAAACTGCACTGACAAACGTGATGATGTGGAAGGTTTCCCTGACTAAGAGACTTCTGACTGTGAATGAGCTCCGTGGGGAACCCTGGGTTAGGCTCCACAGAAAATGAGAGGAAAATCAAGAAAATATGGAAAAGGAGAGATAAAGAAATAACTAAATATAACATCTAAAAAAGGGAGGAAAAATTACAGGTATTAAGTTAAGGGGAAGAAATACAACTGGGAAAGAAAGAACCCAGAATTAATGGTTGCTCTCAGGTGCTGCTGTTTTATTTAATTTCTAGCCATTTTCAGTCAATTTATTTAATGATGAACTGGTTGTCTAGTAAAAATTGTACAGCTTTTTGGGACAGTTTTTTGATACTAACCTATGCTTGGAATTTAAATTAAGAGACAGGCATGTTTTGTTGGCTGTCTTATTTGGATGCTTATATTTGACACATTCCTTCAGGCATTGTTTTGTCAGTGGTCATTAGGGTAATGTTTTCATGGAGCGTGTGTGTGTGTGTGAGCTGGGGAAGAGGAGAAAGTGCAGCTTTTCCCAAATGGAGGTCATGACCTTCAAGCTTAGTGGGTCAAAGTTGAGATTTTTTTTTTTTTTTTAAAAAAAGGAATTTTAATTTCCTTTCTTCCATGGGATGGGGACTGAATTAAAGTGTGACAGGCACACAATCTACTATCTGGCCTTGATTTTCCCGTCTTTGAGAGATTACTTTTTCTTTTCTTTTACCATTCATGCTGCAATAAAAAATGTGAACACTGACAGCTCATTACAGCCCAGGTGATGAGATAAAGATATTCTCAATGCCAAGAGGCTTTATAGGGCAAAGAGTCTGCTCCTGACACATCCCTCCAAGCT
This sequence comes from Oxyura jamaicensis, assembly GCF_011077185.1. Classification (NCBI taxonomy): domain Eukaryota; kingdom Metazoa; phylum Chordata; class Aves; order Anseriformes; family Anatidae; genus Oxyura; species Oxyura jamaicensis. The sequence goes on from NC_048894.1 coordinate 80,628,313, forward strand.
ACTGCTGTGCCCCTGATAGCCCAGTGCCAGCCACATTACCACTTCCTTGGTGTGCAGCACGGATGCCTCCATGCTTGCACAGGATGGTCAACTGCTTTCCAGTGAAAGAGAGTCCTCCCAGCCTGAGCAGAGGAAGAACCTCTTGGAGCTCTGGTGGTTACAAGGGCAGTAGGGGCTTCCCAAAACCCAGGAGAGATGCACACACGTGTGAGCCCATCTGGCAGCCAGAGGGCAGTTGCCTTATGTGCCCAGCCATTACCTTCCCATTGCTACTTGTTCCAGAAATTTCTGAAGGTTTTAACAAATACAGATTTCTTAGTGCTTGAAGTGAGGATTGAATCAAAGTTCTGGTGCTGGACATTAAAACTGTTGTTGTTTGGATTGCCTAATTAAGGGTTTAGTTGCTTATTTCTGGCACATTAATAAGCTTGTGGGAGAAAGCTAGCACGATCTTTTAGCCTGGGAGAAGTGATGTGGCGGTTGTTTGTTTGTTCAGGGCTATGTATGTGGCTTCCAAGAAAGCCAGCAGGGCTGCACATGTGTATCTGCGGGGAAGAATTCCCACCTCCTATGTAAAACACATCCTTATTGTTATACATTCACTGGGGAGACAATCCACTGGTCTCTCTCCATCAAAATGCTTCGTGCTAATCTGGTGGGAACACTCTGATGAATGGCAGGTGATTGATACCTCTTGTGGCATCAGTTGAAAAATGGTGGTTATTCAAACCGGGCAGTAGTCCACATTGGATGCTGATACAGGGCATGAGCATCTGGCTTCTCTAATAAACCTAAAAGGCCTATGCAATAGGATGGATGTGACTGGGCATTGGGTTCCACGGCCAAACTTGCAGGTCTAAAGAGCTCTTTTCTGGGCTAGATAATGTGGAAAATGAGTGCAGTGGGTTTGCACCCCTTCACAAGTATATCGAGGAAATTCATACAAGGATTGTGCAAATAGATAACTACATTAGAAAGACTCAACAGTGGCTATGTCATTCACTTTAGGAGGGAGGTGCAGAAGTTTTGCCTAAACATTTCTTTTTCTTTTCCTCCAGTATGGATCTGCGTAACTGATACAAACCTCAATGACACCTTTAGTAAGTTTGGAGCAATTGCACCTTACTTTGTGTTGCAATGGCCTGGAAGCATTGTATTGCTGTGACTCAGCAGAAGGCAGAGGACCTTTTTGCTCAGGTAACATCCACCTGAGGTGTGCTATCTTTATTATCTGCTCTTGACAGTTCTGTTGAAATCAGTGAAGTGTATTCTTTCAGTTTGGGTAGCATGTTTAAACTGTTCTTTTTGTTTAAGCTAATTTATGCTAATTTGAAGTAGCCCTATTTCTACCCAAAATAACTCCTAATGCGTTTTCCACAGGTTTGATGAAAATGTTTTATGATATCAGACTGGAAGATAAATTAAAAAACCCTGGCAGCAAATATGCACAAACCCAGCAATAACAGTGCTTTGCCTTTCATAATATAGTAAAAACATACTCATATTCAAAAAACAATACAAAACAAATGCCAAAACACTACAATAAAATGGAAAGCTTCAGGATATAGCGATCTGAAAAACAACTCATGATGCCTCCAAGATGAAATACTTTTATTTCTTTAAATATAAAGGAGAATGAAAATGCTCTATAGCCTTGAAATTATGCATTGAAATTATAAATAGCAGTCACAGAAAATTACGACGTATGTGCATTTGTTGGTGTTGACTCAGAGGTCTTTTGGCTCTTCAATGGCTCACAGCTGGAAAATGTTTAGAGATAGGGAGCCTTGTTAGCCTGTTATTAGTTTCTCCTATCATGTCTCATGGGTAACATCAAAAATACAATGTGGCTTTATTCCCCTTTGTCACTCCATTAGATTTCCATTTAAACTCCTATTCTGCCATGAACACTTAAACAGAACCTTGATTTGCATCTTCTCCTGTACTATAGTAAAAGCCATAAGAAACATTACAAAAATATGAACGGAGGTCTGAATTATGACCACTTTTAGATGATTCAATTAGCTACTAATAGGTGTTCACAGTGGTATGTTGTAATAGGAAGTCAGGTTGTAGTTAATGGTTACCATAAGCTAGGATGGTGTTAAAAACAGCCATCCTGTTTAGCTCAGCCATACAATCAGAGCTCTGTCTTTAGAAGTTAGTGTGGTATACTGAATAGGCAGGAACCTGGGCTTTAGCTGGTAATTTTATTACTTTTCCTCTAGTGCTCAGTCAATATGAATAGGAATGGCTATACAGAACTGTGCAAAGAAGAGCCCTATTAACCCCCAACAATCCTCCTGAGGAATTTTGCATCCCTGTAGGGTGCTTGTTACTGCAATCATGTTTTCCATTATGGTTTTTCTCTGGAATGTGCAATCCATGTACAAAAATCAGATAGCTGTGAGTATGACTTAGTTCATCACCAACATGAAGAATGAGCCCGTTGATGGTTTAGGATTTTAAAACACGGGTAGCCACAGTAGAAAGTTAAAAGAAATGGAAGAGACTTGTCATCTGATCTTTCCATCTGTGTTACATTTCAAAGATAATTTCATGATTCTGTCCAAACTCGTGCTACTGTGTTACAGAATGTTCTTAGTCAGGATATTAAGTGACATCTGATTATGAAAGAAAAGGATAATACATGAAAAACATACAGTGCACAGACAAGCCAAATATACAGTGGTATTAACCATTGCAGGCACATTTACGTATCAGCATGTGCAAGCACAGCGGGGGCGTGTCTTGCAATATGTCTGGTATGTGGATCTGCTGATCCTGCTAATCAATATTTATTTTTTATATTACAACAGCATCTAGAGACCTTAATTAAGGCCCCACTGAACATATTGCTGTATGCATGTGGCAAAAGGTAGGCATTGCCCCGAAGAGCTTCCAGTCTATCCAGATGGCATAAACAAACAGGGCATGCGGACAGGAGCCCAAGTTAAAACTCAGCCAAGGAGTTGCAGGGCTGAAAGTGGGATCCTCAGCACCAAGCAAGGTAGCTGAGCTCCACAGATGCTGCACAAGAAGAGCAAGGCATATAAGACAAGGAATGTCAGTAGCTAACATACTAAGCACAGAGCCATGCCAGCTACCCGGTAGGAAGTGGGGGAGGTTTAGTCCTCAGATCTTCCCCCTTTCCTTGGGCAGGGTTCAGAGGACAGAGGGCTTTTCTGGAGACAGCTTCTCTGTCCCTAGATGTCATCCCCAACCCCTGCCCAGGCTGGGGTGTTGCTGGGGCCCAGCCTTGCCACTGCACAAGGACCTCTGACTTGCATCTCTCAAACAAGCACCTGGCAGTGAGAGGGCTTCTTCTGGACTTGAGAAGTGGGGTTGTCTTTCAGCCCAGCTAGTGCCTTTCACCCAGGACTGTGTCATGGGGAAGACTTACAGAACAGAGACTGGAAGCTCCCCATGCTGCCCCTTCTCCCTCCAGACACCCTTCCTCCCCCATGTCCCCTTACTGGAGCATGGTCCTTGGGCCAGCCTAGGAAAGGAAAATCAGTGGAGGGCTTTACAAACTGGAAAACATGAATATTGAAATAAAAAGTTAGTGAGTGAATCTGCCAGAGGCAAAAGGAGAAAGGCTGAGCAATGTGCCTAAGAGGCAACTTAACAGGGAGGGGCTAGGCCTAATTAATCTTTGGGATGAGGAGGTGGGTCAAGCGACAAGTGTACTGCTGAGCATGCCTCAGGCTGAGCCTCTCTTTCAACACCTGCTTTATTAATGCTCTGAGAGCAGTGGCACTGTGTATGGGGAAAGACGGGGTTTGGGGGTGTGGTGGAGTTCTTCTGACTCTCTTCCTTCCTTGAGCAAAGATGTCTCATGCAGGCAGACCATAGTAGTTTTTCTGCTTAAGAGGCAAGGAAAGGGTTTCATTTGTTCTGTTTTAGGCCATAAAGTAACCTCCAGAAAGTGACTGAGTTAGGTGAGAGTGCTGCTACAACAATGGAAGAATTAATAGGAGCAAAAAGACAAAACCTCTTGAGCTCTGCACTGGAGTTATGATACTCAAAGCAGAAGGATAGGTTATATTGCTAGTTTTAAGCCAGTGAGGCTCTACCACAAAATAAACTGAGCCAGGTTTGTTAGTTTCCACTGGAAAGGACAGGTTTGAGATGCACACTGTTAGAAAGGTGCTGGCTGTTCTGTAAGGTGCCATTACAAGTCTGTCACACCTGCAAACTTGGCCCTTATTTCTAGGGCCTGACCGTTCTGCTGACTCTGCTTGGCTGCTCAGCATTTTGGGCAGAAACAAGCCATGTGTATGTGGACTTGCTTGCTTTCTGATTAAAAAGGAAAGTTAGTCTGGAATTTGTTGTATCTCCTCAGGCCATTTGAGTGGCAGGTAGAAAGAACTGAGGTAAAACAAACAGCAGCTGGTAGCCACTGGCTCAAATATACTGTGAAAGCTTTTGCCTATGTAAAGAAATGGGAGCAGCTGGAAGATCATTCTGCTCTCTGATTCTGCCATGAGACTGCTTCTTTCTAATCTTATTTTATTTTATTTTAATGTGGGAATTCAAGGTCTTGTTGCTTCATCTTAATGTCACTTAGCATTACTTTGGTCTTAGTGATTTGGAAATGCAGCTGTAACATGTAGGGCTGGTCAAAATGCAGGGCACCCTGGAAGGACTTCATGAAAGCATTTGGAAGTGTTCAGAACAAATCCTAAAGAGGTAGTTTAGATCTGTGAATGCTTAGAGAACCACTTACGGCTCAGCAAGATCCACAACTTGTTTCATGAGGGATAGTAAGAAAAAAATAGAGAAGGTTCAGAGGAAAGTTACAAAGGCAACTGAAAGATTGAAAAGAAACAAACAAAAAACCCCACCTCAAGATAGCAAAACATGAGGGGAATTCCACCTGTTTAGCCTTCAAACAAGTTGCTTGTCACAGTACAAAGATACTAAGGAGGATCCGTAACGCAGTATGAGGGATTGTGTAGTTCAATAGACATAGGTGTATTGGTATGCGTTAGCCAGGAGCTGAAGCTACACAGCTTCAGACTGAAACCCAGGTGTACGTTTTTAACAGTGAGGGTAATTAACCATTGGAACAACTTACTAAGAACTGTGGTAGATTTTCCATGATTGTGTATTTATTGTGGTTGTTGTTCAACCACAGCTATTGAACTTGAAGTATGAATTACCTAGCATAATCTTACAGTCCATGTTGTTCTAGATGTCAGACACAAAGATATCAGTAAGTTTCCCTGGCCTTAACATCGAAACATTCGTGCTAGGATGGGGAAGTTTATTTTCTCCATCCTAGCACAACAGCCACAGGCACTGACATGATTGGTGATGATATTATGGAAAGGGAAGTCTGAGTCTCCAGGCACGCCAGTTCAAATCCAAACAGGCTAACCAAGACTGAGAGTGGACCGGACTGAGCATGGTGTTGAAACATAGGCTGCATTTAATCATGCTATTCCTGGATGGATGTGCCACCTGCAAACTGGAGCTGGGTAACCTGGATCTCAGAAGAGACTCTTTGGACCTTGGAGAATGGGTTTGGAGTGAAGTCCTCAGAAGTGAAGCTGGCTTCGCACTGTTTGTCCTGTTTCGGTGCTGCTGAAGTGAAGCTGCTTGACTGCTGATAGGAAGGATGGGATAATGATGATCCTGATTAACAAAATAATAACAAAATTATGTTTGGTCCCAACCCATTTGGACTTGGTAGCAGAATAAGGAGCATCCTTGAAGGAAAACCTCTAGAGCTTCTGACAGCCTTTGAGAAGACTAGAGGGAGACTTGAGGCTGTGGCCCTCCTGTTACCATCTCATTTTACATATACACATATCTTCAGGGAGGTGATATTTGAAAGGATAAATAGCAGAAAGTCTTCAAAAGTAAAGCTGCAGAAAGATTATGTCTTACAGCTCAAATATGCCTTTGAAGCCAGAAACCTCCAATCCACTAGGGCACAATGCAAACAGCTTCTGATGTTTTACTTCAGTCTGCCACAGAGTGAAGAACTGAAGAGGGAAAGGTTGTGCCCAAGTGAGCATTGCCTGTAAAATTACACCCATGCCAGCCTGTCTGAGGTAGTGATGGTGGGTGATGCCTTTATCTGTCAGGCTCCCCTGCCTTTTAAGACATGTTGCTCTTAGTGGCAGTCTTGGCATGCTGTAGGGCTGCAGTAACAAAGTGTTTTTTTTTTTTTTTTTTTTTTTTTTTTCCTCAGTGAACTAAAGCAAGCAAGCCCACAGATACACGTGCTCAGCACACCGGCTGCCAGGGCTTGACAGAGAGACCAGCAGACAGTCCACGTGGTGAAGGCTCCCTCCTTTAATCTTCTGTGTTATGTGGAGCCAGAGTCTTAGGGAAGAGTGGGAAAGATCTTCCTAAGGCCATGAGAGGGCAAAAGACCTACTTCTGTACTGGAGTTTCTGTGGGTGAATTCTGAAGGATTTTTGTATCTTGGGGTTTGTATCAGAAGTGAGGCAGCTGGAAAAGGAATTGGAGTAAAAATATTCTAATCAAAATAGTTATGCTCCTGAGGATGTTAAATCTTCTTGTAATCATTTATGAAATCAAAGACTGACTTCCTCTCCAAGTGGAAACTTGCTTCCAGCAGATGGGAGTTCGAAACAGGGGACTGAACCTGATTTAAAAAAGATCACTATTAAATGTCATTCTCCAGAAGAGAGACCCACTGAAACGAAAGAAATTTATGTGCGAGATTTAAAGTGTCCATGGTGTAGGAAGACTACACCAGAAGGAAAGTTTGCTTGATAATTACACTGGGAATACAGGAAGGAAAGCCTAATTCCTGTGCTGTAAGGGAGGCACGGGTTGACAAGTAGAGGAGAAATGCAGAGATCTACGTACAATTATTTATTAAGGAGTCCCATCTAGGTGTGTAGGACTGTGTGCAATGGAACACAAGAGAAACATGTGGAGATGTTAAGTACAAATTCCCAGTGCCTACAGGGAGGTAGAGAGGAAGACTGATCATGTGCGATTAGACACTGAATGCTGGCTCTCAGGAAACAGGGGGTCAGTTCCTGCCTCAGCTGCAGACTTCCTGGGGCTAGACATTTAATATCTTTGGTCCTGGTTTCCCATCTGTAAAATGGGAATAACATTTCTTTAGGCCTTATTTATTCGAGAAGACAGGTCTCCCTTCCACTATGTGTGCATGCAGTGACTAGGATAATGGGGACCCCAACTCTCCTTCTACCTGCTTGGTGCTGCGCTGATACCATTGTGAAAAAAAAAGGAGGGATGGGCTGGCAAGAAAGCCTGGTTATCAAGAAAGACTTTGCCATCAGCAAGGCAGAGGGCTGTGTCCATGAGAAGGAGAAGTATGGAAGATGAAGAAAGTTGGAGACAGGGAGGAGATAAAAGGATGGGATGAGGAAGTGGCTGAAGCTGAAGGCTGGATTTTCTGAGCTCACCAAAGGTTTGTTTTGAGGGAGATTATGACAATCTGAAGCCAGCGCTTGCAGATTAACCTCTGCAATAGCTTTATTGTCACAATTCTCGTGAAGCCTGGGTCACTTGCTCAATACTATCAATAACTGGGCTGGGATCACACACTATGGAATACAAGGAGGGTGTGCAGGTGGTGCTGTCCATTAGGAAGGGGCTTGGGTCTAGGTTCAGTGTGGCTGTCCTGCCATGACTCTTCTCCCCATATGACCCTTGTTGTCACAGTAGTGCTTCAGAGCACCAGGATGGTGAGGCAGAGTGAAACACACAAGGTGCCTGGGATGAGTGACTCTTTCTAACCACACACAGACCAGAGAAGACTTGTCCTGGTCAGACGTCTTGCGCTGTTTTCAGATTAGGTTTGATCTATGTCATTGCGGAGTTGGCAGCCTCAAAAGGGAGTTACATGATATGCCTGTGTGGAAAGATTGGCGAGGGAGGGATGGAAAGGAAGAGAGTTAACAATAGCATTGTTCCTGGCGTGTCTGGACCGTGGTTCTAACAGCATAGGCTTCTCTTGATGCTTGTGGAGAGACAGGAGTGTCTGAGACACTGTACATAATCTGCACAGTTCTAAAAAGTGAGCAACCTGCTTCATTCTGGTCTTCAGACTGGAATCTGAGAAAGCTCAGCCTACTGCGGTTCTGCCCATGTGTATGGTGTATCAAAGGTTCTTCCAGATCTCAATTTGAAATGAAATACACATTTTGCTTGGAGGAAAAAACTAATCTTAGGAAAAATAACAGAGAGAAAATTTATTGCTTGTATATTCCAGGAGTTGCTTTTTCACCCCCTTTCGCCCCCACCCCCAAAGACCTGCCTAGTTATGAATTTGAGAGTCGCAGGGCTTGTCTACACAGGGAAATTTATCGGCCTAATTATGCCACTATAATTAGGCTGATAAATTTGCCTGTGTATACAAGCCTTAATTTTAAAAGCTCCATTGTCTCCGAACGCAAGCCTAGTGAGCAGTTGTATTTTAGGCCCCTGAACTGTGCTTGCCAGCTGTGGGCTGACTGCCTAAGTCTTTGACCGAGTTTCCTGATTTCAAAGCAGTGGGGTTCTTTGGATACTAAAAGTCTGTATTAAATTAAACAGGAAGGTATCAAAGGAGTCATATTTTGCTGAAGCGACTTGCAGTTTCTTGTGAAATGTATCAACGGGGGTATGTAGGTCACCGCTGCCTCCTGCTTGGTGGAATGTTAAACCTGCTCGTGTCCGTGTCTCTGGTCCCTGGGTTATTTTTATAACCAGGACCATTAGTATGGACTCCCCTTTAAGTAAAAGACGGAGAATTTGTGGGTTTGAAGGTGAATACCCAGGTATTTGGTCTTCCTATGGCATAGGTGCATAGCAGATGTGATTCCTACAGTTGTGGAGATACAGGCAGCACATGCATTTTATTTTATTTTTTTTGTGTGTGTGTGCTTGTCTTTGTGCATAACCAGAGTCATTGCCCCAGAGGTAGACAAACTCCTTCTGTGAGTTTTTAAGAAGAAAAAATGTATGTAATTGTGAAGATAGTTAGCTCTTTCTCACTGTGGTTGCGTAAAAAAATGTCTTGGTTTACATACACAATGAGCTTGACAGATGTGAAACTGGTTATTTACAAAGCAAACACACAGTACGGTCGTATGGCTCAGGCGTGATTGCTTCTCCATAGCCATTTAAGAAAATAAAAACTCAGATGAGTTAGACTGCATTACAAAATGAACTGCCTGAAATAACAGCTTTGCCTTTCCCAAAAATAGGCATTGTCCTAAAAAAAGGGCTAAGTTAGCTTGTGTGTGCAGAGGTGTTTTGCTAGTGGTCGCTTTGTGAAGGTTTGCACATCCCTGGGAGAGACATGGGAGAGAGCTCCTCAGGAGCATGGATAGATGGCAGAACAAACAAGGTCCTAGAAAGTGATGAGTGTTTAAAATTATCCTGAGAAAAATGGAGGCAAAGAGCCTCCCAGCAAAGGCCTAATCTGAAAATGAGCCTGAATCTGAGAGTGGCAATCCACACACTCGTGTTCAATTTCCAGTGTAGGTACCGTTGGGGTGTATCGGTGTGCAGACAGAGTTAGAGGATGTTGCTGAGAAAATGGGTGTTGATGCCTTGGCTCAATGCAATGCTTGCATGGAGCTGTGTATCCTCAGTTTGGAGAACTTGTTGTGTCTGCTCCATCTTCTTCCTGCTGGAGATGTCTCCTGAACTGCTGGGGACAGATCTTGGGTTTAACAACTAGTCACAAAAACAGTTTGCATTTCTGAGCCCATTTAACCTGCTTTTCTTTGTATTTTAGGAAAGCTTTGGGGACTGGTCATAGTGCAGAGAGAGCACAATTTGGGGAGGATTGAGGGGTGCACGTCTTAGTTTCATCTTGTGTCTCCTCCAAACAACAGCAGCAGGCACATGTTGACTCTCCTTCCCTTTTGCAGGAGTAGATGCTCTTACATTTTCCAGTGCTGAACAGTGTGGGGTGCCTCTGGGAATGAAAAGTGTCAGCCTGACCTTGCTTTTCCTGTGCCAGTGCTCCAGCTCTCCTTGAAAGCACAGCTCGCTCTGTGTAGACCTGGGAATGTGCTTTGGGGCTGAATTTCTGAAGCACTGTGTGTCTCTTTGCTGGTGCTAATGCTGGAAAGGAGCAGTCAGGCTCCATTTTGTTTGTAAAACGCAGTGCAGATTGCCCACCAGTCATGCACAGACATGATTTATCATGGAATCAAGCAGCTCCATGAGCTGCAGACCCAATGAAACCTGGTTTCCTGTGTATTTGTGTCTTTAGGGTGTACTCCTGTCTCATGAGAGCTGAGCTGATCCTGCTGCCTTTCGTGCAGTCGTCTTGCCAATTTCCTCTATTCAGATGTCTGTTTTCACAGAGCCTGTGGGAACTTTGTGTCCCAGCATCATTTGCCCCTCTGTCAAATTTGCTTGAAATTGGAAAACAGGTTGAAAAATTATAGGGAGACACAGACACACATGCCTTAAACATCCAGCGTGCACATGATTCATCCCATTAATTTTTATACGTGGTGCTGAAAGATCTCATAGAAGTGCAGATCCAAATAGTTCCCAAATGCCCCAGCGAGCATGGAAGGACAAGTGGAAGATGCGAAAAAACACGTTGCTGTGGCAAGCAGGCACAGGAGGGCTGCTGGGGGCGTCTGCCAGGCTGGAGCTGGGTGCTGTGGGCTGTGTATGGCCCTGTGCATCGGCACGGGATGGAGCTGGTGAGCAGCTGCTGGAGGGAACCCTTGGCAGGCAGGTGGGTAGGGCATGGTGTGAAACCTGCTTACCCCCTCCATGAGGGATGCTGTCTTTCAGGGAAAGAGATTTGGCTGCTGGCAGGAGTAAACACTTGCGTTTAGGAGTCCCGTTCACCTTCCCAGCATGGGAAACCATTTCGTAAAGGAGAGAGGTTGCCTAATCATGCTTTGGTGTTTTCCTTTGTCCGCTTATCTGACGTCTCCTAGCCATTGATGGATAAGTAAAATCTTCCCGTCATGACGGTGTGAAATCCTACGTACGCAGGCTGGTATGCAGAGCTGACACAACACGAGCTCGCCGTGCTGGGGCGATGTTAATGTGCCTTAATGACAGAAAGCTCCAGCAGCAAGGTGCAGCACAACCTTTTCCACCCATGAAGGTGCTGAATGGAAGTCTAAAGAATTCTCACTGCCATTTAGATCTTCTTTCTCATCTCTTACACACTGATAGTTAAATAAGATCCTGTTAATGACCTTTTGTTAAAACATTTTTATTACAGTCTTCCTTGTCTTCTCTTTCTCTCTTTATTTTATTTTTTTCTTTTTCTTTTCCCATTTAAAAGTGTATCTATGACTGTGGTCTGTGTGAAGTTGTATTAAATAAGAGCTCTGCAAAGACTGAAGTTGATCTTGTTTACCAACTTCTTATAAACCTAAAATATTTAATTATAATTAAGCTTCCTTTTTAAAAAAATATTTTAGCACATTTGTGGAGGAAAAAAAAAGAAAGGAAAAGCATGCTTTCAGTTAGGATAGCAGAATATTTAATATGTATTTCTTCCATAAAACTCTGCTGTGAAATAGAATCACCTCTTAAGGCATTTAGTTAATTTTTATTGTTTAACATCCATATTACTGCACCAGATAGGTGCCCCAGAGGATCTGGGCTTCTGTTGTGCTAAGTGCGATACAGACACACAGTGGGAGGCAGATCCAGACACAAACACGCTACAGTGTAAGTATCATGGTAGTAATTGTGCATCCGCTCTCTGTAATCTTAAAAGCACTCATCTTTTGCTCCTGTGATGGGTTCCGGGACGATCCTTCCCCAGGTAATTCCAGAAGTAAAACGAGAGCTTAGGTGTGTTGGTATTTTACTGGAGAAGCGGTTCAAAGCTGTAAGTTAGAGCACCCCAGTAGCATTTCTGTCCTTTTCTGTGTCAGTGCAACATAGAGATTTATCCTTCCTCCAGATGCAGTAGCATCTAAGGGTGCTTGCTCTTTGAAAACTGCAGGGGAAAACTAAAGTTTCTGCATTCAGACTGTGTAGTGGTCAAAACTGTTCATTATGTTGGGTAAAGAAATTAATTTTGCAAATCCTTTTACGTTTGGTAACTTATAAACTAAGAGCTCATTTTGATGGTATTTTTGCAATGAATCAGTATTAAAAGTCATGGGGCATCCCAGGGATTTTACGAAACTTTCTCAAACACTAAGTCCCATGAAAAATTTAATGGATTGTGTGATCCTGCATTTGATAGCATGTCCTGGGACTTTTTAAAAAGATCTCTACAGCAGTCTAATAATTTAAACTCCATTTCAATAATGTTAAATATTTACTTTTCCAAGTGAAATGTGCTGTTCCCTGTAAATTGTTACAGACACTTTATATCTGTTAATTTGAACTACTTTAAAGCTGTAGTTTTACTTTGATCAGATGATTTCCTAATAATGTGATTATTTCTTAATAATTGTATTTGAAAGACAATTTGAAACAGCTAAAACATTGTTCCTAGTAGTCTTCTGGAAAAAGTAATTTTAACGAAAAATGACACACATACTTTGTCTTACACTGTAAACCCTTGCTATTTTTTGCTGCTTTTCCAGTAGTTTGTAGTTGGTGGTGTTCCCCTCTGAACATTTGCACCCAGCTTCTTCCTTGTGGACATAACTTTTTTTTTTTTTTTTTTTTTTTAAGATTTAAATTTTATTTTATTTTTATTTTGCCATCTGTAGCATTTTGCCTTCATCAACATGGCTTTTCACAGCAGCCAATGTGTCACATAACTTCTCTTATGAGTCTCCTGAAGTCCTGGGGGTCAGCCTGCAAAGTGAAAAATGCAGAGATCTAGGAATGGCTCAGCCAGCTGAAAGTTACGGGAAGGGAAAGGCTCCAGTTTCACTGAAGGGAAAAAAAAAAAAAAAAAAAAAGAAAAAAAAAAAAAGGAGAAGAAGAATGGCTCCTTTCAATGCAGACAGAGGCAGTCTGGCTGAGAGTCAGGGAGGTTTAAAAATCCAAGAGGTCCAATAACTGAAAATCTGTATAGATTCAAAGCAATATTTTAAATACCGCACAAGTGAAGATTAAAAAAAAAAAAAAAGAAAAAAAAAGAAAAAGAGTGTGATGGTTTTTCCATCCTCCTGGTACACATAGCCAACCACGTCCCAAAATCAGGCAGTATTTCTTCCCCCCAAACCCTGAGAGCGTGTGGCTAATGCCAGTCCATGTTGTCAAAGGATGTGGGTGAAGACCTCCTGTTGGAATAACTCTACTGGTCAATTTCCAGTGGGATGGGGATGAGGGTGGATTGTTCCCAGCCAAAAACCCACAAGAAGGTCCTCTTATTATTTTGGTGAAATATGAGTGTTGCTGTTGTCCTAGCAGTGGTGCTGAGCTAGTGATCCAGCAGCGATGCTGCCATTCGCATCTCAGGTGGTGTTACTTCTGCTGATGAGGCTCCAGTTTGTGATACCTGTTTAACAACAACAATAAAATGACCCCAAAAGCAAGAGCTATGGGAGAGCAAGAGCCAGGAGAACCTGGTTATGGGTTTACACTGAGAAGCTGCCTCTTCTCCTCCTCTGTCTCCCTCCCTCTCCTTGGGTCTCTCTTTCCCTGTTTGCCTTCCTTTCTCTCCTTTTTACTGCTCCTATTCACTGTTCCAGCTTCTCCCTGTAGTCCCAGACAGGCTCCAAAGCCTTGTATGAAAACACAGGGAGAGGGCAAATGATCAGTGAATAAAGCACTGAGGACTTACCTCTTAGAGCCTGTTATACTGTCAGCTCAGAGTTAAAGCGCAATAAATCTGGCAGTCTCACGTTGGTCCCCTGTGTGCTGCAGTCCACCTCATAAAACTACTACATAATTAAGTACAGTGCAGCACAATTGGCAGTCTCTGCTCAGCGAAGGCCCAGCAGCAAGCATATAAACCTGCTGCCGGTCCCCAAAGGTGGATGCTCGAGGTGATGGGGAGGCGGGGGAAGGCGCTGCCTGCCAGTGTAGCCCCCCTGCCTTCCTGTGAGGAGGGGGCAGCTCGGCCTTCCCACCACTGGTACGGCCCCCGAGTGTGAGTATTTAAGGAGAGGAGAGAGGAGAGTGGGCAGTAAAGGTGATGCTGATGGGGGAGTAAGAGCAGCTGTGCAAATGTGATCCCATGGGAGTCAAGGCAGTACCTGCTGCAGAGCCTGTAGGAACAGGGCGGGGGAGAAACGGGCAACCCAGAGGAAGAGGAGGCAGACTGGCAACAGGTCTCCATCCTTCATCTTTTTTGCTTCCTCGGTTGCCTTTCCTGGCATCAAGCTATGAATATTATGAACGTCAAATTCTGCTAAGCAAGCATTTTTCCTGCTCTGGGGGGATGCTGTACTGCCCAGACTGCCTGATGACCCCCTCATGCTCTGCACCTTGGGTATCTAAACTCTGTGGAAAGGCAGGGAGCTGCAAAATCTCTCTGGTTTTGGGCTCAGCACCAAACTTTTCTCTTTAACAGCAGGACACTTGTGACTGCGCAGGGCAGAGGTGTGTGTTGCTTATGGTAGTGAGCTAAACCTCCTTTTAAGAAATGAAAACGAAAAAAAAAAAAAAGATAGTGAAAAAGGAAAGAGAAGTGTTTAATGACCAGTTAGGCAGCCAACTCCAGCAGCAGGACTGGCCCTATCCTGCTGGTGCCCTCTAGTGCTTTGCTCCCTGGCTGCAGGACTGATTTTCGAGCTGTACTACACATTTTGGGTCAGCAGAGTCCTGGGAGGAAATCCCCCAGTACAAATAATCCTCAGTTCTAATTTGTATTCGTGGTACTGCTGGTTTTTCTCTCTGGCATTTTGCAGCCTGCTGCATGCAGATGTGCACTTTGCCCAGGTCTGTGCACATGTGGTATTTCTGCTGTTTTGGGGAAGGACTGGTTTTGTTTTATGCACTTGCGTGTGTGTGACTGCCTGGTCCTGTTATACCCCATGCCACAGCTGAACTGTATTTTCCAGGCTATAAGATGAGCTGCCAGTTCTCTCTGCCTCCCTACAAAAAGAAGGTTTAAGATTAGCTTGTGTGCTCTGTGGAAAGCTGCTTGTCACAGTGCCGGCTGGCATGGTGTCAGGGGAACGTGCTGGCTGTGGGGATCCCATTAATTTACCCTTTTGGAGAGAAGGTTCCCTACATACAGACCTCAACTTTGTGTGCAGCTGAAAGCAAGGAGATTTCTTGTCCTCCTGCAATCAGGATGCAATACCTGTAGAAAGTCCTGGAATATCTCCACGAGCCTTAAATTCCACCTGGACAAAATTCCCAGATGAAAAAAAAAAGGGAGGGAAGGGGGGATGTGTTTGGGTAAATCCAGGAATACACCTAAATAGTAATACCCTGGAGGTTCTACATTTTTTTTTCTTTATTATTATTATTATTTTAGTAGTTCCCTCCTTTTTGAAAGTCTTAATTTCTTATGGAAGGGCTCATTATCCCAGTGGAGATAGTGTGCCCCAGCCAGCTGCAGGCGTGGGTGCTGCTGCTCAGAGACATCTGCTAGGAGTGGTAAGACAAACGTGAAGAAAGATGGTACTAAGGTACCATCCCTATTTGGGGGATGAGAAATGAAGGCTCAAAACCCTTTGAAGAGAATTTTCCATGACTATTTATGGCACAAAATTTTGTCTAAAGAATCTTGTCCATGAAATTGGCACATGAGCTGGGATTTGTTCTTGCACCTCTTAGCTGTGATGTTGCTTTTAGCTTGTTTCATTTGTA
The DNA here is from genome assembly GCF_011077185.1 of Oxyura jamaicensis. Lineage (NCBI taxonomy): Eukaryota > Metazoa > Chordata > Aves > Anseriformes > Anatidae > Oxyura > Oxyura jamaicensis. Next base: position 80,643,973 of record NC_048894.1, read on the forward strand.
GATATGTCCAAACTCTCTATGAAACTAATTTCAACATAACTAGCCCCATTTTTTTATGTTTTTATTTTTTTTTTATTATTTTTTTTCATGAAATAAAAATGTGGATAGAAGCTATGTACCTGAAACACTTCAGAGAGCTTGATCAGTAAATTCTCAGCCCTGTGATGTGAAATGAATGATTTCAGATCTGCATGCAGACTTCATGGGTGGACTTGATTTCAGTGTAGATGGGACTGACTTACACCTCAAGTATAAAAAGTCCTAATGCCGAGAGGTGCGAGATCTGCACAAAGAGCCAGACCCCAAATGTATGCCAGAATAACAGACAGAAGGTAGGCCATTAGCCTTTTGATTCTTTCAAGCCATTTTATTCCTCCATTTTTTAAGGAAGAAGCAGAAGTTAATGAACTTTTTTTTTTTTTTTTTTTTTTTGTTTGTTTGTTTGTTTGTTTCCAGAAAGCAAGCAAACTTTTTGTTCAAAGTCACTTTGGGTATTTGGGGAAAAGTATTTTGAATGATCCAGCGGTGGATTTCAGCTGTAAAGCTCGCTGAAGTCCTCTTATGCCAGTTTGTCTCCCAGAAGAAAAGTTGCCCCGGTGGTGCTTTGGACAGACTGCCGCCGTTTATTTGTAACACCCATCTCTGCTATCGTTACTGTCATGAGTGGGTGGTCCTTGTCTCCATTTGTAAGCTTTTTTGTGAGCTGGAGCACAGCTTCTAGCTCTGCTTTGAGTGAGAAGTGGGAGCAGAGGGAGCTGGATGGTGTTGGATGCCAGCAGCCCGTGCTCCTTCAGGGTACCTTATGGCACCACCATGGGTCTAAAGTGATGGTATTTTTCCAGACTGACTGTGGGGATGATTTTGCCCAGCAGGAGGTGCCAGAATGGAAATACTTTATAGCCAGAGTCCTGGATTTGGTCTGTTGAAAGCAAGTGCTGGTGGGGAAATAGGAGTTTTTCCAGATTGCCCTGGGACAGCATGAAGCCTGATTATAGCTATCAAGATCACATCACAGTATCAGGGTAGGAGTGTTTCTTTGCCAAATTACGATAGCCTTATGGAGTTCTCGGGTGAGATATTCAAACCTGGGCTGCTGAAGCAAAGTTACCTGCTATCTGAAGCCACAGCACTGTTGCAATTTGGAGCTGGAGCTAAGGCTCCTTCTGGTGGCTTCAGGACCCTTGGGTAGCAAAGAGTAACTTTATTCCGCATCAAAGAAAACAAGAGACTCTTTGCCTGCAGAGGTGACAGCTTTGGGGTTTTTCCTCACTGCCCCTCTGCCATGTAGCAGAGGCCTTGCTGTGTGAAAGGGCTTATAGCAGAGGGTGCCCCAGGAAATCAGGGGCCAGGTGCACCTTGGCCCCAGGAAACTCTCGCTGCTGGCGTGGACTGAGCAATAGGCTGTTCTGTTTTGTGTTGGAAGACACAGTATACACACGCATGTCTACTGAGCAATCCAGCCCTTGGTGTCCATAAGGAGTTAGGCTTCATCTGTGTTATGGATTAAGGTAAAAAAAATCAGGTTAAACCACAACATATATTAACTGCGTATGTGGACACTTTAATCTGGGAAGAAAGTTCCTTGTTCCAGGTAGTGCAGTCTTCTCTCAGAGTGGATTCCTGAGCTGTTACTCCTGAATAAAACCCTGTGGAGAAGTGCCCCAGAGATAATCAGTTCCTGCTCTCCTGTCGCTCATGGGACTGAAAGTCTGTTGTGGATGGATGGAGATGACTCCACCAGCTCATAGTTGCCTGGATTAATCGCACGTTGGGCCAGTGTATGAGAGCACTGCCTGTAATGGGTCTAAAATGTTACTGGGGGTAGAGCTGAGCTTTTCTGTGATCCAGACCTACTGAAGTTTGACTCTGCACAACAACTCCTTTATCCTTTCACTTCTGCAGCCATTTCATTCCTACTTTTTATAAAAATTCTATGCTTTTCTGGAAAATACCTCCAACGTGGTGGTAATGTCCCACTGAGACAAACAAGAGCCCGCTCATCAGAGTGAGATACAGGAGAGAGAGACGAATATTCTTTTAGAAGTAGGTTTAAACCCATTCTCCCCCAGCTCCCATTCCTCTTGGACAGATGTCCATCTGGCTACCCAATGCATCACAGCCTCTCTTGGCCACAGCGGGAGGTACCCAGGGCAGACTGGGCAGCGTTTTCTGGTGGGGAACCTGCTGTCCACATGCCAGCAGTGGAGCCTGACACCTCTGCAGCCATAAAAGCAGGGAATTTTAACCCACAGCCAAGGATTACAGACCCCAGCAGCCAGGCATCGGCAGGACGCCACTTTAATGTTGCCATGCTGGGCACTGGGGTTTTAATGCCTAACTGTGAATTTCCTACCTTGTCTTTCTACATGCACACACACGCTTTTTCTTTTTTTTTTTTTGAGGGTCTCTCTTGCTACATTAGCTTTCTTGCAATGCGTTTTTTGTTGTGTGAATACTGCCGCCCTGTCAGCTCAGCACCGAAATGCCATAAATCCAGTGGTCTCGTGCCTGTCCCCTGTGTACTGCAGTCCACCTCATAAAACTGCTACTTAATTAAGTACGGCGTGGTACAATTGGCAGTCTCTGCTCAGCAGCCAAGGCACAGGTCTGAGCACACACATGTACGTCTGTCGGGCTTGTGCCGAGAGGTGTGGCGAGGGACCTGCCGCTGTTGGAGTGGGGAGGCATTTCTAAGTAGAGGTGACTGAGAAAACTCTTTAAAAGTGTAGAAAATGTCTTATAAATTGTTAAAAGCCTACCCCTCTAATCACAGGCCAGGGTTTCTAGGCCAGCTGGGGAGAGGACACCTTTCTTTGAATAAAAGACTTCATATACTCAGAAAAGTTTAAGAATTAATTACGATGGATTTGGGAAATGAAAATGAAAGAATGTTAATAAATTGTTAGTATGCAATGAAAGCAATACCTTAAGGTTACCCAGAGGCCTTGCTTCCATCTATCTCACTCAGGATAAGTAAAAGATCATTAAAATTTTCTATTTTAATTTACCATAGAGCCAATATCTGAAGGAACTTTAGTGCATTGCTTTTCCTGCTGATCTTATTCTTTTTTTGTTTGTAAGGATGCAAACTGAGTGGTGGAGAAGTTATGTAGCAAGTCATGGGTACAACCTCATTCTTTTGACTCCTAATGACTCTCTAAACTAGAAAAATGCCTTTATTGATGGCCTATAAATTATAAGCACTTTAATTAGAGCATTGATCCTCACCTCCTTTCAACACATTTTACCTTCCATCTCATCAGTGTGGCCATCACTGCGATGCGAGGGCTCTCTTGTGTTGGCTTATAACAAATCTCTGCAGTCTCTTTTGCAGGCAGAGCCATACTTGCTTCCTCCGTGCTCTCCCCATGAGTCAGCCTGGATCCATCCACACACCACTCGGGACTGGCAGGCAGCACCCATGCAAGCCCAACGCAGATTGGATTGGAGCTGGCAAAAGCTGGCTGGCTAGAAGCAGTGCTGGAGAGGGTATAGGTCTCTGTGACTGGCCCTGATGACTGGGTTTGTGAGCTGGCAAGTGTTGGCATTGACTTCATCTGGATATTTAGAAACCCCGCATTTGGAGACCAAATTTGGATCTGCTCCTTTTGCCTGAGCACAACCATTATTGCAGTTAAAACATTGCTACTATTAAAATAATAAGCTCTGAATAGTTGTAATATTGACTTGTTCTTTCCTTGTTAGTGACGTGTGATGACTGAATAACTGATGAAATGTGATGCTCACCACAAGCTGTATTTTTCAGACCCCAAGGTCCCACATCTCCTTAGTCATGAATGCTGTATTACTAAGGAGATGCTCTGTGCCTTGTCCTTGTAGGCTCAGAGCTGTGGTGGGCTGTGAAAATCAAGAGCAAACAGCAAGGAAAGGTAAGTGTTGTCAGTCTGGAGCATGAGTTGGTTGAACCACCAGGCCCCGGATCTACGGCAGCAGGCAACACTGGAATTTTTGTCTTGCTGTGAGTTCAGCTTCTTTTCCAGACCCTTTTCCGTTCACATGAAAGCCCTTCAGACTCAATGGGGATTTTGCTGTAACAATAACAACAGAGTTATTCCCAAAGTTGCTGGCATGGGAATTTTATTTAGTAACAGCTTTATTCTTTGTGAGGTCTCCAAGGAAGGCAATTGTTTTATTCTGTCTGATGTTGGAGGTGGAGATCTAGGGACAGGTGGTGGATTTCCTTCGCCTTTTGGTCTTGGTGGTTGAGGGAAAGATCAAGGCCATTATTTTCCTTTCACTCTTGTGTCAGTGCAAATGCATCCAGAGCTTACTGAGCAAACAAAAAGTATTAGTTTTCAGTGCTTGTTCAAATGGATGCTATTCAAAACAATCCACACCAGCAAAAGCAAAGAATACCCAGTATGGATATTCTGTAAAACCAAAGGAAAAAGAAGAAACCCTCTAATTCACAGAACGTGGTTTTGCACATTTTCTGAAAGCTATTATAATTTTCCTGTTATTTATGCATAGTAAATCTACAGTTGGAAGAGAAACTGAAGACCATTGAGTTATTTGCCATCAAGTTAGAGTGCACAGCAGCTCAAGGCAGTTGCTCAGAGCCGTTCACATTCCCCGTGTGCTGCACTGCACTGGTGCAAAGCCAGTGAGGGCACCTTTCCTTCAGTTGTCGGAGGAGTGGGGAGGAACAAGTAGCACGTCTGCCAGTGCTGAAGAGGTAACCGACACCGGAACTCAGCCTTTCTGTAAAATAACCCTTGCTAATATCATCATGTGTTACAGAGATTGAAAATCAGATTAAGGTAATTGAGAGTAGTCAGGCAGCATAGCAGCGTGTGCAAAGAGTTTAGTAAAAAAGTTGTAAGGAAAATATGGCTGTTAGGGTTTGGTTTGCCTTTCCATTAGAAAGGAAAAATGAAACTAAAAGGAGGTTTTATGCTGTACTCTCCTGTGGGTGTAAGTATACAGGAAACGACCCAGCTGATTAGGCCAGATGGCAAGGATGAAAACCAGTGTGCAGACACTGCAAAGCAAATACTGGAATTATGACAATGGCAATGCTGTATTTTGCCACATAACATGCATCCTTCTCAGCTGGACCCCAGGCACCTTGTGCCAGTTACTGTGATGCTGATGAGATGCAAGCACCCCATGCAAGCCAAAAGCCATGGGGCAGGCGTGGGTGCGATGGTTCCTGGGATGGGCAGTCACTCAGGCCTGATCTTGTAGGGGGAGGCAGAGAGCCCAGGAGGTGGCTGGTGATGCTCTGCCAGCTGGTTCTGGGCTCAGGGATGGTCACACAAGGAAAATGCCTGTGCTACATCGTGCGGGCGGTGGCTGAGGGTTTGGCTGGGTTTCAGTGGTGAGGCACTGACATTCTCTGGAAAATATGCCTCTAAATGTGAGACGCTCTCCTGAACTTTCTCCTCGCTTAAGTTTTCTGCTGCTTCCAGAAACACCGTTTTTGCCTCAGAAATGCCTAGCAAATGCTTCATGAATAGCTCAGATGACAGAATTATCATCATCGTTTTCTTTCCCTTCAGTACTGGGCCCTATCATGTGAGGAACTCTGCCAGCATAGAGGTAGGCATCATCCTTCCCTTGCAATTTGGTTACAAAAATTGGTATCTAATTATGTGGGCCCAGCATGCCCCGTCAGTCTCCAATTTGGCCAAGCTCCCGATGGATGCTTGCCCTAGGTTGGCTGCTCCCACGCGCCCGCCGGTGTGGGTGGATAAATGACTCAGATAAAATTTGACTGACTGGTAGAAACCTGGTCTGGGGGTAATTCAAGACAGGGACTTGGGGGAGTCTGTTGTGTTATCAAACCTGGGCAGATGTGGCAAACAGCTTTGTGAGAGTGCTCTTTCACCAACTTGCTAATATCCTGGCCAGAATTCAGTACTCACTGATCTCATAGTTTGTTACCTGAGATCAGTCTTTATGTAGGAAAAAGACTGTGAAAAAGAAGGTAGCTCTTTCTAGCACTGTATAGGAAAAAATAATTTAACCCCAGGAGCTAGATCCTCTGCTAGCAGATGTCAGCATGAGTCCATTGTCCTAAATTATTATTATTATGACCTGGTATGTCTGAGATAAGAAAAAAGATTTTGTTGTTGTTAAATGGAAAATGTTGAAGTCAGTGGCAGAAGTCTTGTTGAAAAAAAAAAAAAAAAAGAAGGAACAACAAAAAAAACCCAAAACACATGTTCCAATTTACAGGTCAGTTGATATCCTCCCCTGAGGCTGCCTTAATTTCTAGTTTGGGCATGTCAATAAATCAATGCCACAAGCCATCAGTGAGGTAGTATCCAGCAAAGCAGCTGCCATATGAACACCATGCTCGGAACTGAAATATGTATATAGCCAAAAATCTCTCAGTACGTTTTCTTACTTCATTAGTTTCTGCTTTGCATAAAAATAGCTGTCATTTCTGCAATGAATAATCATGTCTGCCTTGAGATAGATATGTCTACGTGATAAGTTTGTTAAATAATGAGAGGAAATAAGTTCCTGTGTGGAACCTTTAATGCAATTCTGTTATGGTATTTTTTTCTTGTTAATAGATGTCCTTTAAGCACTACTTTTTGTGTTTGTTATACGTAGATGAAGGAGCAGTTGATAAAACAACATCATCATTTAAAAAAAAAAAAAAAAAAAAGGTGATGACTTTATGCTTACACATCCCAGGATAATATCATGGCTATGATTAATAGAGGGTTGTAACACAAATAAGACTCTATGGAGACTTTCTGCCTCATGCTGTGTGCATTTTTCACTGCTGTGCAGTGGCTATAAAATGCTCTCTTATGGGATCCTTAAGGTTTGATTTTCCTCTAGTTTGTGTTATGAAATGAATGCACTTGAGCAGGTGAATTCAAGTAATTACCATGTATGTCTGGTAAATACTCCTGTTGTCCATTGAATCTAAAACATTGCAAATGACTGCATGATCTGCAAGGCCAGGAGAGTTGCGCCTTGGTTATGCTGGCAGGAAGGTAGCTGGGAAAGCGAGTTCCCCCAGTGCACCCAAAGTGCACCCTAAAACCTTGCTCCAAGAAGATAAAGACATCAGGAAGACAGGAAGATGGGTGACAGAAAAGCATCGGAATCTCTTCAGCCTTCAAAGACCGGCACAATACCTTCTCAGATCTCTGAAAACATCTGTAACTTTTGAAATCTGAAGTGGTCAGGATCAAAAAAGGTATTATGGGGCACTGACTGCCTGAAACCTATCATGCTGGACACTTCCTGCAGAGGTTAAACTAAACAAGTAGTTCCTGGAGCAGAGGAACTAACACCACCCGGTTTCCTACCAACCTGTCTCACAAGATCTCTTCCTCCCCTGGATTCTCTGTCTCAGACAGAAAAAGCACATGGTAAGGCTTGCATCTTAGGGGAGACATAAAGAACAACAAATGATTTCTTTTCCTGGTCACTGAGGTGCAAAAAAATAAATCTTGATGTATTGGAGACCGCGACCCTCTCTGTCAAATCTGGCTGAGACGAGTAATGAGAGTTACCAGTGGGGAACAGAAACAGACAAACGCAGCATGACTGTATAGACCATGTTTCCTTAGGAAACTGGGCTCAAAACAAAGCACACAAATCTGGTGTATTTATAGTGAAAGAGGTGGGGGGCTTTCCTTTCCAGAGGAAATAGACTGCTTTCCTGGGCCTGATCCTCATGTTACTGGAAACTGCTTCAGTTCACACTGGCTGCAGATCCTGTCCTGCTCTTCTTGATCTAGGAACCTGTATAAGTTCTGGAATAAGTCAGCAGTGTCTGTAGCACTACCAGAAGATACCTCAAGCTCTCCACAGGAACATTTATTTCTATATAAATATTATGTGTAAGATATGCATAGGACATTTATGATGTATACAAGAGACAGTCAACTGAGATGAAAATCAGGAGAACAGAAAGGATCATACTGAAGAGAAGCTGCTTCAGCAGCTCCAACACCATCCCATACTGCAACTTAGCAGTCAGAGTACATTGCCATGTACAAATTTGTACCTTTTTGATGACATGATGCAAGTGTTATGTTCACCTTGTTTGGAGGAAAATGAAGGAAGTGGAGAGCAAGACTGAGGCAAATTCAACCCAAAGTCCCCCTGAGAAAGCAGAGACCAGGCAGGCTGTTTCTCCTCTCAGATGTGAAGTTTCCTCCCAAGGGGGAAAGAAGAATTGGGCGAGCTGAAAGAAGCAGTATTGTTCAGTAAGCTAAAACACTTGGAAATCTAGAATTTTTCTGCTCTACCACAAACTTTCCAATCTCTACGTACCACAGATGCAGCCCAGCCTCTCAGGAAGGCAAGACGTGTAGGTACTGGGATACTGAATACCAAAGACACCTATTAAATCTAGTCCCCAACAATGCAACATTGTTCCCAATTTCAAATTTGTTGGAGTTTCTTTGTATTTGGGGTTCTTGCTTTTAGAATTGGCTCTGGACAGGTTTTCTGCTTTGTACTCAAAATACCCAAACTGGCCTTAAGTTACTAGTTAAACATTATGAAGTGTCTTTTAAAGACCTGTAAAATACAGCGTTACTTGTTATATAGCTAGGCTTTTGTTATTTGGCCTTTCATCCAGAAGTTTTTGAAGAGGCAAGAATAAAATGTTTTTCCTCCTTGATATCCTGATCTTGTGTCTACTGATCACAAATGCAGATTAGAGTAAAACTCTCCACTCTAGCTTCTAGCTGGTACTGGGTGTTTTTTGACAGCCCCCTATAGCCAAATACCTAATAGCCTTTTTTTCTTTTCTTTTCTTTTCTTTTCTTTTCTTTTCTTTTCTTTTCTTTTCTTTTCTTTTCTTTTCTTTTCTTTTTTTTTTTTTTTTTTTTTTTTTTTTTTTTTTTTTTTTTTTTTTTTTTTTTTTTTTTTTTTTTTCTCTTCTTTTTCCAGGATGTGATTCCAAGAGTAAAACAAAGCATAGTTTTCAGAGTTATTTCTGATTTGTCAGCCTGATTCCTCTATTACTCCTCCATGAATTCTCACAGCCATACCTTTCCGGCCCTTGTGTGGGGCTGAACGTGTGATAATCTTACCTGATCATTTCAGTTAATTCTAAAATGATCCTGAACCAAGTTTAGCCATAAAACAAAACAAAAGAATTTCTCACGGTTTGCTCTTGCATCTCTGCACTGACTCAAATAGCATGTGCAGGCCTGTCTCCATGTTTTAAGGTAGCCAGTGCTATCCAATGACAGTTTTATGCCCAGGACCAATATACATCCCTATCAATAATTTTTGAAATTTCACCATGAGTCTTGTCCAGCATTTGCTGACTTAAGCCATCGACAGTACAAATGTATTGTGGTGTTCAGGGAATGTCTAAGGAGTTAACCCATCATGGGCTCACTATGAATAGCAGATGATTATAGCAGAGGAGCTCTGTGGTTGTGAGTAAAAGTTAATAGAAGGTGTATCTTCCTCTTCCTTTGGTACTCATTGTTTTTCCTGACACTGACTTTTTGTTGCTTTTCATTAGGATCCATTTAAGAATTAGCAGCCTGATTGCCTTTCTTCATATAATGTCACGTACGTTATGGCTCAGTGGTGAGGCATGCTGTCTTTCAACAGCAGAAGTGCTAACACATTCTGGGAATGGTGTCATGGAGCTAATTGGACAACTTGCTTTCAGTTGTACTGGATTTTTTAAAGTCAGGTCTGAACACATCTCTGTACAACTCTATAACCAGGATTAAAAGCAAAGGCATGATCCTTCTCTGGCTTCTACTGGACTAAGTGAAGACAGCATTTGGAGTCAGTGTAGCTGTATGATTGCAAGAGAATCGTAATACTCGGTACTTTGAGATTTGTATCAAAGGTGTTTTTAATAGCCTGCAGTTTTCTTGGCACGAACTGCTTTCATGACTCAAGACATACATGGTGGGCTGAATTAATGCTGTGTGCAGGTTTCATTCAGGTGGGATTTAATGTGAAACTTGTAAATGTTCACATGCACATGCACTGGCCTCTGCTGTGTAACTGCCACCAGACCCACAGACAAGAATTTCTCTGAATCAAGGTGCTATCTAAGAGTATTAGTGTTGGCAAGGCCAAATACAGAAGCCTTGTACAGTCACTTGTGCAACACATGACTGGAAACATGCCCTCCACAGCACATTCAGCCTCTCCCATTAAATCCATGCCTGAGTAAGGATGTGATGTATTGCAGTGACCATTAGTGCAGACACGTGTGTGTATCTGTATTCAGACTTGAAGTGGGAACAACATGTAAACGATAACGATGGAGCTTCATTCACAGACAATGGATTTGGAGTCCTTCACTCAAACAGAGCACCATGGATAAAAAGGGTATTTAGGAAGTTTCTGTGTATATGATATTTGTGCTTTTGTCGCTGACTTACTTCCAATAAGATAAATAACAAGGAAATTACAGCATTTTTATAACCAGTACGGTGAAACAGTATTTAAAGAACCTTTTATTTCAACATCAAAGCATACATAAAAGAATAATCCATTCCCAATGGAATAACAAGACAAGACAGGACACTTGCTGTCTTTTAAAGCAAGAGGTTTTTCTTGCCAAGAACCTGAAGAAAGTAGATCTGCTTAAAATGACAGACTGATGATTTTTGGCCTGTTAGCAAACTAATGCCCTCAATATGAGGAAGAGTCAAATCCTTATTTCTAAAAAGACAGAATAAAGATGAGTGAGGTAAATCACATGGGAAAGAACTAGAAATGCTCACTATCATATGTGTAATGTAATTATATATATATATATATTTTTTTTTTGAATGCTTAAAGGAATACCAGAATTCAGTCAAAGAGGAAACCATGGCAATTTAAGAGCCCGGAATAATTTTCCTCATTAAATGAGCTCCAAATCCCACTGCAATCAATGCAAAGTGATCCTTTTATTCCTTTCTCCTTCCTGTCTACCACCTCCGTTGCATTAAAATGGTGGCTTTGGGAGGTCTGTACAAGTGTCTTGCAGGCAGCCTGTTGGTGTCAGCACATTGTGCAGGGTCTCTTTCCACCCACCTCATGTCTGTAGTGGCTTTGGAGGAAGCTCAGATGTAGGGGACAGAGGTAAGTCTGGTCCAGGGGGCTGCCTGCAAACTGGAGAGCATGGACATGGCCTGGAGGAGCGAGACTTCCATGCTGTGTGCCTTGCAGCCAGGCTGCTGTCTCAAAGGACTTTTCCTGGAGCAGCCGGCACGTGCAGAGTGTCAGCCCCTGCGCTCCTGCGTGCGCGTGTGGGCTTCCATCACGGCCCCGGTGCTTTGAACAGCCACTTTGTAGACAAGCAGGGAAGAGGTAAATCGAGTGCTTGGGAGGGGGAAGGAGGGTGGGGAGGAAGGAAAAGAAATGTGAGAAAGCTTTAGATGTAGTCCAAGCGTCCATCTGGTGGGTCCTTCTGATGTTCCCTTGCCGAAGGCCTCCCACTGAGCATGTCTCAGAAGGATCCCTCCTTTCTTTCTCTCCTGCCAAAAAGTGAGTCAGAGGTGGGTTTTGTTAGAAAAGGGGTCATGAAAGCTTTGTTCACCCTGCCCCAGTAGGGCATGCGTTTGTTTAGGAGGATATTGAGGCTATCCGAGAACTGGTGGTTTTGTATTCACACAAAGCTGAGCAGCCTCAGCCTGACTGGGAAACCAGCACCTCTGAAACTCATCAAGAAGGTGCCATGCCAGAAAAAGCCCAGGACTGCCCCAAATCCTAAGCTGACTGCTGCATCAGGGGGAGTTTTTGTTGCTGATTAGCGTCCCCAGTCACATTTCAGGTTGCTCTTTTATTCTGATTTACCCAGGGAGAGGGAGTGGGGGAAGCGCCCGCTGTGGGCACAGCAGTCAGACCTCTGATCTGCTGCTGCTCCAGGGGAAGAGAAGGCCTCTCTGTGTGCCCACCCATTTCTCAACAGAGCTGGATGGGGTGGGAAATTCAGGTTTCACCCCTGCACCTCTTCCTTCTGCTTCCCTGGGGCTCCTGTGTTTGCAGCTGTGCTGCTCCTGGTCATGTAGGTGGGTTTTTCAAGGTTTTACAAATGGCTTGAGTGGCTGTCTCATCTCACCATTTTGGAAAACAAGCCTTGCTGTTTACTAGGCTGGATTTTGACCTTTAAAATTTAAAGCTTTTTTTTTTTTTTTTTTTTTTTTTTTTTTTTTTTTTTGAGTGGGGGGGATTACCTTTTACAGGTGTACATTGGATGGGGTGTTTAATATTTTACACACGGAGGGAAGAATACATGGTGTAACTGACTTCTAAGGAGACATAGTACAAAAGATAAAAGAAAGTGAAATACCAGAATGGAAGCAACTGATTTCCATTAGACTTTCATGACAGTTTGGGTCATTTAATAGTCAAATATGGGAATAAGAAATAAAGGAATAAGAACGGAAATTCTACTTGTTTTAACAAATACACACACAAAGAAAAAAGTTTATTCTTTTCCATTTTACTTTCAGTTTAGAACCCTTAGGTTCAAATTAAATTTAAACAGATGTGCACCAGCTATTTAGTTTCAAACTCTTGAAGAAAGACCACGTCTGCATTTCCACTGATATAAAGTGACACTCAACCTCTATAAAATGAAAGCCATTGTATGATGGAGCTATTTATCTTGCTCATTTAAGATAGAGAAACATTTTAAATGAAAATGTAAACAGGCCATTAAGCTTCACTGAAGGAGGATGCCAAAAAGGTTACTTTTAAAAACATATGCTTAAAATCAGAAAACAGAAAATGAAAAATGAAGCACTGTAGCAGTTAGGACCTCATCCTGGTTGGGAGGCAAAATGCAACGCCAGGATGAAGGGAGATACAATAGGATTTCAAGAGAGTCTTGTGTCCAGTAGTTATTTTAAAGACTTAAAAAGAAAATACATGGAATTTTATACTATTGAATTGCTGCTGGGAGGTTTCTTTTATTAATACAGTGCTCAGTTTGCTTCTCAGTGAGGGTCTGGACTCAGAAAAGAAACACATGCTCTTTCCTGCGAGTGATGGGAACACAGGGACAGCTCCTCAGCGCTGCTGTAAGTCAAGAATCTCCAGCGATGTCTGTGGAATTAAGCCAGTTTGTATGAGCTGAAGATCTGGCCTAGGGTTTCCAGCCAACTGAATGGCTGCATTTGGGATCCATTTTGATTTGCCTTTTTTTTTTTTTTTTTTTTTTTCCAGTGCCTAGCAGTGCACATGGGTAACTTTTGTGGGCCCTTAGGACACACAGCTTCTGCCATAGCTCAGCTCCAAAGTGGGGCTGGGTGCTGCTGCTGTGTACAGAAAGAAGAGCAGGAATAGGATGAATGTGTGTGCAACAATGCAACCAAGCATTCCACATATACACATTTCTTTCCTCCTTTAGACATTTTCCACCCTTGCTTTGAGCTCTTCTAGTCCCGAATGACATCCTTGTCTCTCTTTTAACCATGGCATTCCTGTTTCCTCATTATGCCTTCCCTTTAAAGTGAGCAGGAACATTTCTATGTGGCTAAGTGACATTATTCACTGAGACCTTTCTCTTTCCACTGATCTAAATTTTGTCTTCTTTCTCTCCCTAACACTCCAACAGGAATAGCCTCCTTACTGTCCCCTCTGCCAACACTTGAAGCCTTTCTCTGGTCATTTCTTGCTCCAGCTATCACATCTCAGTCTTTAGGCTTGACCCATTTTGCTCCCAGTCCCTCAGTCTGCTCGAAATCCCTCCGGTGAGCTTGCCACCTCACGCCATTCATTCCCTGTCTCTCTGGCTCTGTGCTGTCTTCATCTCTTGTTTTCCCTCCAGAGGCGTTTGAACTCCATAAGCCCTTCACATTTCATACCTTACCTAAAATAGTGCTTTTATTTCTGCTCCGTTCTTTCCTGCCCTCAGTGATCTGCCATGACTGCTCCTTTTGTCTGCTTACCCCACTCCTGCCTGGGGGCCCCTTTCCATGCTGCCTTCTGATTAATGTGTGTCAGTGCCCTCCATTTCCTTCTCCAAATCACTTCTTGAAAGCCCACCTATTCCATGAAATGTAACCATCTGAAAGTTACCTCTTTGGGTCTAGCGAGAAGCAATTCTGATTTGATGGCGTGAAGCCATCAAAACCATTACAACCATTGCTTTCATGCTTGATATGATCACTGATCCCTCTTCTGCTGCAATACCAAGCTCTTGGGGTGCTGATTTTCACCTGTGCCATGTACACCTTCTAAGCCATTGAGAAAAAAAGGGGAGAAAAATGGCTTGATGGCTTCTCCATTTCCCTAATTTCCTGGGCTTGCAGGGAAAGGAGTGGCTGTGGCTGGGTCACCGAGCCTGCTTTGTGCCTTGTAGGCCATCACTCCAGCTGCCATCATCTCTTCCCATCCTCTACTTCTCTTCTGGGCGTGCTAGCTGCACTCCATGGTGGACAAGTTTAAAGGGTGTGAAGTCTTTCCACCACAGAGGCTGCGTGCCAAGCAGGCATTTCCCTCCTGTGGAGGAATTCCCAGATGGACCAAGATGGGGACTGGATCTTTGGGCCAAGGCATGGCTTTTGATTTTTGCTAAGTATTGTGTTTCTCTAAGGGCAGCAGGCAAAGTCTCAGTGCTTTATAAACACTGTTAACTCTAATAACTCAGTAATAATAATGCTTTTTTGAATGACTATTTTTATGGGTGTAATTATGTTGCACAAATTTAATAAATTTAATTTAAAGACATCTCTTTGCAAAACTCCTCAAATTAAGTTGCAATTATCCCTTTTCCTATGCAACGGATTATGAGTGTATATTGGATCTAGTCTTACTTTTTTTTTCCTTCTCTCTGATCCAGCCAAAGTTTTATAAGCAGTATTTTACTTATATTAAAGCTGTGTCTCATTGATATTATGGGCACTTCAACCTGACTGTGTTTGGGGGTATTTATTTTGGCTGTTGCATCATCACATATTTAGACGAGAGGAAATAGCTATGTGCCTTCTAAATTGCTAACACTAAGGGGAGCACTTAATCTTTAGAATATCTTAACTATAAATCCAACATCAACACGTGTGTCAGAAAACACACGAATTCTTTGTGCCTAAATATTCAAGGATCATGATTAATGTTTAATGCAAAACACACACTAAGTGCATGGAAATGGAATGCCAGTTGCTTTAGGTCCATTAAAGAACTTCAGAACCTACATTTAATGATATTCTTGAAATATCCTCTATATACCTCCTGAGAAATTTGTGCTTCGTTACTGCTTGCTTGCTGTAAGCCTCCCAGTGTCAAGCACTGTGCCTTTTCTTCCATTTTCTGGGCTGTGAGTCAAAATTGCACCCGAGACAGTGAACATGGGGAGGGAGACCACAAGCAAAAAGAAAGGATTGTGCCTTGCCTACAGCTCATGTCTAGCTGAGTCAACCAAGGGGATGCAAGGGGGGTTACACAAGTGGCAGGAACAAATGGACCACTACCCTAACCCTTAGATGTGGTAAAAGGTAGGTCACGGACTTATGGATCCTAATTCGTCAGGCTCTTCTTCCTGCAGCTCCCAAGACCCCCTCAGAAAGGCTGCTTTTTACTGGTTCCTGTGCCTTATAAAGAGCTGAGACTGCATGGGCAGCCCCATCGTGCTGCCAAGAGGCTGGCCTTGGGGCAACCTGCAGCTCACCTCTGCCCCAGGATTATTGCAATGATGGCATTTGGACTACAGAAGTTACCAGGTGACATTGCTTTCCCCTGAGGAAAGGGTTTTCTGTAAATGATACTTCAGCAGCTCTTAAAGCCATACATTTTGCATCCAGGAGTATGGCAGTGATTGGTCCTTGAACATGGATGTGCTCCTTAGATTTACTTGTGTTTTGCATTCTTCATTTTCTTCAGGTATCATACATATATAATATTCTCTAAAATGTGCTATGAACTGAAGGAAAAGTTCTCATCTCATTCCATAAATGCATTTTACTGGGACTGTATGTAGCACCTCTTCAAATAAAATTGTCTTAATTTTACTGCATTTTTCTCTATACCTCTTATTGATTTAGTAAAACAAAAGTTGCATCTTCTTATAAAAATGAGAAATTTTGAGTGTTTGGAGTCTTATTACATACCTATTTCAAAATGGCAGTTTCCATATAGTTTATTTACCTACTTAGCATTGCAAGACAAAGTCTGGTATCATTAGTGAAATGCCCAGAGATTTCAATGAAATGTGAGGTCAGAAGTCTTTGCTGCCCGAGCAGCACTCAGAGATGTTGTCTGTTCTGTACAAAGCAGTGTCTGTCAGCACCCTGTGGCCACCAACACTGTAACAGGATGTTTATTCTGTATGAAAATATCTTTTTTTTTTTTTTTTTTTTTTTTTTTGTGTTGTTTTGTTTTGTTTTGTTGTTCTGTTGTTATTTTGGTTCCTGAGATTAACTTCACTGGAGTATCCTATGGATGAGCAGTCAATCATTTTCACTCTGAAGGATATACCTGCCATGCAATGTGAGCAAATATGTACAGTGCATTGCTTAGGCTGTAGCTTTATCTGTTGATAAACTGGGAAAGGTCTTAACTATGGCACTGCTAGTAGATATGGCAGTTCCACACTTGTGTTATCTCTGCCATGCTCTTTTATATTCCACTGTTCCAAGGAAGCTGCATTTTTAATCCCCTTTAAGTTACGGTAGAATTCATGGGCATTTTTGTGGGGATGCTTTAGGCAGACCAAGAATAAAGAATCATAAGGAACTGGAGGAAACCATCACTGATTGTCTCTTCAATTCAGGTCAGAAACTCTACGAACATCGTTCCTGGGCTCGGAAGGGAGAGTGCAGTGATGAAATGCAGGCACTATCCTGTTGCAAGCATAAAACTTATGTTCCCTGGGTTTGTCTTTCAGTGCAGTATGCCTATTATTATCCAGTATCCACAAAGTGCAAAATCTTTCCTGAGCTTGCAAGGAGAATGCAGTGGTTTGTACGGTATAAGAATTATGGATAGTGAATTAGGAAAATCAGAATTAATTTTGGAAAGGGATGGTGGTCAACGCCATAAATTGGGAAGTTCAGCTACCTGTTTTTACTGTTGCAATTTAAAGACTGGTTGCTGTCTTGGTTCAAAGCATTTACGTTGGTAAACAAGAGTTAATGCTTCGGTTTTTGCTTCATTGGTAAATGGCTTGCTGTTACTACTGCCTACTGTTGGTAAGTGTTATATTGGAAAATAAACAGAAACATTTTTTTAAGGGTAGCTGTAGTGGCTATGATTTATTTTGTGACTGTTGTGCACATGTGGACTATTCAAGGACGGGAGCTGATTTTGAATCCTACCACCACATTATGACTTACTAATGACTTACTAATTTAGGAACACCAGCTATAGCAACAGTCTTTCTCTCACTCCTCTTGTATTTTTAGATACAAATTTCTTTCTTGCTTTCTTGCTTTCTTGCTTTTCTTGCTTCCTTGCTTTTCTTTTCTTTTCTTTTCTTTTCTTTTCTTTTCTTTTCTTTTCTTTTTTTTTTTTTTTTGAGTTGAGTCTCTTTTTTAGTTTTCTTTTTATGATGGAGGCTTGCAATGGTTCAGCTCTACTCCTGAATATTGCCACGTGCAGTTTTAGGCAGTGTGAGCCATTCTAGGTCCTGTGATGAGAAATAATTCATGGAGCATTTAAATTGTTCATCGACCACAGACATATGATGAAGAGTGACTTGAGTGAGAAGGTCCCATCTGGGCTGCTGTGGTGTACTGGCTGCATGGTCCTGCTCCAGCATTCAGAGTGGCAGGAAGCCCAGCCACTGTGCAGACAGATGAGAAAAAGGTAAGTCAGGCACCTACAGTGAGTTTGCTCCAGCTGACAAATAAATCCAAATTGTTTCTCTTGGTAAGTATTGGACTAAATAAAGACTGCTGGAATTTAACTTTACTTGAAAAACACAAGACAAAGCAAAGTGTGAAGTAATGGTTTCCCATTCCTTCACTTTGCTATCACACAGTTTGTATAGCCTGGGCAGAGATGTCCAATTTAGAGGAAAGGTTGCATTGCTGGTAACGAGTATCACATCTTTTGGCTGTGGTCCCTCAGTATGTGTTGTGTGTCATGGGACCTGATTGTTCTGGAGACTGCTGCTCCTGTGGAGAGGGACACATGTTTCAGTTCAATGTGATCAATACTGCAGAGATTCTCAGTAGACGGGTGCTACTTTAAATAAACAAGCACATGTCTTATGTAACATTTACAGAGCCTTTCCTGTTCCCAAGCCTTTACAATCACAGTATGAGAATGGGCATGTCTGTGCTCCCTTGCAGTTTCCCTCAGTGCTTCTTTTGTGATGGTGCTTGAATTAAACTTAACCAGAGAACCTTAGAAAAAAACTAGAAGACCTTCTTTCAAAACACAACAGCTTAGCATCACATCTATCCTAAATTATTAGAAACAGTGCTAGCAGTGTGCTTGGTGACAGACTCTTTGTTGACCAAACAAAAGAGCTGTAGTGGGTAGACAGACTGGATGGGCTACTGGGTATTTGTCTTTATTATTACGCTGCATTAAAACTGACAAAATGCTTAACACATCTGGCAAAATTAATACTTTTCCCACTCTAAAATGTGCTGTTGTTGCAGGTTTTCCCAGGCGGTATTGATAAATACATTTTTTGAGTTAATTTATCTAGTGTGAGAGTAAATGTTTGGTCTTGGGCAGGGATGCTGTGTGGTTAGCAGGTTTTGCTGTTCAGAATTACGTGGAAAGGCAGCAGTCCAAAGTGGACTGTGTAAGTAGAGTTTGCTGCTTGCCTGGGTCTCTGATTAGAGGAAGCCCTTGAGGCAGAAATTGGTTTTCTTTGACATTCCTGAAAGAATAATTTACTCACAAATTCTATGACCTAGTCTGTGCCAAGACTGGCATGGATGGGTAAATAAAATATTTTATGTTAGGTGCAATATCACTTTCTCCTCCTCCTCTTCTTCTTCTTCATCTTTTATTTTCTCTTTTTTTTTTTTTTTTTTTTGGTTGTTCTCTGTTCTCTCTCTCTCTCTCTTTTTTTTTTTTTTTTTTTCTTCAGGAAATCAAATGGTGCTGCCATTCAGTGCTAAAACAGGGCTATCATGTGACAGAAGATGTGCGCTATCAATTGCATCATTATTGCTTGTTGTATAGTGCATATCTCACAGAACAGAGTCTGGCTAGTATGCTAGTCTGATTTCATTATTCCCATCTGATTCTGAGGCCTCAGCATATCCATGCCCTTTTTTTCAGTGGAGGCAGGAGTTGATATTCTAGCCCAGTACAAACAAAGTTGCTCTCAGTGAACCACAGCATGCCATATCACCATCTGGAGTGCATTTCTGAGAGAGCAATCAGTGCTGTTGTCTATCACTTTACCAGCAGCTGTTTCCTGCCAAGCTCCTTCACTCCAGCTCTCCACTGCTGCTTGCTCAGTTGGGTCCTCCTAGGCCATGCAGGCCACGAGCAGCCACCCTGGGACAGCTGTGTAGCACACAGATAGTTCACTACACAGAGCTGAGCGGTGTGTCTGCTCCTGACTTTACCTGGACCCCTGTCACATGGATTCCAAATTTATTAAGACTGCAAAATTATTCATGGAAATACACTGTTAGTATTGCATGACTTAGTTTCCCCTTGGGAATTCTGCAGGGAAAAAAATGGTGATAATCCCTGGTTTGTTAGCACCTAGATGGGTAGCTAATGTCTACATAGCTCCTGTTTCCTTATGACTTACAGCACTAGTGTTGAAAAGTGCAGGCTGGAAATGTATTTACATCACCTCTACCCTCAGAAAAATGTTCAGTAGAGATATCCTATTCAAAATCTTAAATTTTTTGAAAAAAAAGAAAAACCACCCTCCCACTTATTTCTGATAAAATACTAAACAGTTTTACCCTGTTACACAGAAGTCACCATTAAAAGTCATGGTAAAATGAATACTGAAAAGCTTAGTACTTATACATGCTATGACCATAAGATGGAGATGTTGGGCTACAAAAGAAACTACGTACTTCATTGCCTCACCACTTTGGTTACTGTGGGCTTATTTGAAGAAAACAATGATGATTATTATTAGCTAAAATTAGTGTTGTGGTTGGGATTAGAGACCAGCCAAACCAGGATGGCAGAGTGCTAGAAATATGAAATTCTGGTTTTAAGTGCAGCATTAAATGTGAAAATGTGAGCTGCTATTGTAATGTTTTCAACAGTGGATTAGGATGTGCCTTTGTTTCACAAAAAATGTTGAAACATCATACTTCTAAATAGCAGAAGGTACCCCCCTTTCTGATGAGGAGGGAATTATATACATCTCTCAAAGGCAGGAAAAATGTCTTATGTATAACATGAGCCATACATACTGTCTATAGCATATATTTATTTTCTTATCTTTGAGTACATCATCAAAGTCCAAGGTCTAATCAACAACTCACTCTCTGCAAGAGGCCCCAGGACTGCAATAGCAGAGGAGGAAAATTGCCCATGGCTGTGCAGGGGAAACTGGAAAAGATGGGTTTCAGCCCCCCACCCTCAGTGTGGATCTCAAACAGGTAACCTTTTCCAACCTCTGGCTCATCATTTTATTAGAGAGTGTATGATTTCACCTTGAAAAGCATCTTAAAAATTGTTCCTTCTTACTCAGTTGATCCACTTTTCTCTGTGGGTTGTCACGTCTGTAGTCCCCTTCTCAAGTTGTCCCCACTAATGAGGCTGAAAAGTAAGCTGAAACCAATTCTTGGTTATGTGCCCCCTCAAAAGTGTTTGGAGAGTTTAAACCAGCTATACTTGGGCTGAACTCAGTGCAAGCAGTATTTCTGAACAAACAGAAATGAGGATTTAGTTTTCGGTTATGGAAATGTTCAGTTATTAGCTGTTTTCTTAACGGGAGACAATGATGATTAGATAAAAGGAAGGGTGGTTTCCTGGCAGTGAAGTTAATTACTTAAAAGATAACCAAGGGTGTAGTGGATTTAGCATCCCCTGCAATCTTACACCCCAGTCCAGACACCCATCTAAAACTGAAGCTTAGTTCAGTTAGCATTTCTGAGTTAGCATTTCAGTTAGCATTTCACAGTGTCTGAGGAAACTGTGAATGAAATCCTGTGGCCTGTGTAATACATGAAATCTGACAAAATTATCTCAAAGGCTACAGAATCACAGAACAGATGAGGTTGGAGGGCAACTCTGGAGACCATCAGGACTAAACCCCTGCTCAGAGCATGGTCAGCTACAACAGATTGCTCAGGGCAATTTTGGGTGTTGAATATCTCCGAGAAAGGAGACTCCATGACCTCTATGGGAAACCTGTGCTAGTGTCTGACCACCCTCACAGTATAAAGTGTGTGTGTGTGTGTTGTTCTTGTGCTTAAATAGATTTCCTTGTATTTCAGTTTGTGCTCATTTCCTCTTGTCCTGTCACTGGACATTACTGAGAATGGTCTGGCTCCGTATTCCTTACTCCCGCCCTTCAGGTATTTATACACATTGTTAAGCTCCCCCCCTGAGTCTTCTTCACTCCAGGCTGAACAGTCCCACCCCTCTCAGCCTCTCCTCTTATAAGAGATGCTTCAGTCCCTTCAACATAGTCCAGTATACCCACATCACTCTGGTACTGGGGTCCTGGATCTGGGCCCACCACTCTCCATGTATCTCACCAGCACTGAGTAGAGGGGAAAGATATTCCTCAACCTACTGGTAACACTCTTCCTAGAGAAGCCCAGGATGCTGTTGGCCATCACTGATGTGAGGGTGCATTGGTAGCTCATGGGCACACTGGTGTCCACCCAATCTCCTTTTCTGCAAAGCTGCTTTCCAACTGGTCAGCACCCAGCCTATATTGGTGCATGGGGTGCATTCCCCTCCACATGCAGAACTTTGCATTTCCCTTCCATGAGGGTCTTTTTGGTCCATCTCTCCAGCTTGCTGAAGTGCCTCTGAATGGCAACACACCCATCTGGCATATCAGCTGCTAACCCCAGCTTTATATCATCTGCAGCCTTGCTGAGGGTGCACTCTATCCCATTGTCAAGGTTATTAATGAAGATGTTTACCACTATTGGACCCAGTATTGACCTCTGGGGCACACCATTAGCGACTGGCCTCCAGCTGGACTTTGTGTTGCTGATTACAACCCTTTGAGCCTGGCAGCTCAGCCAGTTCTCACTCTATCTCACTGTCCACTTATCTAGCTTGTACTTCATCAGTTTGTCAATGGGGATGTTATGGGAGATGGTGCCGAAAGCCTTAATAAAGAAAAGATAAACAAAATCTGCTGCCCTCCCTGTATCCATTGAGCTAGTCACTTTGTTGTAGAAGGCCATCAGTTTGGTCAAGCATGATTTCCCCTTCATAAGCCCATTCTGACTGCTCTCAATCACCTTCTTGTCCTTAATGTGTTTGGAAATGATTTACGGGATAATTTGCTCCATTACATTCCCAGGGATTGAGATGAGACTGACCAGTAGTTCCCTGCATTGTCCTTTTAGCTCTTTTTGAAGTTAGCAGTGATACTCTTCTTTTTGCAGTCCTTAGGAATGCCCTCCAGCTGCCACAACATTTCAAAAATTACCAAGAATGGCCTCACAATGACATCAGCCAACTTCCTCAGCTCTCATGGGTGCATGTCATCGGGGCCCATAGTTTTGTGTAGGCCTGATTTACTTAAATATTCCCTACCCAGATCTTTCTTCCCCAAGGGTAAGTCTTGCTCCAGACTTCCCCATTGGTCTCAGGAACCTGAGACTGCTGAGGCAAAAGCAGTATTCAGTACCGTGGTCTTTTACATGTCTTTTGTCACCAGGTCCACTGCCCTGTCCAGCTGTGGGGCCACATTTTCCTTAGACTTCCTTTTTCTGCTCATGTACTTGAAGAAGACCTTTGCTCTTCATATCCCTCAACAGATTCAACTCCAGGTGGGCTTTGGCTTTCCTTACCCCATCCCTTCACACTAGAACAGTGTCAGTGTGTTCTTCCTGGGTCACCAGCCCCTGCTTCCACCTATTTAACACTTCCTTTTTGTGTTTGCATTTAGTCAGGATCTCCTTGTTCATCCCTGAAGGGCTCCTGTTGCCTTTGCTTGATTTCGAAGCTTGTTGGGATGGGCCACTCTTGAGCTTTGAGGAGGTGATCCTTGAAAATCAAACAGCTCTTCTAGACCCCCTCTCTCTCCAGGACCTTATTGTGCTGGCTTCTTCCAAACAGATCGCTCTCTTGGGGGGGGGGGATCTGTCTGCTCTCCTGAGGTCCAAGGTTGTGACACTGCATTTTGCCTTGTTCCCTTCTCTCAGGACCTTGAACTACACCATCTCATGATCACTGCAGCATAGGCTGTCCCCAGCCTTCACATCACCGGTCAGTTCTTTGTTGTTTGCAAGTAACTGGTCCAGCAAAGCACCTCCCTTCATTGGCCCTTGATCACCTGTGTCAAGAGGTCTTTTCTGACCGTAACAATTCATGACTCCATAGGCATGCAAATTTGGTTTTCAGAGTTCCAGTTTTATTTGGATGCCACCAAACGGTGATAGAGAAACACAGAGTTTTACTTCTACTTTTTTTTTTTTTTTTTTTTTTTTTTTTTTTTTTTTCTGGCTAGAACCACAATTTATCAGCAGAATTAAAAAATTCTTCCCTCTTCTGTGTTAATAGCAGAAACTAGCCAAGGAACTAATTACATGTGATTATGATTTTAAAGATAAACTCTCTTGAGGAAGGTCATTGGTTTGTGACAGACAGGAGGGATATTGAATTTAATAAGACCAGAGTGTATGCTTGAAGTTCAGAATAAAAATGTTTTTATGAGAAGGCCAAATGGTGTAATATTCACATTTCCTAGGTGAGCTAGGTGCCAAAAATGCAAGCACAGTGTCCCTAGACTCTGTATGTAGTCAGTGGGGAAAGACAGGATACCCCCCGGGGAAGACAAATCTGTCTGCTCAGGAAAATTCAGTCATGTCATTCAATTTCCTGTACGTGTGTGTGATCACCCAGATTCAGTGCAAGCCCCTTTAATCTTCAGCCCTTCCTTCTTGTGATCTGATTTCCATAAAAAAGTAACCTGGGCAGGGAGGAGCAATAGCCTGTTCCAGCAGATGGCCAAACTGGATGCTTGGGGCACTGGGAACATAGGGCCCTCCAAGAACTTGAGTGTGGCTCCTGATGTGAAATTCCTTCAAGCATCCTCTCTCCTTACACAGATTCTCCAAAGCTGTGCAAACAGGTACAATGTCCAAACAGGTACAGTGCCATACAACGGTCCATGGGAGCTTTGTTCTGCAAATCACAGGGCTTACTTCTGCCTGTCGATCTGGATGTAGGTATCTAGCTGCAGTTATTCTTTTTTATTTTTTTTTTATTTTTTTTTTTCTTCTGTGTGAAGATAAACAGTGCTATTGACTTTGGAAATTACTCTTGCCAAAGAGATTTTGAACTTTAGGCAGGCAAGCTGGGGAGTAGTGGTATAAGCAACCCATCTGGAGTTATATGATAGATGGGTAGCACCGCCAGGAAAAGCACCCGGGTGCCCTGACACTGGGCCCGTGCTGCCTCCCCTCTTCAGCCACTGCACTCCTTAAGGTATTTTATTGCTTATGTCTCTCAGGACATGTGAAAAAGGCTTAAAATACACAAGACAAATTATCCAACATAATTCTCTGGAAAATGTTGTGTATCTTAAATGCAGCCAAAGTGCAGAGTGTATGCCAGTTGTAACAGTAATCACTCATTTTCTGTTTTGACCTAGCTGAGAAATTACAGACTTGGAAAGCAGTAATTTGAATGTAAGAATCTTTGTCGTTTCAAAGGTTTTATTTCTTTTTTTTTTTTTTTTTTTTTTTTTTTTTCCCTTCTGGGAGCAGTATGTACTGTGTGAGCTGTTTCTCTGTTTGTTCAGGACACGTCCTACTTATCTGACCCTGCTCCCCAAAGGTAGTTAATTTATTGGAGATACATAATTATATTTCACTTCCTGTGCCATGAGTCTTCCTATCAGCTATTCACTGACAAAGCAGAAGTGGAACTGGTAAGGGTTAAACATCAGAAGATCAGTGAATGGCAGAAGAATTTCTCACTGTTTCCAGGTCAAGTATTCATAGGTTGTTTTGTTTTGAGCTGTGGCTTCTAGACTTGGATCATGTCAACATACAGAGCAGGGCTGACACTGAGACATCCATTTAATAAATATTTACTTTTATATGTGTGTTTGAGTGTGTGTGCGTGTATGCTTGCATGTGTATGTGTGTTCACCGTGCTCTCATCAAATATCCATCCTTAGTGGATGGATACATCCCACTCTTTCAAAAGTGTCTTGCCCACAAGATAAATCCAGTACACTTATTTACCAGAAACAATACCCTGGAATGCATTCTGTGGTTGTAGAGTCCATTTCATAGTATCCAGCTCTAAACTTGTATTACTATTTCTATTTTTAACAGTAAGGTAGCCACATCACTCAACTGTTGGCACAATGAACTGAAATAGAAAAAAAATGCTCTTTGCACCAGTCTCCACCAATACAGTAAGTTGCGTTAAAAATATTTCCTTACATTTATTGTCTCCTTAGGAATTAAAAAACAAAACAAAACTACAACAACAACAACAAAAAACACTTGAAAGGCACAAAAACCATGGATACATCAGTATGAAATGATCAAAATGACACAAAAGGGTATAGGCAATAAAAGACAGTTATTTTCAAATGAACAAGAAAAAATCATGGTGAGACTTAAGTGCATATGTTGGGACAGTGTGTTCGTACCAATGACAGTGTGCAATAGCATTTGTAACAAACACATCTTTGAAACAATTGTGTTTCTGAAAATCTGGCCAAATCAGTTTAGAATTTTAAGTTAATTTGTCATGCTTACGGTATTTTTATGTTCATTGAATTTCCTAGATCAGACTGTAAAATCCTTTTACTTATTTACTGCAAAATGTAATCTATTTCTCATTGTATTGATAGTCACATTCTAAATTTGAACTCTAGGGTCCAAATGTGAGTATTGAAGTCAGGAAGAGATCTTGCATGTTTTGCAAGGCACAGCTCTTTATAACATGAATACTGTTGCTTTGAACAAGCCATTGTTCTTCTATGCACATTTTCTGCCACAAAGTGTCCTTTTCTGATCCTTGCCTTTTAATCAGAGCTATATCTCATCTCCTCCCAAGCCACATCCATGGCAGCCAGGCCACAAGGTGTATGGCAATGGAAAATCTGGAGCAACCTGCAACAAGCTGTTTTAACTTCATAGAACTAAATGAAGAAAGTTTCTTTTTCTGCGTTACAGTCTCTTGGGCAACTGTTTTGTACCACTCTTGCAATAAAGCTGATTAAATCTGATTCTCAGATTCAGCATGTAATTCATCTAACAGCCATTCACCGCTTTGTATATGACAAAACAATAGAATTTTCATCTTGATTATGATCCCTTAATCTAAAACAACCGGCCGTCATCCATAATGGACACTAACTTTTAAATCTATCCAAACCAGAAAAATCACTCTTCAAACCGTTCATTACTTAGAGAGTTATGATTTTGCTGCAATCATGTGAAGCTGGCAGACTGTTTATAAAGAAAAGTTTCACCTGAATTACTATAGTTAAAATCCTTTCCTCCAGGGAAATGTGACCTACAGAAATGTTTCACATTATCCCAAGAAAAAGAGCCATGCTGAAAAGATTAGAAAACATCCCATGCACACATGCACACATATGCTTACATGCACGCACACTCTCCCACCCCTAGCAGTACTGCGGGTAGCAGAAGGAGCAGTGCACTTTCACAGACTCCTGCCTTGTGCTCAAAGGAAATGCAGCAGACATTTAAATATTTCCAAACCAAACAAGACATCCTGAAGGATTCTCCTCCTGTGGCCTCATTATCTGCTTGCATCTGTGTTTTGAAAAATCAAAAGCAAGGCTGGAGCAGGCAGAGCCACGCTAGACAGGAGCATGAAGGGGAAATGGAGAAGAATGGAGAAAAGGGTTAATAACATAACTCAGACTGTCCTCACTTGTTGGAGCTAAATATATATATATATATATATATAATTAGAATGAACATTATAACAAAGAATCTTTCTTTTTTAAGTTATCTCTTAGAACTGTACAACTTTTAAATTGGAAGGCCAAAGCTGAAAGACAATGACAAGACCTGTTTGTAAGTATCCGATCACCCCTCTAGAGTTGAGGGAACAATTCTTCCCTGAAGTTGTACCTTTGCATTTGCTTTCCAACAGGAGAACTCTGGGGCTCAACTGTTCTACCTATATGAACCCCAGAAGCCCAGAAAGGCCCGAGGCTGTTGTGATGAGCAAGCCATTGACATGATTAATGGGCTGATTCAGACAAGACCTTTTTTCACTGAGTGCCAAATGTCATCCAACCCTCATCCAAGTCTGAAGAGAACCTTCCAAAGGGTGTTCCTTGCATCACCTGCTCTCACAGTGCCTCCACAGTGCTGTGCAAGCAGGCCAGCCCCACAGTTTGCCCATTCCCACCACTGCCATGAAGCTGTGATGTTGGGACTGGGTGCTTGCAGAGGGAGGGAAGAGAGGGCAGGCATGAAAGAGGCATTTCAGATATGGCTGAGAGTGAGGCAGAGAAAGAAAGAGAAGAATGAAGCAAAAGAGAGGAAAAAGGAGAAAAAGAGGACAAGAATAGCATTCTTGTTCCTCATTCCAGCCATCTTCAGAAGTTATCCTCCCACTGGTTATATCCTCTGTTTTTTTCACCTTCAGAATGTGGTCATTCTGTAAATAAACTATTTTTATTTTAAAACATAAACAGTATATCTTACTGTAACGTGTCTGTAGGCCTTAGGAAAACCTTGAGCAGCTCTTAGTGCCATAATGTTATGGCCTTCCTTCATAGAAGTGCATGTATGAGTCAGTCAAGGTAGACTTTTCGGCTGCCAGTATTAAAATTGAACTCAGTAAAAGCCCCAGCTACCAGCTTTGGTGTTGTTTTATGTCATAAATCACCTCCCACCCTGCATCTGAATCACCCTGCTGCTGAGACGAGGGCTGCTTCAGGCATGCCAGGCAACAGGCAGAACAGAGCTAAGGAGAAAGGCATGCAAGTGGCCATGGGCACAAGGACTCAGCTCACCTGGGATGGAGGAAATACGAGTGGAAAATGTTGGCCTGGCCCAGTGGAAAGCACACAAGGAGTCAGCCTGAGGGCAGAAGCTGGCTACTTGCTCTGCGGCCATCCCTCCTGCAACAGCAGCCAAGCCTGGTGGCTCTGCTCCAAGCTGCCTACTCCAAGCCATCAGTCTCCTCCAAACTCAGTGGCTGGGTACCCCGAGGTTTTCCTCATCCCCAAAACCCTGTGAGTGATCTGTAACAAGCAACCTCCAAGTTTAAGGCAACAGGCTTCTGGCCTCAGAGCTGGTGTATCTTGCTGATGCAGCACACAATTCCCATAGCAAGATGTCCTAGATGAAAGCAGAGGTCTGTCCTGCTCTGACCACCACTCTGTGCCACTGCTTGTGCTGCTGATAACTGTTACCCTGGCGCTAAATCCTGATAGGGATCTTGCACATCTGAGCCTCTTCCTACAGCTGGGAGGAGGGTTTTGGGTTTTGGCTGTCCAGAGGCCACAGATGAGGATTTTTACAGCCTCAAACTAAACACTGCCTCTTTCCTACTAGGAGAGCTGCCATCACTGAAGTCCAGGATCTACTGGCTGCTGACATTTACATGAGGATTTATGACTGTAATAAATTATGCTTCAGATTTACCTTATTTGGAATAATTTTGGACTATCTTTTCCCTGCATTTTTTATAGCAATGTAATAGACTACATTTTAAAGGACCAGGAAGATGTTGATGTTACCTTTACTGCATAAAGAGCTTGGATACAAAGCTTTCCAAGAAAGGAGTTTTTGGACAATGCAATGTTATTTATTTACTTAAGCCATTTTATAATACTCTGGCAGCCTAGTCTAATGGTGAGGTCCCAGGGAACTTTGATTTTTTATTTTTTTAAAAGTTTCTGTGCACCACAGGATGTACTTATTTCACTGATAAGACCAAAAAAAAAAAAAAAAAAAGAAAAGAAAAAAAAAGGCTTTTCTGAAGGAGCAAATCTATATTCTTTTTCAGTGATTTTATCTCTTCAGGAAGACTACAGGTATAAAGGAAATAGGAATACTGAAGCAGCTAGAACAGCTAAAGCTCATCTTTGCAGGAATCTGCAAATGTCACCCATGTGTGAGCTAAATTCACTTTCATCTAGTAGCTAAAAGTGCTTCTGATCTGGTATGTTTGAAGCAACCATTTTAGCTACCTAGAAATATTTTAGAGAGAATAACAATAAAAAAAAAGACCAGAGGAAAAATAAAGACCATCAAGTATATGTCCAGAATAAAGGAAGGATCATTTTATCCCCATTCAGATTTCTCCTTTTCCCCATCCTCTACTGCCCTTTCATTTCATGCATTTCTGCATTTTCGTTTCTGAACTGAGCTCCCTAGGAAAGGTGATGGCTGTTCTACTCCTATATATGTACCAAAAGGAAAGGACTTCCCATCCTGCAGGTTAGCCATGTTAGCTTCCTTCTTTCATTCATAAAAGGTCTTCCCAGCTCATATTTTCATTCACCCCCTTTATCCTCCTCAACTTCTCTTTGTCTTAGCCCACCCTTTGCATAACACTTTTCCTTTCCTCAGGTTTCTCACCCCCCTTTCCTCACTGTAGTCTCCCCAGCCACCTCTCTTCTGTCCTTTTTTATGTACTTTTTATTCATACTTATTTCTGAGCCCTGGGCCCACATGTGTTTTCCCCACCTATAGCTCAAAACCTTTTATTTGTTGGCTCACTTTTTGTGAAGCCTTCCTACTAACATCCTTCTCCAGTCATTTCTTTGGGCTCCCCTGCTTCCTGGACACACCATCTGTGATTCATCCCCTGGGTGTCAGCCCACAGCAGCAAGTGGATGTCATGCTTTCCAGGCCCCCAGGCAATATTGGGTTTGCAGACGGTAAACTCACAACCAAAGGCACCCTGTTAGCCAAGATGGACTTGATACATCAGGATGTCACAGTGCAGAGATGTGGAAGGAGCCTGTACCCATCTGTCCATGTCAGTATGGTCCCACCATGGTCAATATGCCTTCTGCCCTCTGCATACATCCAGAGCCTGTCTATGGGTTTATCTGCCCAGGTAGGGAGTAGCCCCTGCACTCTACATCCTCTCACCTTGTGTCCCAGTCTAAAAGGGACATGTATGTCCCCATGGCTCACTTTGCTGGTCTGGTCTGCCTTGGATCTCTGCTGGAAGTCCCCCTCTCGGGAGCTCTGCAACCAAACAATGCATTCAGTGACGCCGTTTGGCCTTTCCAACACAAAGCAGCTCTCAAGAATCAACAGGAACACAGTGCTCCGATAACTGGGTTAAAATAACAAAGGAAGGCCCGCACGTGTGAGTATGACTTAAACTTCATTCTTTCCTCTCAAATTTTGTGCAAGTTTGTCTCAGCACTCCCACTCTCTGGCTGGGAGAGACAAGCCACTGCTCACTGCCTTTCTGCTGGGAATGGTTTTAGGCAGTGGTGCCCGTCAGCTCAGGTCCAGACAGGGCTGGTGAAGGACCGGCTTGTTCTCCAAACCAGCCAGTGCCTGGATGGATAGCTGCTTCCCACTCCTCTGGGAAGAAGTCAGTCTCTCATTTCTGGAGACATCTCACAACCATCCTTATTTCATTTCCTGCACGTTTCCTCCCAGCCACCTCCTTTGTTTTCCTCTGTGCAGTCACAAAGTAAGTCAAGGTGCTATGGCAGCTTTCAAACCAACATTTTTGTGTGTGTGTAAACGAGGTCTTCGGGGGTCTTTGTATTTGCTGGTTTTCTTTCTTATTCTCCTCTCTTCTTATCATGCTCTCCGCAACACCATTAACTCTTGCTATGGTTAACAGGTGCATTTAATAACAAAATACTGATATCTGTAAGTACATAGCCTTCCCAGTGCATTGGACAAGGTGATATTATAAATAAGATTGTTACTGATAACAACAGCTCAGTACATTTACAATACAGTATCTGATCAGACTGTAAACTCAGAACTTCTGTAGCAGGTTTTTCTTGCAGTTATGCCAACTCTCATCAAGTAATCAACCAAAAGTAATAAAGCTTTTCCATGTTTGCAGCAGTGTAACTAAGATGAGAAGATGTTTATTCATGGGCTTGAAATGCACTACATCCACTCTGGGCACCAAGCTTCCAGTTGCATCTAAATATTTCCAACCTGAAATAAATATCTGAAATAATTATCTGAACTCTAGCATCCACCATCCTTACATCAAGAGCCTTTGGCAAGGTCCTGTTTAAGTCTGAAGAAACACCTGAAGAAAATAAGTTTATCACATGATGGGATGCCATGAACCAAAAGCTGGCTAAGAGATTGGATGTAATAAACAAGAATAAATGGCTAATTTCTGTCCCTGAAAAAAAGGCTGGCAGAGGAGTGCCAAGGTCTGGTATTGTTTAACATAGATATTGGCAGCCTGGAAAGGGGAATTGAGCTGTCTAAATACAAACAAAGTTATTTATGTCAGTCAAACCCTGGTACTTCAGTGGGGGAGGCATGTGAGTGGGACTTAGCCAATGCAGGCAAAAGACCAGTACAAGGGCAAATAGATCTAAATTGGTGGCACATGCAGAATAAGACATATTGGAGAGGAAGGCAAAATATTTGTGTGACTGGGAGCATTTGAAACTTGTTCCGGAAAAAGACTTAGGGCTTATTGAAGACAGCTTAAGAGAAATTTCTGCTCTCCGTGCAGCTGTCAGCTGCAGTTGGAGAGTGCTGGGGACTATACAGCATTATGCTAGAAGCCAGCGGAGCACTTCTGTCTATTACATGTTGTACAGGACCTGGCATCTCAGCCAGTGCACATACAGTTTATCTGACTATATTTTCCCATGAGCCCATCACCTGAACATAGTCAATGGAGAGAAATATGCATGCTGAGCTTAAGATTCATGTTTTCCTAAAGAAAAGATCTCTAAGAGGTCAGATTGCTTTTCCTCTGATGCCAATTTTGACTGTATTTTTTTTTTTTTCTGCAAAATGAGTTTTTACAATGAGCTTTGATGTCTATTCTATAGAAAACTGCGGTCTGCTTAAGCAGGTTTTGCTTCTTGTGAAGTGGGGGAGGAATCTCTGCAAGACTGTAGGGGCCAGAAAGTCTGAAGGTGGTGGTCAGCTGCCTCAGGAGGAAGACGGGATGAGATGTGGTAAAACCACTTAAAAATGAATTTTTAAAAATAGTTTAGATGAAAGAGGAGCTTCTATTCTCCCTTGTCTTGGCATTACAGTCAGAAGAGACATAATGGACAGAAAGAAACCAGTCTTTTATGTGTCATCTAAGCAGCCTCTGGCACCCTCCAGCACAGGATGCCACAGAGATCAAGAGCTAAGTTGAAAGCTGAGTGCAGTCTTCACTGTCAGAGTGATTGGTGTGGATGCAAGTTATCTCATACTTGTCTGCAACAAAATTTCTTACATCTTCTGAAGCTTCTAGTGCAGGTGAAATGAGCTGAACAGGTTGAAAGAATATCTTACTTGGGTGCAGCACTCACCTATGGGCTTTGAAAAGAAATTCATGCTAAATTGGGTAAGCAGTTCTTCGACTGCCAGGTGAGTATTTTGGGAAATTGATTATTTGGAAAAAAATATGCAGTGGCTGATCTTCCTAAAACAGTGACTGACATTTGGGATGAAGATCACTCCCTCTGGTGACAATCCACCATGAGCAAGCAGGGCATGCTAAACCCCTTACCACTTTTTTTAAGTCCACCGATTTTCTGCCCCCCTTCCCTCAAGTACCGGCTCCTGGACCATGTAAACTTTGAGTCTGGACTGATGAGGAACTTGCTACACTTCTTAGTGACGAGAGTCCATCTGGGAGAACATGAAAGCATGTGTTTTTTATGGGGCCAATGGTGTTTTTCTAGACCTCTACCTGCTGCCTCTGTCTGTAAGGATGTGGAAAAGCTGTGTTGGGTCCCCTCTGGAGGAAGGAAGTGACTTTGTCAATGCCAGCTGTGCAGGCAAGAGAGGAATTTATTATTGTCTCCACAGAGCAGGCTATGCAGAACATATGCTATAACTGGGGGCTTCCCCAGCTCCTCTGTCTGCTCTCCCTGTGTACAAGTCCCTCCTGAGGTACTGAGCTTGGGATTTTTTTCTAGCTCGATGTTTCTTCTGTTTTTATTTTACTTTGCATTCAAAGAATTAAATAGTGAGAAAGGGTTCTGGCTGTTTCAAACAGTGCACAGGAAATGAACAAGCTGAACGGTGTGTTTGCCAGCACACGGATCTTTTTGGCATATCTAAAGCCTGTCTGGACTATAGATTTGCCTCATTGTTAGCCATTAGTAGCCAACCATCAAAAGCTTTTCCATACAGAAGGAAAGCCATGATTTGCTGTGGAGCATGCTCCTGACTAATAAATATGTCCTGAGATGCCCCTGGATGGGATGGTCTGTTTCATATGAGCATCTGTTTTCTGTTTTTCACCCTTGGAGTTTGGTTCCTGCCTGGGGACCCTGGGGGCACTTACTCCCAGAACTGACTACAGGCAGGTGGAAACTGCTTTGATGTCTAATGTCCTTCTGCACTGCTCCCAGAGACGTCCCTGGGGAGACAGCCAGCCCCCAGGTGAGGGACAATGGTGGCCCGCAGGTGAGGGACAGTGGTGGCTGAGGAAGAAGGCAGGGCTCTCTTGGGACAGACAAATGTCAGCTGCTTACTGCCAGTGGTTTTCTACTCAATGAGAGCATGGCCTTGTGATCACATTTCCTTCTGATGCCAAAGGATGGATCCAAGAATGAAGCTGAGAAGGTAATCAACAAATACACTTCTGGCTGGTAGAAGAACTTGCTCATCTCTACTGGGCTGAGTATCTGGTTTGTGCTCCTTTTGCTCTTCCCAGTGCCTCCTCTGGGCCTGAACTGCTGAGTTACTATGAGACTGCCCTCATCTCTTCTGGCTGTCTTTTCTTTTGACCTTTTCCTTCAGCAACTGAGTTGGAGAGCCCATGTTATTTCCTTTGGGCAGTGGGAACTTTGGAGGAGAGAATCAACACCCTGCAATAAAAAGAGGAAATTTCGGGACTCCTTCTCTCTGGATTTGAGAAATGAGCACACATGAATATCTTTTCTTTTGCTGAGGGATGTTTTAAACCCTGGTCATGTAGTAGGGCTGTAGTGGGAGTAATTCATCTGTAACAATAAGGAGGAAATTAGTGAGAATATGTAGAGGAAATGTCAAGAGCTTGCAGAGATCTGTGTATCTGCTTTTATTATATTAGAAGAGAAACAGTGATGTATGAATCATTCGTGGCCACTCCTTGCCCTCATGGTTTTGGTAACAAAGGCCATTGTCTGAAGCAGTACAGGAGCAAGGCTTGTATCCCAGAATTCGAAGAAAATTCACTTGGCAGAGGGAGAAATCTTCTGGGGCAATCAGCAGGCATGGAAAGGTGGGAGGGGACAGCAAAAGAAGGATGAAAATACTAGAGGACTAAGGCTAATGCATGCTGGGGGAATACCACTCTGCACTCTGTTGGCCAGATTAGGCTCTTGCTGCTGTCATCACCTTCCTGGATGTTCACCACTGTTATCCTCACAACCACGCTGACATCAGGCACTACTGCTCCAGCTGAGCTCCACCTTTGTCCTTCTTATGCTCTCACTGAGAGCAAGCACAGGGCTGTAGTCCTTTCCTCTCCTGCATGGAGGTTCAGGCTTCATTAGCCTGTGTTGTCTACGGGGCCAAGCATTTATCATATTTTGGCAAACCTACAATAGGGAATATCCAGGGATAGAATTGTCATATGAAATACAGGCAGTTGATTGATTTCCACAGAAGAAATAATGCTCTTAGAAAGAAAAGTTACTTGAAAAAAAAGCTACCTGCTCTGTACATGTGTCCGTACTGCCAACTCTTAGGAGCTTGAGTAAGGCTGGGCTGCTTCAGACATGCCAGTTTCTCAGACAGATTTCTCCAAACAGCTCCTGCTGCTTTCCTGACAGAGCCTCTGAGCCTGCTGAGTAACTTGGCTGAGTCCTGGGCCCTAGTTCTGCTTGTTCAGGCTACTTTGGATACTTTCAATGTGAAATTGAGCCAGATTCCTCCGACCCCCTGCTCCTCCGCTGTCCTGCACAAGCCTCTGTTTGTTTACTGGAGGTCGCTTATCTTGAGCTATTGCCTTTTTCCTGTCCGCTTCTCCTTGCCACCTCACACTAAGCAAAAGCAATACATTAATGCTTTCAAGCATCCCAGTTCCCAGATCAACGCGGGAGTATTTGTGAGTCATTGCAGAGCCGCTCTGTCCTGCCTCAGGAGGCAAAAAGGGGTGCACTGCAGAAAGGGGGAATTTCCATGTGTGAAAGCAGGGGTTAGTGCATGATGTGAGAAGTGGAACTTGATGGTTATTTTAAGCAATGTAATTCTGCCTTTCATAGCTACAAGGTGGAGCTTCCCACGATGTCTGCACTAGTTACCCATTTTTGCATGCATTTTATCCATTATTACTCAAGCCTGATAACATTCACATTGCTCACCCTCTTTACTACAGCTCTGCCTGTTCAGTCACCTGGGATCAAAGTACATTTCCTCCAGTGCTTTCCTGCTGCTTCTTGTCCAGAGACAAACTCTGTTCTCCCTTGTTTAATGGCCAGGCGACCATCCAACCTTACCAGCACTAAGACCATGTCCCAGAGAAGACGTGGCAGAGGCTGGAAACATTTCTGTGCTTCAGCAGTTTTAAACTCAAAAGCATTTTTTTTTTTTTTTTAATAGAGTGAATCATGCTGCTGACTCTCATCTTCACTGCATCTTCCCACTCCTATTTGTTCCTATTCACCCACCGCAAAGGATGAGACGCACTGTCCTGTAACCAAAGAGCTGACTCTAATCCACCAGCAAATGCTCTGCAAACCACCAGTGGTCAACAAATCTCTGAGGAGGAAACCTCCAGTTTAAGAAACAAACAAATAAAAAGTCAATGCAAGAAGGGCCAGAGGCTGACTTTAAAGCCTCGATTCCAAAAGTAAAATTGTCCAGGAGTTCCCACTGTGCTCATGCTTTAGATCCAGTTTCTAACATCTAGTTTTCTTGCGTGGAAAAGTTGCAGCCCTTTAACGTAAGGATTGCACAGTCACAGACATCGTGCTGTTTAATTTCAATAAGCCTTAGGGAGTTGATACCACTTTAAATTTGGTTGTATTGGCATAGCTTGCAGCTGTACTTGTATAAACGAGGGATTATGGTGATGGAGTGCCCATAAACACCCGTTATGCAGTTTGAACTAAATCACACCTTTCATCATATCAGAAAACTGCTGTGCCTGAGACTAAGTCTCAAAGAATAATTTTAAACTACTTTGAACTGATAAAAAAAAGAGTTCTCATAAAGTAAAATGTGTTTGGTGTATGTTAATCAGGACAGGTATAAACCAATCTAAAAAGGATCTCTGAAAATAAGATAAGATTGCGTACACGAAAGATTTCAGTAGCTCAGCTGAATCAGTTGTAAAACTTCTATTTAAATAATTGGACTTCTATAATTGGATAGTGAGAATTAATGGGCTGCAACTCTACTGCAAGGAAAATGTTACCAGTGGAGATCCAGTCCAAGGAATCGTCCGTTATCTGTTCCTCAAAAGCAGCTCAGTCTTTTCAATGTACTCTGAAAACATCAAATTACCTGTGAGCCCAATGGCTCTTTGCACAACACTGCAAATTCATTTTGCAATGGTTAAAATAACCAATGTGATGCAGTTAACATTTCTCCATAATCTCTCAAATAAATCTAAATCCACTGTCAAATACCTCTAATTCCAGCTGCAGTTTGGTAGTGGTGTCCCAACAAATTTTAAAACCTCCTCCACCTTCCAGAATGTTTCTTTTTAGAAATGACCAATGGAGAAGCCAATAGATTTCTATAAATCACCATTGGATGAAAACAAGCATAAAAAGGAGGCTTGAAGTTGTTTAATATTACAGATGTTTTGGAGCTCTATTCAGTAGTTGGCAAGTCAGATGAAGCTGCTCTGAATTCTTTATAATCTAGACACAAAGATCATTGAACTCTGAGAGAACCTCTGGGCTTTTATTCAAAAATATGTTGGCTTCTATTTACCTCTTTCTTCATTTGTATCTATCAAATGGCTCAATATATAAATAAAGCCCGGGTGTTCTTATTAGCTAAGGCAGTATTTCATGCAGATTAATGCCAGCAGGTTCTGTAAAATACATCCCTATTCAAAGCCAGAGTATGTTTTGAATTAATTTTCATTCTGTATATGAACCAGGTATATTCTACCCCAGCTCTTATAGAGTGCGCAGCTGCAGCACATAAGAGGAACCTGTAGTGTTTGATTCTGGTCCCATCGTCCTTCCTCAGCAAAGCACTTCTAACTCTAAGCAGCTGCTCAGTCCCATTGACTTTAATGGGACTACTCACATGCTCAGGTATATTAAAATTATAATTGAAAGCAGTACCTGGCTTTCTCAGGGCCTAACTGAAATACCTACCATTTCTCTGAGCAGGCTTATTTAAATATTACCTCATGCATGTGTTACGAGCAAGTCTTTCTACTTCAATAAAATCACTCATATTGTTATTGAGTTTTAAAAAAAGTATTTGCTTTGCCTCCAAATCAGACTAAAATTCTCACACTAAGCTGAAAATTTTGTGTTGCTCAAAGCACTTTGCCAGCTGGGACAAAATGCAGCAAGATATTAATCTTGTGTTGGTCTTAATAGAATAATAGGCGAAGGGATTTAATGGGATTAATAAACTGACTGTTTTTAAAAAAAAACACTTTAGTCAAATGTCAGTGAGAAATTTGATGTCCCGCATAAGATATCTCTGCATTTGGCTAATTTTTTTCAACGTTAAATAGATTGTTCAAATGATCCCAGCTTTGGAGTGGTTGAGTGGTTTTTTCTGTGTAACATAAACACCCTCACAAGCAAAATCCCTCCACTGAGGCAGTAAGACTGTGATGAAACCAGAGAATGGAGAAAATATATATATAAGATTATAGCAGATCACATGCAAACTGTTTGAGGCGCTCCAGCGTGATTTCATTCCCATCCTGCGGAAAGTCTGGCTGGTGTGCTCTAATAATGGAAATGTTTGGATTAGCCTACACTCAGTCCATTTGCCTCAGTGCCTCACCAAATGGGAGCTAGGCGATCAGTCGAGATGACTAACTATTTGTAATTTAGTCGTAGCTTTCTTGTAGCCGGGATGGACTGAGGTCATTAGCGAGGCAAGGTTTGCGGGAGACATGTTACTGAAGCATTAGACCAACCGATCTTGCTGGAAAAAATAAAGCAGACTTTTAGACGTGCAAGACCTTCCTCAGGATAGACTAGAAGCATACCTAGAAGTAATATCTTCTCATCCCCCTCTGTGCTCACCTGTAAGGAGGAAGGGTTTGTAGAGCCTGTAGTCCTAGGCTGGAAGCCAGAGGTGACCAATGACTCTGTCAGTGGAGTTGGGTGCTTGTTGGATGCTACTTGGATGAAAGCATTGTAAAGAAATAAAAGGTGTTGTTTAGGTATCTGGCAATCTACATACAGAGGACAAAGCAATTAGAGACATCAGCTGGCAAAGAATTAGAAGATAATGAATGATAAAGAGGATGAGAAAAGACTCTTCTCATAAAACAGAGCAACAACTCAGAAAGCTGCAGGGATGCAGACCTTCCCATGCTGTGCACCAGCTGATGCTGATTTTAGCTTATCAGCTAGAGGTTTTCCTCACATTGTGGCTAGCAAATACATGCTCAAAGTCGGGTGTATACTCCCAGGCTCTCTCACGATGCTCAGACTACATCTACACATCTATATTTCTGGGTTTGTGTTAACACTAGAAATTCCAGTTTTCTTTGTTTTTATAGACCTCTGGAAGTCTCAGGGATGAGTACTGCACTGTGATTACAAAGTTCAGGGTGCTGGATCTCTAATAAAGGTTTTCTTTTTCTAGGATAGTTAGCACTCATGCCTGTTCAGTGATCATTAACAAATGTAAAAAGATGCAAAAAGTTTTTAATTGCATGGCTAAAACATAAATACCTTGTCCTCTCCATGGCGTAGCTCTTGGTCTTGGCTCTCATGGGCTCTGCAGCCACTAGAGTTCTTTAGACTAAACAAAAACCGGGTTTCTAGGCTAGAGAGTTCTATAATAAAATCAAATATCAAAACAAAATCAGATCAAATTAACTTTAAAATCTGGCCTTTTTTTTTTTTTTTTTTTTTTTTTTTTTTTTTTTCCCCAGCATTTGCTGGTCACCATTCAATTCAGGGAAAAAAATAAAATAAAATAAAAATTAAAAAAAAAAAAAAGAGGCTGGGTTCATTTTACAGACAGCATCCCAGAAACATACTGATGTCTAGAAGAGTACTGCTTCTGAAATGTCCTTTGTTTGGGAAGCTTTACAGGCAAAAAGGGAACCTTAGTCTGCTAGAGGAGAGGAATCCTTACAGGAAAGCCCAGAAGCCCCAGCCCTCAGGACGCCCCAGAAGATCCTTCCCCTTTCTTAGGAGGGCTCAGTCCCCTTCTCTGCCCTGTAATCACGTTCAGGAGCCGGGGCGGGATGCGGGGACCACAGTGCCCAAATTCAGATAATCCACGAGGCTGCGAGCCTCAGTCGCGGAGGCTGGGGAAGAGGCCGGGGCTTGCGGGAGGCCGATGCCGGCATCGTGCCGCTGGAGGGCACTGGCACCCCACGCGAGGCCGCCGGTGAGGCAAAGGCAGTTTTTTTCTCTTTGAGGTCCTGTCATTCCTGTATAAACAAGTTACGTTCGAGTGTTTAGGATATAAATTACGACCATGCAGGCTTGCCTCGGAAAGAATGTAAACACAGCACTGTGGTCGGAGCAAACTCTGAAACTGACTTTATAATTTATCACAGGCCCTGAGAAGCTCAGGGAAGAAAAGGGCATGTTTGAGCAGAAATATGTATTTGAAAAGATGAAAAATTATATATGTGTGCGCGCCTTTAT
Source organism: Oxyura jamaicensis (assembly GCF_011077185.1). Classification (NCBI taxonomy): domain Eukaryota; kingdom Metazoa; phylum Chordata; class Aves; order Anseriformes; family Anatidae; genus Oxyura; species Oxyura jamaicensis. The sequence goes on from NC_048894.1 coordinate 80,683,892, forward strand.
GTCATTACGCATGTATAAGTGCATGTATATAATCGATAGGCATGTGCGTGTAACTGCATGCGGGCGTCTACCTGTACAGCAACCTATTTTGCCAAAATTCACTCGCTCTTCAGCCTCTTCGGGCACTGGACCGCCGAGGGTGGCCCGGGTCGGGGGCGCAGAGGGGGTGCTTTTATCCCCACCGGGTTTCTTCTCCCTCCTCCCCCCCCTCCCCCCCCCCTTATTATTATTATTATTATTTTTGGCCACGCTATTCTCGGTTCTCCCCCCAACCCAGCCCCTCGATGCTTATCAAGCCACGGTTTTATCAAGGATCCTTCTCGCCCCCCCCCCCTCCCCATGACGCCCCCTCTTGCCTGCAGCCCCCTGGCGAAGCCTCTCCAGGGCGCAGGGGGGCTGCGTGGCCGTGGGAGGGGGGCACCTGCAAACGGCCCTGAGCATTTCAAGGGGGAAGAAGCCCTCGGGGGGAGAAGCAGGAAACCTGGTTCCTGCTGCTTGTGTGTCCGCTGCCCTCGTTATCTTCGAGTCTGCCCAGGAGAACTGCCTGGGATCAGGCAGGGCAGCCCTCGACCCTCGGGCACGGGTCCCCCCCCTCTCTCTTCCTTCGCTCTCGTCCTCCAGAGCCTTCAGGATCTGGGGTTGCAGCTTTAACAACGGGGGATGCAAAGGGAGCGGAAACTTCTCGGAAAGGGGCCGAGGGGAAAGAAGTGCCTGCCCAATGTGTTGTCGTTTATATACATTTTATTGGAAAAAAAAAATTTTGTACATCAAAATATTTTGGCAAACTGTAAAAAGTATACATAAGTGCAAATATATTCTCCTTTTAAAGCAATAGTGTGTGAGTATACACGAGATTTATTTAAAATATTTCTTTAAAAATATTGTGGTAGAAAAACAACTTTTGTAAAAATAAAAAAACATAACGTTGTCTTGCTGCAATACTGGAAAAAAATGAACTTTTCTTAAAGTCTATACACGAAAGGGCTAAACAATACTGTTTTATAATATCGATCGGTCGGTGCTGGAGTCCATAAAAAGTGTCTTCGGTGGGGCTCGGGGAGAGAAAAATAAAAAAGGAAAACGGGGGGGGGTGTCCTCGCAGGTGCTGAGCTGGGAGACTGTTTTTTCCTATTCAAAGAGACTTTCTCGTACAAAAATATTTCAGCTCGTTCACTTTCCCAAAGCTCGGCTCTTTAGGAGACGACGGAAAGGCGTTTTACCACCGGAGTGCTCAGGGACACTCAGTCTCACCTAGCGAGGCGCGATTTTGGGGAGTGCTTCGGAGTTACACCGGCTGTACGTGTTGTGTCCTTCAAGGAGTGGAGGGGCCCGAAAACTGCTTCCTTAGGTAATTTTTGCTAAGTGACTCGTGTACTATCAATGCTATCAGAGTGCACATTATATTTCGTCTGCGTGGGTCCGTCTATACCTCGGCTCTGCTCGATGCCACCTGATTGTCTCTGTTGGGGTTCTGCCTTCACATCACGCAGGGCTTGATGTCCTGGCAGACGCTTTGATGGTGGTGGTGGTGGTAGTAAGAGCCGCTAGCCGAAGGGTGAAAAGAAGAAATGCCGTTAAAATTGAGGACAAAATCCTTCCTGTCGCACACCGGGGAGGGGTGATGCTGGTAGCGAGGCAATCCCACTGCAAGAGAAGAAGAGAAGAGCTGCTCAGAAACCAGGTAGCTCACCCGCACGGAGGAGAGGCTTCCTCCTGCCCCTGCTCAGTGTGCGAGCTCCCCTTCCCGAGGAAGCCTGTCCCCTGTCCCGCTCGTAGGGCACGCGACAAGCCGCAGAGCCACGCGTGAACGCGTCGCGGGCGCACACGTGGCTCGGGGCATCCCTGCGTGCGGCAACAAGGGCACAGCCGGGCATCTGTCCCCCCTGAGTGTCCCTCGGTCATGTCCGGGGTCAGGTGAGACTGGGGATGTGAACAGAGGATGCGACTCGCGTGGTTTTCTGAGTGCGCCGGGGACATGGCAAGCGGATCCTGACCCTCGCTGCCTTCCCCTCCCTCTCTCCCAAATCCTACTCTTGCGGGGATGGGCGGGGGGGGGGGGGGGGGGGGGGGGTTCGGATGGGACGGGAGGTGTTTGCTTTTGACTGGGGGGCTGTAGGTTGAATTGCGACCACTCATTTGTGGTCATTCGTTTGTGTGCTGATGGTGTGTTTGTTTTTTTTTGGGGGGGGATGTGCGAGCTGTGCCCCTGTAGGCGCGTGTGCTCTCGTGAGCCTCAGATACAGGGCAAGGACACCCCACGCCTCGTCAACAGCAGCGAGCGAAGTACATCCGCGGCCCCGACATGTAAATGACCTTTCAAATTCCGATTTTCATTTCCCACAGCCTAAGGAAACCCTTTCGGGGGACGGAGCGCAAGGGGCCCCGTGGGAGATCGCCCTCCAGCCCGCGCCGCGCGGGGATCTTTAGCCTGGCAGGGATCCTACAGGATCCAGTGGGGAGGGGGAGATCGCCTGAGCAAGGCCCGCAGGACGGAGTCAGAGAGGGATTTGCTTTGCTTTGGCGTGGGGATGCCAGGCTCGGCTGATGGGACCCTGTCAAACCTGACCGAGGGTCAAAAAAAAAAAAAAAAAAAAAAAAAGAAAAATGAAAAAGGAAAGAAAGAAGCACGGAAAGAAAGAGAAAGGATAGGGGAAAAAAAGAGGGAGACGTGGATGGTTTTCCCCAGCGTCACGGAACCGGCACCTTTCGCGATTTGTGAAGCGAGCCCCGGCGGCGGCGCGCACAGCCCGGCTCCTCCAGCACTGTCCCCTCCTTCACCCCGCAGAGCTCACTTTATAAAAGTGATTATTTCGCTGGATTTCCTCGGCTTTCTAATAACCCTGCTGGTATGCTCACCATAAACCAGGGCACTTTATTACAATCCTGATTCAATCATTTAGCAGGATTTAACAGTGTGCGAAAAAAATCCGTACCACCCCCACCTCCCCAGTTTCAAAATCCTTTTAGCAGAACCGAGCCTCCTGTTTCCAATTTTTTTCCTCTCTTATTCTTGGGTCTGATGCAAATTCAAGGTTTTAAGTCCTCCCCATCGCTGTCATGAGTAGGGGGCTATTGACCGATCCACAGCGATTGCCACCGAATTTGCTTTTGCATTTAATTAAAAGAAAGGGAACAGCGGAATTCACTTGCTGCTGCATTTGTGGGGAGAGGAGGAGAAAGATTATTGCTGGGAATAATTACGAATGAAACAGCTCGGATCGTTTTTCCCTATTTCCTTTCATTCTACTGAAACGTTTGCGCCACAGAGATTTTGCGGATCACACACGAACGAGGAGTGGATCCGCACAAATAATAATAATAATAAAAAAATTATTTTATTTTATTTTCTTATCTAATGAAGGAATGGGGATGGCTTGCTCCCAATTGCTCCCAAAGCCCAGGGCCCGGATCCCTACTTCAGAGCTGAGGCTGTGCAAAATAGCCGGAGAAACGCCGTTTCACAAAGCGGAGGCACTAAATCTGAGCTGCTGGTAGCGGACGCTCGTCGGCGGCATTAAAAAAGCGTCCATCGGTCTGTCTGTACATCCGTCCTCCAACAGAAAGGAGCCGCATTTAAACCGCCCCAGCCTCGGAAACCGTGGTGGGAGGCTTCGGGGGAACCAGAACCCTACTCTTCTCTATTTCTTTCTCTCTCTCTCTGCTTTTTGTTTTCAGAAGCTACTCCTGGGCTGCCCCGCAATGAACGTTTCTCTTCTAGAAATCGCCTTTGGCACCTCGGGTGCGTGGCAGGAGGAGGGGGCAGACGCCACGCAACCCCTCTCCCTCCCCACGCGTGTCCCCGCGGGGCAGCCGGGCCACCGCCAGAAGTAAAACAAACAAAGAAAAACAAAACAAAACAAAAAAATCCGAAAGAAAAGCAAACAAACAAACAGATAAAAACCCAATCCAAGCAACAACAGCGACAGCAACAAAGCCAAGCCGAAGTGGCTAGCGGTGAAGGGAGGCATATCGGCGGGGCATGCCCTGGTGAACCCCTCCCGGCCACCAAGCCCCGTGGAAGCAGCGACTGCATCTCCGAAAAACGGATTTAAAGCGCAGCAGCAGAGCCCCATGGGCACGGAGCAGCCCTGCGGAAGACGCGCAGCCAGCCGGGTAAGGCACAGCGACCCGCTCCTCTCCCCTGCAGCCACTGCAGGGCCGTTTAGTGTTTTGTCACCTTTATTTTTTTATGATGATGATTATTATTGCTGTTATTTAGAGGGAAGGCGGCTCGCTGCTGTGCCGGCCATCCCCTCTGCACCCCCCGGCTGCCCGCTGCGGGGCTCCCCGCACGCACACCCCGCGGGGAGGCCGGGGCAGGGTGCGGGGCTCGGAGGGGGACCGGGGAGTGATTGACAGGAGCCCAAGGCGGGGGCAGGAGGGGACCCAGCGCTGAGGGTCGCCTGTATTTGTTACTTGTTGAAATTCCCATAAAATTGAACAAGACCTCGCTCTCATAGGGGTTAAGTCAGGCTAAAATCCTCTTCGGTGTGGTCCAGCCCAGACTGTCTTTGTTTGCTTAACCTCCGGGACCCACGTTTAAAAGGGCTATTTGGAAAATTTCCCCGTAAGAGCCCAACATCTTTTACCCATTTTTGTGCTAGGATTTTTTTTCTGAACAGACATTGTCTGTAATCACCGGCCGGGCAGGGAGGGGGTGAGAAAGAGAGCAGAATAAACCGTTTTTCCCTCCTCTTGCAGAAATGCATCGGATCTCTGCTCTAATCTCCTTCGCATTTCTCAAGATTAACGGCGCTTTTTTTTTTTTTTTTTTTTTTTTTCTTTTTTTCTTTTTTTCCCGCAGCCCGCAGGGCTTTGGGGATAATATTTAACGCCTTTTCCGATGCCTCCCCTTACGAGTCCCTGCGGACCGCGGTTTACCGAGGCGTCCTACGGGGGGACACGGACGGACAGACGGACGGACGAGCTAAAGCCGGGATGGAGCTATGCCCTACGCCCCCAGCCATCCCTCCCCGTCCCGAAACAGACCGGCTCCGACCCCCCTGCCACCCTGCCAGACCGTGCCCTCTCTTTCCCCCCTGCCCCGCCGCAGCCGGGGGGGGTCCCGCCGAAACCCCCGCTGCCGGCGGAGATCCGCGGCGGGGGGGCCGGGTCCGGGGCCTCCCCGCAGCCCCCCCTACCTGAGAGGTCGTCGCGGGGGCTCTGGTGCAGGTAGCCCTGCTCCAGGGAGTAGGAGGGCACGCTGGAGTGGATGCCCGAGGAGGCGGCGTTGGCGGCGGGGAGGCCCTGCTGCTTGAGGTAGGGCGAGGCCCCCGAGGCTGTCCAGTGAGCCGAAGGGCTCGTGTAGGGCGAGTGGCACTCGATGGCGCTCGCCATGGCCGGCGAGGAGGGCACGGGGCTGCTGCTGCTGTCGGGGCCGTAGTCCCCGTTGGCAGTCACCGGGCAGCTGGCCATGTAGGTCGAGCCGGGGTTGGGCGACATGTGCGGGACGTGGTGGCCGCCGCTGAGTCCCTCGTAGCCGCTGGCCATGGCGTTGGGCATCATGTCGAGGTTGTAGCCGTTGGAGTGGCAGGCGAGGGAGGCGGGGGGCGCCTGGAAGTCGAAGCCCTGCGGGAGGATGGAGGCGCCGAAGCCCAGCCCGTTCATCATGCGGTACATGGGCTTGAGCGCCTGGCACTTCCTCCTGAAGCCGCGGGGCCGCCGTCGGAAGGAGCCCTCCTCGAACATGAACTCGCTGGCCGGGTCGATGGTCCAGTAGTGGCCCTTGCCCGGGCGGCCCAGCCCCTTGGGCAGCTTGATGAAGCACTCGTTGAGCGAGAGGTTGTGGCGCACCGAGTTCTTCCAGCCCTGGTAGGAGCCGCGGAAGAAGGGGAAGCGGGCCTGCAGGAACTGGTAGATCTCGCTGAGGGTCAGCCGCTTGGAGGGCGAGCTCTGGATGGCCATGACGATCAGGGCGATGTAGGAGTAGGGGGGCTTCTCCGGCCGCCGCAGCCCCGAGCTGGCCTTCTTGCTCTTGGAGGTCGCCGCCGCCGCCGAGGAGGAGGAGGATGAGGAGGAGGTGGAGGTGGAGGAAGAGGAGGTGGAGGTCTCCAGGGCGGAGGAGGGCGGCCGGCTCATCTGGAGAGCTCCGGGAGCCGGGCTGCAGGAGCGGAGAGGGACGGGGGGCTCCAGCCGCTGCTGGCCGCTGGCGGTGGTCATCTGGCGGAGGGAGGGGAATGGGGCCGGCTGGGGTGAGGCGGGGAGGGAAGGGGGGGAGCCGGGCGGGGTGGGTACCGGGGCGGGGGGTGCCCCGCGGAGGAGGAGGAGGAGGGGGGGTTTGGGGAGCGCGGGGGGGCTCCGGGAACCGCTGTCCTCCGGGCACGTCCTCAGCGCGGCGGCGGAGCCCTGCGCATCCCTCCCGGCCGGCCCCTTGCGCCACGGCTCCTCTGCTTTCCGCCGGGGCGGGATGGACCGGCACGGCCCCGGCACGGCCCCGGCACGGCCCTGGCCCGGCCCCGGCCCGGCCCCGGCCCGGCCCCCGCCCTCCCTCCCCGCGCCGCCCGCCGAGGCTCCGCTCAGCGCCGCTCCGCTTCCTCCTCTGCCCCCGACCTGGGCACCGTCCCGCCGCCTAAACCGGCACGAGGAGGAAGAGCAGGAGTCCCCCCGCCCGCCCCGGCCCCTTCCGCACCCTCAGCCCTTCACAGACACTTTTTTTCTGCCTTAGAGGCTCGGCCACCTATTGGGTTCTTCAATCTCGCTCGCTTTTTTTTTTTTTTTTTTTAATATTTATTATTATGATTTTATTTCTTTCCCTGCAGACCCCCCTGAATCCGGCTGAGAAATCAGCCGGGCGGCAGAGATAGAGGGGGAGCGAGCCGGAGCGAGAGACCACCCCCTTTCCAGCTGGCCTGTGGCCACTCTTCATCTGGGCAGGAGGCGCTGCTGCTGCTGCTGCTGCCTCCTCTCCTCAAGCCTACCAGACCTCCGTTTTTTTTTTTCCTTTTTTTTTTTTTTTTTTTTTTTTTCTTTAGGATGGGGACAGCTTCTCTGTACCCCTTGCCACCCCCACCCCTCCTCATATAAAACGAAATGAGGAGCAGCCAGGGGTCCTGTCGGAGCACCAAGGATGCGCCCTCCTTCCCTCCCTCCCTCCTTCCTCTCCTCGGAGATTTTCTCGCGGTGCAACCTCAAATGTTGGGGGGGGGGGGGTCACCCCTGCTGGGAGCCTCCGTTGACCGGAGGAAACGGGGCAGGGAGGAGAGGGGCCGTCGGAGGCGCAGGGCTGCTCCCGGTTGCCTTGGGAGACTCCAGCATCAAGCTGGAGACGGGAGGATGACGGCGGCGGGCAGGGATGCTGCAGCAAAGGCACGGCGGTGGGAAGGACCTGGGCAGAGAGGGACGCCGTGCCTGCAGCCTTCTCTGTGTGTGTGTGTCCGTGTGTCCGTCTGTCTCCAGTGCAGCTCCGTGCTGGGAGCTCGCTGGTGGGTACGGGCAGGGAGGGGGTGGGGCTGGTCCCAGACAGTGACCTGCAGTTGAGTGGAAGCAGGCTTTTTCCATCAAACTCTGCCTGGATACCACACACAGAGCCCAAGTGTCAGTTTACTGCCCTGAGCCCGGCTCCTTTTCCCTAAGCTCCCCAGTAATTAGACAAAGAAAACCTAAATTAACTGAACAGGCGTCGACAGCTTCCTCCAGATCACCACCGCTACGTACATGGGAATGTGTCCGAAAAGGACTTGATTGTACCTGAGAATCAGCTAACAAAAACACTGCGAAGTCCGGCAAGGTTTTCTACACATTTTTAATAGGAAAAAAAAAAAAAGACTTCTCTGTCAATAGATCGTGCTCACCTTTCCTGGGGCATCGGTTTAAATTGTTCCCGTTGTAAATTAAGAACAAAACCCCCCACAAAAACACATATCTTTTATTTTTCTCGGAGGGGCGGGGAGGAGGCCGACGTGCGACTCCCGATATCGTTGCAACGATCGATGGGGAATATTTTAAGAAAATCCGTGCTTTTGTGCGTAAACATCCTTCCCTGCTGTAGGTCGGCGGGCGAGCGTCCTTTGTCGCCTTCCGCGGCCGGCCGGCCGGCTTCAAATCACGGCTGTCCCACTGGCGGGTGGCATCCCCGAGCCACTCGCGGGTGACATCCCCAGGCCACTGCGGCCAGCGTCGGGAGGCTGAAGGCATTAAAAGCAAGCCGGTGCGGGGGGGAAGAGGGCAGAAGATGGCTCTGACCTGGCCACCTCTCAGACAACTCGCCTTGCTCCGTGCTATAGCGGCGGGTTGGCAAGGGGCATTTAATTCCCAGGAAGATGTCACGGTTTAGGGGGATGTCGGTGTTTTGCCACGGGGCAAACCAGGGCGGACAATGTATCAAAACCCGAGGGAAGAGAGCCGCTGGCTGCGGTCATCTCCACGCAGCCCTGATAAGGGAGTCAGGGCTCACACGCTGGGTCAGCTCCCTCCTACCTGCTAGAAACGTCCTCTTCTCCGCAGACGACTGTTTTAAACACAGCATTAAGAAGTCTCCAAGACATGGTACTGAGGCTTTAAAAGATGGTTTGAAGTGCCTCTGATTAAACAGAAGTGCATTTGCTGTTTGGTGGAGATGTTTATTTTGGTTGGTGTATCCATTTCTGAGCTGATCCCAGCTTTGGAGCACAACTGGTTTGTTTTACCAGAGTATACGGAAATTAAACTTTTTGGCAGATTTGGTTACTCAGATGTTGTTCTATAATCATCGTTTTTATTCTAGGAAATCTCTTCATTATTGCGGTTTCAGTTTCATGTTCATAACACTGTCCCCTCTGCTTCGTGGGCTAAATGAAATAACGTAGACTAAACCGGTTAAGAAAATGGGAGAAAAATATGAAAGATAAATGTTTACGGTTATCTTGGAGTCCTCGTTGTTTTTTATTTTATTTTATTTTATTTTTTCTTCTTCTGCCCCCCCCCCCCCCCCCCCCAATTTTATTTTATTTTTTAACTGTGTGCTTGAGGCTCTTTCCCCTGCTCTGAGGTCCTGCAGATGAGAAGCGTTTTTCCAATTAAACCCGAGACTGAAACTTAAACAAATCCCCGCAGTATTGTAAAAGTGCCTTTCCTTAAGCCCCGGAGGATTTTCCCCCGACTGTCAGTTTCAGGGTGCCTGGGTTTAGCTCTCGATCCACGGCGGCTGACGGCGAAGCGCTGCCGCATTGGGGGACATGCGGGCGTTTTTACCGAGCGGGAGGAGCCCACCGCCCGCAGCCGAGCTCCGGGAACCCGGAACCGGTCCCGGAGGCACCGGGAGCCCTCCCGGGACAGGACCGGCCCCGAGGCGGCGGGAGGACGCCGGGCGGCGGGGACAAGAGAGGCCGGGATGGGAAGGGGCTGGCAGCGGTCCTGCCCCGTCCTTTGTGTTGCTCCCGGGACCTCTTGACTTCTTGGGACCTCTGGCAGTAGCCGTGCGATCCCAGTGTTTGTTTGGAGAGATTTTTTTTTTTTTCCCCTGTTTTTCTCCACCCCCCTCCCCTTCTTTGCGTACGCAAAGAGGAGCAGGCGTAACTCTTTTTATAGATGGCTCCCCGCAGGCTGCCGTCGGCACCCTTTTTCCCAGCTCCCGCTGAAGAGCTGGGGTCTCTCTCCTTTCCGGAGGCTGAAGGAAAAGGGAGAGGGTCTCGGCATCCCGTTTTGAGGGCTGAGGCACCCCGGGTTGGGGACCACCTCCCAGCTCCAGGGCAGGCAAGGACCTTCAGAGCAAAGTGTGGGGGCCTACCTCTCCTTGCGAGGGAAAATATAAATATATACATACATACATATATATAAATATAAAAGAGCAAATTAACCACAAAATCAGCCTAGCCCCAGTAGCATCAGCCCAAGTGCTCAGTGCCCCGAGCAGGCACTGCTCTCGCAGCACTTTGCAGGGGTTACCTGGGGGATCACCACCTAATTTGGGCTGGCTTCCCATTAAGATACCTTAGGATTTTTTTTTAGCAGTGCCTGGGTATGAGGGGAGCTAAGAACAGGTCGGGACACCTCCATGAAGGTAGTGGTCGTGAATTAGTAGGGCACCTTTCTCTTTCCTCCCCGGTCCGGGGAGGCTTTGCTCAGAGCCTGAGGAAGGAGAGAAAGACCAGGAGAGAAATAAGGTTTGGGCGAGAAGCCAGGCGAAGAGTAGCATCTATTCGCCTTTGGGGAAGGGTTTTTTCAGTGGGAAAGCGGCCTCAGCAGGTGGGAGAAGTGGTCCTCAGTGCACAGGAGCCCTGCAAACCCCCCGGGTAGCCGCCCCTCGGGCTGCAGGCGCCCTCGTTACTTTCCCGAGGTCCCAGCCTTGCTGGGGACATCCTAGCTCCCCCCCCAGGCACGGCTCCGAGGGACAGAGGAGGCAGCTAGCAGGGGTGTTGCAAGAGAGAGCTCCGCTCCGCTGCCCCGCAAGAACAGCGTCTGGTTTGCAAGTGTCACCCCCGAGTACTTCCACCAAGTGTTTGTGTGGGTAGGCTTGGCTTTTCCTATGCCAGATGAGAACGGTAAAGCTTTTATCCCCTCCCAGCTCTGCACAGCTCCCACTGAACTTCCCGGAGCATCAAAATAAACCCCCTACAGTGGTCAGGATATAGGTCACCTCTTTAAAAGGAAACACAACCCTTCCAAAAATATAAAACATCTTTGACGTGGAAAAAGAAGAAAAAAAAAAGGCAAAACAAAACTCTTTTGTCTCCGAGCATCCTCTGCGGGTGTAAATAAAACGTGACGGGCGCGGGGTAAAATAAGAAGCGGAAAGTTTGGAGACCAGCGCAGGTATCTGCGTTCCTGCAGGCTGTAGGGCAAGCTGTAGGATCCCGCTCCGCATACCCCACTGACAGCCGCGAGTAAGGGCAAAACAGGGTTTGGCCCGAGATCTGAAAGCGCGGTACCTTTTTTATTTTTATTTTTTTATTTTATTTTTTATTTTTTTTTGCCTGGCTTCTCACCCGCCCGGGTTTACATTCCGATCAAATGAGATTTCTGACTTTACACATTGTCAATAATTTTCATGCGTGCTCCGACCTTAATTACTTTCCATACCATTTGGAGCAAACCGTTTGGCCGCGGCGAGCGAGCCAGCGGTGCCCCCTGCCATCCCCCCTCATATCCCCCCCTCCCCCCGCTCTGTCGCGGACCCCAGCCCCAAAAACGTCCCCATCCCGTCCGTATCTCCCCATCCCGCAGGAACCCGGGGGAGCCGCCGTGCCAGAGCGGGGGGGGGGACGACGACGACGACGACACACGGACTGGCTGGGAAAAAGGATCCAGCATCGGAGGGTGCTCGACTATAAATTTCGGGGAAGGCCCTAATCAGGAGCAGGTTTCCCTGCTCGCTCCCGCTCTTCGCCTTCCCTCCACCCCAGCCCCCCTCTTTCGTGAGAGGTTTTCATTAATTTCTAAGTAAAGCCCGTAAAACATAACGACCCACTCAAAGGTAGGGCCGGGTTACCGAGTGCCGGATTATGACATGATTTACGAACAGAGGTTGGAAAAAAGTAATAATCCGAGCTCGCACCTAAGGACCGAGCCTGCCAAACGCAGGCACGGACTCTGCGGCCACCTCCTCACTCATTAGGGACACTTCGAGGTGGCGGGAGCAGGAAACCCTAAAGCCCCTTCTACATCTTCTTCTCTTTTTTTTTTTTTTTTTTTTTTTTTTTTGGTGTGTGCTTTTACGGGCTCTATGTGTCCCCTTCTCCCCCCGCACACACCTCTTTACACCGGTGCCTCCAAAGCCTTGGGTCTGCTAGGGTCCCCCACCGGATCAAAGGGGAAGGGGGGCGATGGTGCCTCCGGGGTCCCCACCGCACACACTCCCAGCGCCCTTTCTCTCTCTCCCTCCTCCATCCGGGAGGCTTTTATTGATGAGCTGCCTCCGAGCCCCCGCACGAAATGTCCCTGAAGGGTTTAGACAATTCATCAGCCATCACTTTCGGTATCTGCTTCCTCCCTTTCAAATACAATCCTCGCACACCACGCTAGGAGGGGAGGGGAGCATACTTGGGACCAGAACAGCTACATAATCAACGTCAAAATGATACCACTGACCTTTCGGAAACACGGAATCCGGGCCAAAAAACCCTCCGAATGATTAACTTTTTTTTTTTATTATTTTTTTTTTTATATATATATATTATTATTATTATTTTTAAACTTCCACTGACAGAGTATATACACAACGTTATTGCTTGTTTTCCCAAACTCATTAGGACATTGAGGAATCGTAGATCCATCTCTTCCTCTACAGCAGAGGGGGGAAACACCAAAAAAAAAAAAAGACCAACAAGAAAAGGACACAAATCCAAATCCATCCGTATATATATATATATATGTAGAGGGAGAGGTTTCTTAACGAAGCCCCTCGCAGGCTGCCCCCTCGGTGGGGGTGGCTCTGGGAACCGCAGTGCCCCCGGCGGCAGGGGGGGACCGGGGCCGCCGGGACCCCCTCCCCGCGGCGGGCAGCCCCCCGTGCCGCCGGCCCGGCCTCTCCGCTGGGTGGCGCTGGGCTCCTGGAAATGGGGGCTCCGGCACGGCCCCACCTGCCGGGACAGCACGGCCCTGGCACCCCCGCAGCGACCCCCGTCCCCCCCCCGGGCTCTCGGTTTCGCCCCCGGCGCTCACCTTGCTGCCACCGGCCGGGAGCTGCTCCCCTGTAAACCCTCTCGGGTTGCTTTTTTTCTCTTGGAAAGGAAGAAGGACGCCTCCCTCCCCGACCTCGATGATTTTCAAGGCCCCCTTGTTTGTCTCTCGTGTCATCCCTGCTGATAAGGCCAGCCATGTCTGCTTCTTGCCACGGAAATAAATCCCCCGGCAGTCAGGGGCCAGGCAGGGATTGAGCATCCCTAAGCAAAAACTCTCGCCTGGGATTTGTCCCAGCTTCTGCTTCCAAAGACCTGTGTGATGCCTTTGGAACACGAGGTTGACACCATACTTAGGTTATGAGTTCGTATTTATTAAATACTTGGAGGAGAGCTTTTATTTTTGGAAGGGGAGAGGAAGGCTGAGAGTTGTTCCAAGATCCAGGCTGCGTGGCCCTAAATAACCCCGCTGTTCTCGGGCTGGGGGCTGAAGAGAAGCGCCTGGATTTATCCTTCCCCCAAGGGGAACCGTCTGGAGGCCAAAAATGCAGCGCGGACATCCCCTTAAGGGATACTCTGACCCACGGAGCCCCCTGGTGCCGGCAGCCTCGGAGCCCCCCGGAGCCTCCCCGGGGCAGCCTCTTGAGGGGCACCGGGGAAGAGCCAAAGAAGCGACTGCCATGGGCACGAAGGCGTTTCGCTCCTCCTCTCCTGCAGAAACAGCCCGCCGATACGGCTGTGTTACAGATGCAAAGGACGGAATCTCTTCGAGCACTAGATACGGTTTTATCCTTTTCACTTCCTTGTTTTCAATAGCCAGAAAAACAAAAATGCAAATAGCAGAAGAAAATGGTTTAGAGAAAGAGCTTTTCCTTTTCCTTTTCCTTTTCCTTTTCCTTTTCCTTTTCCTTTT